>NC_136263.1:116324223-116668084 GCF_964187855.1 Myxine glutinosa | reverse complement strand
AATCATTACATTTAATCAAAGTTAAACTTGCAAACAATTAAATTGTAAATTAAATTAAAACTGTAAATATATGAAAGCCAAAATTTTTTAAGACCAAAATAAAATTGCTCACATTATCAAGATCATCACATGTGGCCCTTATGCGGTAAAGGTGAATGCGGGAAGGAGGTTGGTTTTAGGGGGGATAAAATGGGGGCCGGGGGGAACCAGAGGGGGTTGGAAGTCGGAGGGGGGCGTGTGGCTTCACATGTTGTTAATCGAAACGTTGAGTCATTGTTTGTTCAATTAAAGGTTGGAGATCTTACCATGGAGTCATTTGGATTTTCTCCCAACCGCAAATCTTTGCTTATATATATATATATATATATATATATATATATATATATATATATATATATATATATATATATATATATATATATATATATATATATAGATGTATGTATATATACTAGCTTGGCTCGGCTCGCTACACTCGCCTCACCATGCGTCGTTACAGAAGAACGGGATTATTTTAGCTGAGGATAATGTCTGTACCTGACTTTCTGTTTTGTCCTGATTCACCCCAATCATAATACAAACAATTATTTTGCACAATTTTGTTTGTAATGTTTGTGATATTACATTTTATAAGCAATTTAGGTTGAAAAAATATTTCAAAAAATAAAATAAAAAACCCTCAGCACATACATACAGGAGGGGTGGGTGCAGACTGGAAGTTTGGGACGATTAAACCTCACCATCACGTAATTCAAAACACCTCACCGCCACATAATTCAAAACACCTCACCACCACCTAATTAAAAACACCTCACCACCACGTAATTCAAAACACCTCACCACCACGTAATTCAAAACAACTCACCAGCCACGTAATTCAAAACACCTCACCACCACGTAATTCAAAACACCTCACCACCACATAATTCAAAACATCTCACCACCACATAATTCAAAACACCTCACCACCACGGAATTAAAAACACCTCACCACCACATAATTCAAAACACCTCACCACCACATAATTCAAAACACCTCACCACCACATAATTCAAAACACCTCACCACCACATAATTCAAAACACCTCACCACCACGTTATTTTTTTTATTTTTTTTGTATACAAGATCGAGGCTTGTGAAAGAGCTAACATTAATCACACAAAAAGCCAAACCGACACACAAAACACAAAAAATAATGGGAGCGGCAGACAAGATGGGGAGAGAGGGGAAGGACACAAACACAACATTTGAGAGCAGGGACAACGGGAGAAATGTGGGAGGGGGAGGGCGTTGGGGGAGGTGGGAGAGGTATAAAACATATGAACACTGCAAGGACTTCCAGGAAAGAAGTTGGAATTTAAAATAAAAAAAAATAAAAAAAATATCTGGGGTGAATTAGCGGGGGTAGAAAAGATCAAGGTTTTGGAGGGGGGAAGATATGAGATGGTGGTGAACAGCTGTTTTAAAGACGTGGAGGGAGGAGTGGGATTGAAGGGAGTGGGGGAGTTTGTTCCAGAGGCGGGAGAAAAGGGGAATGAAAGAGTGAAGGTGAGCAGAGAGCCTAGATTTTGGCAGTTTAACCATAAGAGGGTTGCACATAGATCTTGTGCGACCTGAAGGAATATTGGGGGAACAGAGCACAGAGAGAGCTGGGGGAGCAAGGCCGGAGAGGGGTCGGTAGAAGACAGAAAGACCACCAACCTGCCTGCGGTGAGTGGGTGAAAGGCCCTCGGAGTTAACTTCATCGCAGGAGATTCCAATGTTTCTGAAAGCTTTGGTTTCAACAGCATGAAGCCGAGCTAGGTGTGAGGCAGGAGCACCAGCCCAGAGGGGGGGATAGTATTCCATTGAGCTGCGGATGAAAGCCTTGTATGTGGTGAGGAGCTCAGGTGTGCCAAGGAAGGACTTTGCACGACGGAGGATGCCCAGTCGGCGACTGGCTTTGGAGGCCAGCTTGGAAATGTGGTTTTCCCAAGAAAGATCATGGCAGATAGTGAGACCCAAAAGCTTGAGCGACAGAACTTCTTGGAGAGGATTGTTGAGAAAGTAGATGGGAGGGTTTTCCAGTCGGTCCTTTCAGAGAGACATTGTAAGAGTGTGTGATTTGTCAGGATTGAAAGACATGTTCCACTTGTTTCCCCAGTCTGTGATTTTTTCCAGGTCTGCAGAGAGTGAGGAGGCTGCAGACTGCCGATCTGACGGATGAGGAATGGAGCGGCAGATCGTGGAGTCATAAGCAAAGAGATAGAGAGGATTTTCCAGAGAGTCGGAGAGATCATTGATGAAGACCAGAAATAGCACAGGGCCCAGAACACGACCTTGGGGAACTCCAGCCAGAACAGGAAGGGGAGATGAGAGAAACCCATTCAGGGCCACACGTTGCCTTCGACCAGAGAGAAAGTCCGCAAGCCATGAGTGGAGATTTCCATGGATACCAGAGGAGGAGAGTTTGGTAAGCAGAGCTGGGTGCCAGACCATATCGAAGGCACGTGATATGTCAAGTGAGACAGCTCTGATTTCCTGTTTGGCATTGAGGACCTCCATCCATTGTTGAGGCAGCAGAAGCAACATGTTCAGAGTAGAATGACCTGGTCTAAATCCAAATTGATGATCAGAGATCAAGCCATTGGAGAAGAGGAAGGATTTCATATCCGAAGCAATGATGGATTCCATGACTTTGCTGATAATTGGAAGCAGGCTGATTGGTCTGTAGTTGCAAGGATCTGTTTTTGCACCTTTTTGTGTAAAGCGGTAATGTTTGCTGATTTCCAAGATGCTGGCAGATGACCTTGAGCAAAAGAGAGGGTGAAGAGAACAGAGAGATGGTGAGATAGACCGGCAGAGCAGGATTTTAGGACACATGGGCTGATGCCGTCTGGTCCAGTTGCAGAATCAGAGTCGAGGGTTGACAGAAACTTTTCCACCTTGTCAGGAGGAAAGGACACAGAGTCCAGGAGCAGTTGGGTTCGACTGGGAAAGGTGGGAACAGAGAGAGATGGGTTTGGGACACAAGATTTTGAGGCAAACACAGAGTTGAGGCATTCGGCTTTGTCATGTGCGGTGTCAACTGTGTAGCCATTTAAGGTCAGGGAGGGGATGGAGGTGGAACAAACACCAGAAACGGATTGGACCAGACGCCACCAGGATTTGGAGGAAAGAGACAGGTTTGAGAGTTCAATCTTGAGTGTGGAGAGATAGTGCTTCCTGGCACTCCTGAGGGGGGACACACACTTGTTCTGAGCTTGGTGGAAGGAACTGAGATTGCCTTCAGTTGGATTTGCCTTCCAAGAGGCAAAGGCAAGTTGTTTCAGGGCAACTGCCTCACCACAAGATTCAGTGTACCATGGACGGGAGGAAAGGTAAGACAACTGAAGACGAGATGGGATAAATCTGTGCATGAGAGAGAGAGCAGTTTGCTTTGGAAGAATTCCCAGGAAGAATTTATGTCAGAGGCAGAAGAGATGGTAGACAAGTCCAGATGATTGATGGCTGCTTGCAGACCGTGCCAGGCAGCCTGAGTGAAATGCCAGACTCGTCGGCACTGAGGAGGCTCTCTGAGAATGGCCAGAGAGCTGTCCACTTTAACAAGCACGTGATCAGAAGAACCGATTGGAGCAGAAGAAGAGCAGCAGACATTTGCAGGGAAGTTAGTCATAACCAAGTCCAGAAGAGAAGATACTCCATTGACTGAGATCCAGGTCGGGAAATTGACAGATTGTGTCAGTCCCAATGAGTCGCAGATGTCCTTTGCTGAGGTGCCATGGCTGGCGAGAGATGAACTCACACCCAGCCAGCTGGCATGATGACAGTTGAAGTCGCCACATATGAGGAAGAGAGAGTTTGGATGAGTTGATAGAAGTTGGTCAATGTTGTTTGACAGCAAAATGTAAATGGAGTCATCACTGTTTGGAGGATGATACAGAACACATATGAACAAAAGGTGTGAGTGGAGAGGAAGCTGTAGCCAGAGGTACTCCCGGGGGTGGGGTGGAGAGAGGTTAGTGCAAGGAGAGTGAGGAAGAGAGTTTTTGATAAAGGTAGCCACCCCACCACCAGGACGAGGCTCAGGTCGATCATACCGGAGGAGGGAGTAACCAGGAAGAGATATTAAGGAATCAGAGACATCTTGAAGGAGGAACGTTTCTGTTAAGCAGATCAAGTCTGGATTGTCAGAAGCAACCTGAATGGAGAGATCAATCAGGTTTGAGTGAAGGCCCCGGATGTTTGAGGTCCATACCGTTAATGAGGATAGAGGGGGAGCATCGGGTGCAGGACAGGGGAGGGGAGGGATAGGGTCAGATGAAGGATGAGAGGGGGAGGTAGGAAGAGCAGTTGATAGTGTGGCAGAGATTTCAGAAGAGTTACAAGAAAGGGAAGGATGAGGAGGACGAAAGGTTTTATGGTGATGGGATGAGGCACAGTGAGGGGTTGTTTGAGGGGGGGGGGGGGCAGAGGAAGGTCGAAGGTTGGGGGAGGTGGAGGTATGAGATAGAAGGGAGACGAAGTGGGGAGGAGGCAGCTTTGAGAAGGAGGTGGGAGGAGGGAGAATTTGCGAGGGATGGTTGGGGGGTAGATTTGAAGGGGAGGGGTTGGGGTAGAGTTTTGCATGGGAGGGGCAAGGGGGGATTTTAGGAGGGGAAGGGCAAGGGGAGAGTTTAGGAGGAGAGGGGGCAAGGGGGGAGTTTAGAAGGGGAGGGGTTGGGGGAGAGTTTTGCATGGGAGGGGCAAGGGGGGAGTTTAGGAGGGGAAGGGCAAGGGAGAGTTTAGGAGGAGAGTGGGCAAGGGGGGAGTTTAGGAGGGGAGGGGCAAGGGGGAGATTTGGAGGGGAGGGGCAAGGGGGGAGATTTGGAGGGAAGGGGCAAGGAGGGAGTTTAGGAGGGGAGGGGCAAGGGGGGAGTTTAGGAGGGGAGGGGCAAGGGGGGAGATTTGGAGGGGAGGGGCAAGCAGGGAGATTTGGAGGAGAGGAGCAAGGGGGACGTTTTGAAAGTGGATGATTCATGAAAGATGAACATTTATAACAAATTGGGTTTGTTGTAATTTTCAAGTTAGCGATCCGTTTAAGAACGATGGAGGAGGGGTGGAATGAATGAGAATTTAGAGCTTGTAGTGAGAAAGAATTATAAGAGATTGAATATTTTTTTGAAATGGAATGAGTTGAAGAGGAAGTTGAAAGGAGCCTTTTAAATAGGAAGAAAAACAGCGTGTTGTAATAAACCACTGAATAAAACACTGAAGGGGAAAGTTAAAACATATTTAAACAGAACCGTGAAGAACAATCTTATATTCACAAAAATACCAACGGGGAGAGGGAGCTTAGAGGGACACCACGAGTCACTTGAACACGGCAAAAGGTGGAAGGCAAGGGGATAATGGGGACGGGGCGAGACAGCGCACGTGGGCAGAGACGCACGATGGGACAAAAGCACATGAGGAGAAAGGGAAATAAGGGAAAGGGGAGGGGGGGAAGGGGGGAAAGGGGGGGAAAGGGAGGGGGAAAAGGGAGGGGGAGGGGGAGGGGAGGGGGGAGGGGAGAAGGGGAAGGGGTAGGGTGGAGGGGTGAGGGAGGGGGAGGACGGAGGGGGAAGGGAGGGGGGGACAGATGGGGGAGGGGGAAGGGGGAGGGAAGGGGAGGGCCAGTCAACAATGACGTTGCAGTTCTCATGGTCGGAGAGCAGCACAACAATCGCGACATCGTCCTGCATCTTCGAAAGAGCACGAAGTGGATTTTGGAGACTCACCGATCCTGTGACCCATGCCCTCCAGTACCGGCGTTGCCGGGCGGGGGAAGGGAGACCCGTACATTCCCAACCCGTACATTCGCCCTCTCGACTCAAGCTCGTATTCGATTCATATTCGAAATCGAAAGGGGAAAGGGGAAATCCTTCGTATTCGAATTCGTAAACATGAAATATGAATTAAAATTTAATTCATATCGCACAAAATCGACACAAAACACGATCGCATAAAGGTGAAAAAACGCAATGGCTTTTCGCCCTGAATTACGTGCAAACATGTGATGGGATGGAACATCACGTGATCGCTCTGAGCGAATCAGCGAGCTGCTCGCACTGGCTGAGATTAGCGGGTACTTCGCTGAAATGCGCTGAGGTAAATATGAATAAAAAATATGGATCTCGTCAAATATTTTCTCGGCCATGTTCATCCCAGGCTCAATGGCCATGTCTATGCCAAATATCGAGCACGTGAGCCTCTCCGTTTCGGAGTCTATCGGTAACATTACACACACACACACACACACACACACACACACACACACACACACACACACACACACACACACACACACACACACACAAACTGTGTTTATATATATATATATATATATATATATATATATATATATATATATATATATTATATATATATGTGCATTGTCTGTCCTGTCCTGTGTTGTGTTGTGTTGTCATGTGTTGTGTCATTTAAAAACACCTCACCACCACATAATTCAAAATACCTCACCACCACGTGTTTCAAAACCAGCACAACGTTATTAAAAACACTTCACAACCACGGAAACAAAAGCTTGAGGGAGTCGTTAAGTGACAACACAGACACAGCCCAGATGTGTAGATATATAGATAAATGACTGTACCCGAGTTGCCGTTTTGTCATGGTTTAACCAATTAGTCAGGTTCACTATGTCAATAAATTATATTTCGTTCAAAATCATGGTAGATTAGCAAACCTATACATTTTTGGAAAGGTTATAGCATAAGGAAACTAAAAATCAATGTTTACATTTGGAGAGATACCTGTATGGCGGCCATTTTGGATTTTCAAAATGGCCACTGTAAAATACATATTTTGTTCTATTTCTGCCTCTAATTACCCTAAAAACTTTTAAAAATATACTAAACCTATATTTTCAGGGACAAGGAATCCAATGAAAGTATCAAATTAGTGCTATGGGGAATGGTAAGACACGAATCAAAGGTTTTGAATTGCAAAATACTGTCTTTATATTCGCGATAAGTTGCATAATCAAATACATGTTATCATTTTGTACAGGCAGTTAATAACATCAAAATGTGTCACAATAATTCATATCACCAAACATACACAGGCAGTCAGCAAAATCATATATACAAATGCAGTCAGTATAACTTCACATCTACACAGGCAGTCAATGACAAAATATACACAGGCAGGCAATGGCATCAAACATACACGATTACAGAATATGCCATTTAGAGTTCGTCATCACTGTCCTGTGTGTCGTATCCGACAATATAGTCCGCATCGTTTTCACAGTCCGTTCCACACAAGCAAAGGTCGGTCAAATTGATTGGCAAATCGAATTGGTCGAATGGTCGATCGAATCGAATTCGATGAATCGAATCGAATCGAATCGATCGAATTGGTCGAATGGTCGATCGAAGCGATTGGTCGAATGGTCGAATGGTCGAAATGGTCGAATGGAATTGGTCGATTGGTCAAATTGGTCGAATCGAATTAGTCGGAATTGGCAAATGTAAACATTGATTTTCAGATTTTCCATGTAATAACGTTTCCAAAAATGTATAGGTTTGCTAATCTACCATGATTTTGAACGAAAAAACATAGAGAACCTGACTAAATAGTTCAGTGACAAGACAACACAGGACAACACAGGACAGACGCTGCACACACACACATATATATATATATATATATATATATATATATATATATCTATATATATATATATATATATATATATATATATATATATATATATATATATATATATATATATATATATATATGAATCTATGAATCTATCTATGAAGACTCTATCTATGAATGGTGAAGAATCACTTAAAAAATCATTGTATCCGGATCTGGATCTTGACCAAAAGTGAATCATTCCGTCATGGTCACATACGGCTGAAAAGAAAGAAATCGAGGGTTCTGGAATGGCCAAGTCAATGCCCGGATCTAAATCCCATCGAGATGTTGTGGGAGGATTTAAAACGAGCTGTGCATGCAAGAAACCCCTCAAACAACGCACAGCTGAAAGAATTCTGCATGGAGGAGTGGGCAAAAATTTCTCCCAGTCGATGTCAGAGACTGGTAGACAGTTATAAGAAACGCCTACTTGACGTTGTTTCTGCCAAAGGGGGAATACCACCTATTGGAGCCAAGGGTGTACTTACTTTTTCCACATGTGAAATTTGCATTTATGTTTATTTAAATTATACAATGGACTACAAAATGTAAATGTTTCATGATATTTGTTATATTATATCACCTTTATCTATCAATATTGTTGAAATGAAGATCAAATAGCTGTATGTTGAAATATGTTGAAAAAGTCAAAACTTTACATGGGGTGTACTTACTTTTTCACGTGACTGTATATATATATATATATATACTGTTGCGGATCTCGGAGTACGGCGCTCCCCTTACCGAGGTGTGGTTAATCCCCTCGTCGATTAAGCTGGCCGTCTGAGTCCTGGAGCTATGATGTCACTTCCGGTCAGCGCTGAATAGGGTGGCAGGGCAATTGATCCTATTACCTAATTACCAGCGCCTCCCGGTAAGCGAGGAATGAGCCCCGCCCGAGCCGCGGCTGTAATGGACACGCCGAGCGAAGCGAGCCACGACCCAGGCCGTTAACAAAGACTAGACCCAATTATAAGCGGTTCCTATATCGTGCCACCGATATTCAATTGGGGACAGGATGAAAGCGATCGGATGAGAAGAAATCAGATAAAGGAAGTCCACAGAATTTATTGTACAATAATGAAGAGGAAACAAAAGAGTAAAAATATACAAAAGAAGGAAATAAAAGGACACATGGCAACCTAAACACTCTTAATTAACATGCCCAGGACAGAACAAACACACTTACACGAAAAGGTGGTGGTGGTGGTGGGAAGGAAGAGAAGGGTCCAGGCAGCTGGTAGGCATCGAGGTAGGTGGTGAGGTCCGGCTCCGACCTCGCACTCCGATCCACGCTCCGGTTGTTCACTTGTACCGCGGCATGAGCGGCCGGCAGCATCACGTGGCATCTAATGTGAGCGGACAATTATATCGCGGGGGGGACGACTGGGCTGCGGCGTACGTAATAAATTGGCCCTTAGCCGTCGGCCAGTTGCGCACGCCTCCAACAGTTCATAAACGGCGAGCAAGGACTCCTTTCTCATCTGTTCGAGTCGTTCTCCCGGGCACCTCTCCTCATCTCTCTGGCTCATCCCCTCAAGTAGTCCCACGCACCCGCTTATATTGCCCATCGCGTATTAAGCCGCTTGCCTTTTGGATCCGCCTACCGGTGAACTGGCATCGGCCCTTATTGGTTGATGAGGGCTCCTTGGCTCCACCTTTGACAGCCAGTTGACAGGGGGGGCACACCTCCTCCCGGCGCTCTGCCCTTCTTCTCCAAGGAGCACATGTCTAATGGCGTTTTGTGCAGCAAACGCCGCCAAAAAAAGGCAGGGAAGAGCATGGGCATGAACAACACCGACTGTAGGTGCTTCTGGCACTTTGGAGAGAGAGAGATTGGGGGTAATTGAATGGGCCTCGGTTATTTGATTAATACAACGCAGATTCAAACTATTGGGAACAGATCCTTACCTGAAACACATACTAATGAAATAACTAAAGAAGAATCTATGGTGTGCTACGTGTTGCTCGTGGCCTAACTAGGGTGCGACCTTTGACCTTTTACACAAAAATGGGAATATTTACAGGGGATTATTTATAAGGGATTATTACAATATTTACAAAGTGGAGGGTTATAAAAACCACAACAATATAATATATATATATATATATATATATATATATATATATATGTATAGACACACACACACACACACACACACACACACACACACACACACACACACGGTGGGGAGGGAAGCACGGATCTAAGACAGACAAATAATTATTTACAATTGAACTAAGGAAATCTAAGGCACCTCACACCAGACTCAAGCATGGACGGGGAAGGGAATTGACAACCACGTGGTCTTTGCTCTTTTTTATTTGTGTGTGTACAAGATCGAGGCTCGTGTAAGAGCTACCATTAATCACATAAAAACAAACTGACATATAAAACATATGATAAAGGGAGCGGGAGACAAGTTGGGGAGAGAGAGGGAAGCACACATGTACAACAGTAGAGAACAGGGACATCGGGAGATCTGTGGGAGGGAGAGGGCTTGGGTATGGGGCATGGGAAAGGGGGGGGGAGGTGGGAGAGGTAAAAAAAAACACATGGACACTGCCAGGACTTCCAGGAAAGAAGTCGGTATTTCAAAAAAGTGGATCTGAGGTGACTTAACGGGGTTAGAAAATATCAAGGTTTTGGATGGGGGAAGATAAGATGTTGGTGAAAAGCTGTTTTAAAGAGCTGGAGGGAGAAGTGGGATTGCAGAGAGTGAGGGAGTTTGTTCCAGAGGCGGGAGTAAAGAGGAATGAAAGAGTGAAGGTGAACAGAGAGTCTTGATTTTGGCAATTTCACCAGAAGAGGGTTGCTGGCAGCTCTTGTGCGACCTGTAGGAATATTTGGGGGACAGAGCACAGATAGAGCTGGGGGAGTTAGGCCGGAGAGGAGACGGTAGAAGACAGAAAGACCACCAACCTGCTTGTGGTGAGTAAGTGAAAGGCCCTCGGAGTTAGCTTCATCGTGGGAGATTCCAATGATTCTGAAAGCTTTGGTTTCAACAGCGTGAATCCGAGCTAGGTGTGAGGCAGGAGCACCAGCCCAGATGGGAGAACAGTATTCCATTGAGCTACAGATGAAAGCCTTGTATATGGTGAGGGGCTCAGGTGTGCCAAGGAAGGACTTTGCACGATGGAGGATGCTCAGTCGGCGACTGGCTTTGAAGGCCAGCTCGGAAATGTGGTTTTCCTAGGAAAGATCATGGCAGATAGTGAGACCCAAAAGCTTGAGTGACAGAACATTTTGAAGAGGATTGTTCAGAAAGTAGATGGGAGAGTTGTTTATTCGGTCTTTTCGGGGAGACATAGTGAGAGTGTGAGATTTGTCAGGATTGAAAGACATGTTTCACTTGTTTGACCAGTCTGTGATTTTGTCCAGGTCTTCAGAGAGTGAGGAGGCTGCAGACTGCCGATCTGAGGGATGAGGTATGGAGCAGCAGAGAGTGGAGTCATCATAAAAGTGATAGAGAGGATTTTCCAGAGAGGCAGAAGGATCATTGATGAAGACCAGAAAAAGCACAGGGCCTAGAACTACAGTTTAGGACCCGTGTGCTGATGCCCAGTTGCAGAATCAGAGTCGAGGTTTGACAGAAACTTCTCCACCTTGTCAGGAGAGAAGGACACAGAGTCCAGGAACAGCTGGGTACGACTGGGTAAGGTGGGTACAGAGAGAGATGGATTTGGGACACAAGATTTTTGAGGCAAACATAGAGTTGAGGCATTCATATATTTCACGTGCGGAGTCAGCTATGTTGCCGTTTGAGGTAAGGGAGGGGATGGAGGGGGAACAAACACCAGAAACAGATTTGACCAAACACCCCCAGGATTTGGAAGAGGGGCATCTTGTGGGGTGGCATCGAAGGTGGTTACAAAGCAGTCACAAACCCACAACGAAGCAGGCGAGCAGTCACAAACAGGATGAGCAGGAACTCAAGCAGGACGACAAACTAGAGAGATGATCGGGAGACAAAGCAGTAACATAAGCAGGACGATGAACCAGGGAGACAAGCAGGAGATGAAGCCGTCCTTGTCATAAATCCAACCTATCCAACAAGTTTCATCTGAATCCATTCATGACCTTTTGAGATATTGTGCTCACAGACAGACAAACAGAGATACAGACAAACAGGGATGAAAACAAAACTTCCGTCAACCTTTTGTGGTGGAGGTAATTAAGACAAGAAACCTCACATGCTTATCATATCTGTACATGATTTGCATTGTTACAATAAATATTAACCAGACAAATTATCGAACACAAGTTTAAAAATAACATAAAAAAATCACCTGTGGGATGTTGTAAAGTCCCAACACTTGGTTCAAAATAAGGGAAAGCGAGGAAGAGAATGGACCAATGACAGCAGTAGGAGGGCAACTGATGCTTTGATCAAATCGGACTCTTGAACCCAAAATTGTCAATGCAGCTTCCATTACTTTCGGGATAGCATAGCATGTGTCATAAATAATATAACCAAGAGTGATATTGGGCAGCAACAATGGGTTTTTGTTTATTTCGGAAATTGTAAACACAATTGCAATCAATTCACGTAAAAAACTTGCATTAAATCTGGAAAATACAATCTGAACTTTCTCATTTTATTTGGCTTTAAATTGTGCAGTTAAAATTAACATTGTCAAATATATATAATTAATATTAATACATGTTGTCTTGCAAGGAACTTCATCACAGCAGGAAACTATTCGGCCAACAAAACCAGCGGGCATTATTGTTCTCCTGCACTCACAAAATGAAAAGTGGGGTAAAGCAATCGGTTCACATATGTGTCTGCATTTTGTTAAGAGCGTGCATCTAAAATGGTTCAACTGAGGAAATTGAAACTTTACCGCATGTTACATGACCAGTTGATACAGCGCATATTGAGAGTACATCGAAAACCATGCGAAATTAGAATCATTGCAATCACTTTAGCTGATATTGTGCATTGCTGTTGGCAAAAAAAGCTAAGAAGACGTACAATTTGGCGTTTTAACAATCTCCCAAATTATATTTCTACGATCTATTCTGGAGTCTTTATCAGCCATCGTAGTTATGAAAACAATCAAGAATGAGAATAAAAGCTACTTTGTAAAGGCCGATGATGAATGTACCTCATAGCAGACTTTTCAATGTATAATTTGCACACATTTACGTCAGAAGTGTCGATAGATGCAATTACAAATTTTCCGCCTCAACAAAGAACAGAAGAGCTGGCTCGCACCGAATGCCTCTCAAGACTGCGTGGGGTAAGTATTCCATGAATACCATCTCGTTTTTTCATGCCCTATCCTTTTTAAAATGCAAAAGTAGCAGAACATACCATTTTAATGTCTTATGTATGACTCAGCCAGAGTTCGACTCACCATACTCTCAGACTCAAAGTGGATGCTCTATCCATTACGCCACCAAGTCAGGTTAATACTTGCTCAATGACTACAATTTTGTATTTTTTTTTTGGCATTTTGTTGGCGGCTACAAAGATTATATGTGAAAATTAAGACTCAGAAGCTGGAAAAACTTTTAAAAACAAAATACTCAAGTAGCTCACTGAAAATAACTTACTGTCACACATGCTGAACTCAATGAATGAAATATTTACAAGCATCGGGTATGTTTCATTCATTGAGTTCAGCAAGTTATATGAACAAGATATTGTGTTTATGTATGTATATATAGTTATATACTGTATATATATATATATAAATATATATATATATATATATATATATATATATATATATATATATATATATATATATATATATATATACTGTATATATATATATATATATATATATATATATATATATATATATATATATATATATATATATATATATATATATGGCGGACACGATGGCTCGCTGGCGCGATGAAATCATTCCGCGCACCAGGAGGGTGTCGGCCACGCCCGAGGGGTAGGCGTGGCCTCGGGATATACACGGGGCACACAGCCCCGAGCACGGCAGTGCTATAGTTTGATCCTTAGAATAAAGACGCTTTTGATTACGTTCGTTGTTGCTTCCCTTATTGGCAAGCCAAGTCGTGCGCATAGCACCACACTACATTGGTGACCTCCGACTAGTTCAGCCAACGCTGACCTACAGAACGCGCCATGACAAGCAGCAATGCGGTAGCGGTGAAACTCCCTGAGTTTTGGGAGGCTCAGGCTGAGATATGGTTCATGCAGGCCGAAGCCCAGTTCCAGCTTCGTGGCATAACGGCGGACGAGACGCGCTATTTCCACGTCATCGCCGCCCTCGGGCCTGGCACAGCCGCCCGAGTCGTGCCCGCCCTGCGGAACCCACCGGCCGACCACAGGTACGCGGCGCTCAAGCGTCGCCTCATCGCCACGTTCGGCCTCACAGAGGACGAACGGGCCGACCGTTTCCTGGACCTTCCCGACCTTGGCAACACACGACCATCGGTCCGAATGGACCACATGCTGTCGCTACTGGGGGACAAAGCACCTGATATTTTATTCCGGGTGTTCTTTTTATGCCAGCTACCGGCCCAGGTATGCCTCGCGTTGGCCGGTTCCAACATAAAGGAACCCCGCGCGCTGGCCGTCGAGGCCGACAAGTTTTTCACGGCGTGTGACATGCGGGCGAGTTTCGGTGTGGCCGTCGCGGATCACGGGGCTGATGCTGATGCTGATGCACCACACCGTGTGGATCCCGAGGCTGATGCACACCGCATGGCCGCCGCCACACCCTGCCCAACACCACCACGAAAACCGCGGCCTCTGCCTTCGCCGCAAACCTGGTGCCATTTCCACGCCAGGTTTGGCCACAAGGCGAGGAATTGTCGCCGGCCATGCTCGTTCGGCAAGTCGGGAAACTGCCAAGCCGGCGCTCGGTAGCGGCCCTGAGAATCGGCCATTCCGGCAGCCTTCTTTTTATAACGGACACCTTGTCCGGGCGCCGCTTCCTATGCGACACAGGTGCACAGGTGAGCGTTATCCCTGCCTCTACGTCTGACAAGCGAACCGCGGGCCGGGGCCCCGCGTTGCTTGCAGCCAACGGAACACCCATACGCACATTCGGGAAGCGCTGCCTCTCCCTGCGGTTCGGAGGGCAACGCTTCATGTGGACATTCGTAACCGCCAGCGTGCCCATGACATTGCTCGGTGCGGACTTCCTTTGTGCAAACGGGTTGTTGGTAGACGTGAAGAACAGACGCCTCATCCAGGCCAAAACGTTCAGCTCGCTCGCTTGCGCGCTGAGCAGCTCATTGAGTGGCTCACTGAGCGGCTCACTGAGCGGCTCGCCAAGCGGCTTGCTGAGAGGTTCGGTCCCGGCGAGGTTGGTTTGTACCCTTCCGGCAGCGGATGAGTTCACCCGCCTCCTCGCCAGTTTCCCGGCCCTCACGCGGCCCACCTTCTCGGCGGTGGCCGTAAAGCACGGTGTGGAACATCACATACCCACCGCCGGGCCACCGGTCTATGCCGGGCCCGCCGCCTCAAACCGACGAAGCTCGCGGTGGCGAGAGCGAAGTTCGCTACGCTGGAGCGGCTGGGCATCGTGCGGCGCTCCAAGAGTGCTTGGGCGTCACCGCTACACATCGTGTCGAAGCCTGGTGGGGGGTGGCGGCTGTGCGGGTACTACCGCCGCCTCAACGATGCCACCACCCCCGACCGTTACCCGGTCCCCCACATCCAGGACTTTTCCGCCCATTGGCGAACATGTCCTGCTTCTCTAAGGTGGACCTCATACGCGGCTACCACCAGGTCCCCGTCAGGCCGGAGGACATCCCGAAGACGGCCGTCATTACGCCATTCGGCCTCTTTGAGTTCCTTCGGATGCCCTTCGGTTTGAAGAATGCGGCTCAGGCGTTCCAACGTCTGATGGACAGCATCTTGCGGGACCTGGATTTCGTCTATGTCTACCTGGACGACATCCGCGTCGCCAGCGCATCCCGTGAAGAGCACCTCCGCCATCTCTGCACGCTCTTCGAACGCCTGGGCCAGCATGGCCTGATCGTGAACCCCGCCAAGTGCCAGTTCGGCGTCGCCGAGATCGACCTTTTGGGGCACCGTGTCACCAGGCACGGGGCCATCCCCTTACCAGCAAAGGTGGAGGCGGTCAAGGGGTTTCCACGCCCCCGCACGATCAGGGGGCTCAAGGAGTTCCTGGGCATGGTGAACCTTTACCATCGGTTCCTGCCCCGCATTGCCCAGCTCCTGCGCCCCCTGCACGAGGCCCTCCGGGGGAAGCCGGGCAAAGGTGACGTCGTTTGGACCGAGCAGATGGATGCGGCATTCGCGGGCGCAAAGCTCGCCTTGGTTAACGCCACCATGCTCGCGCACCCGGCGCCCGATGCACGATCGCCCTCACCACTGATGCGTCGGACTATGCGGTGGGCGTGGTGCACGAGCAATGGGTGCGTGGAGCTTGGCAACCGCTGGCGTTTTTCAGCCGGCAGCTTCGCCCGCACGAACGTGGGTACAGTACCTTCGACCGCGAGTTGCTCGGGCTTCACCTGGCGGTCAGGCACTTTCGCCATCTGCTCGAGGGCCGTTCGTTCACGGCCTTCGTCGACCACAAGCCCCTGGTCTTCGCGATGGCCAAGGTCACCGAGCCGTGGTCGGCCCGGCAGCAGCGTCACCTCTCGGCCGTGTCCGAGTACACAACGGACATCCGGCACGTCACGGGGAAGGACAACCCGGTGGCGGATTGCCTTTCCCGGTCCGTCGCCCACGCGGTCCACCTCGGCATCGACTATGCCCGGATGGCGGCGGACCAGACCACCGACCCCGACGTCCAGGCCTTGCGGACTGCCATCACGGCCCTCCGCGTCACCGAGGTGCCGTTCGACGGCGCGGGCACGGCCCTCTTGCGCGACGTCTCCCTCGGGCGGCCTCGCCCCATCGTGCCCGCGGGCTGGCAGCGCCGGGTTTTTGACGCCATCCACGGCCTGTCCCACCCGGGCACGAAGGCCTCCCAGAGGCTGGTCGCCGACAAGTTCGTCTGGCATGGCCTCCGGAAGGTCGTCCGCGATTGGACCAGGACGTGCCTCGCGTGCCAGCGCGCGAAGGTGCACCGCCACACCCAGGCCCCGTTGGCCCCGTTTACGGTGCCCGAACGTCGGTTCGACTGCCCAGAGGTTCGCCCCGGTGCCGACCGTGCACCACGGGCACCCACCAACGCACGTCGCCCCGGAGCTTCGCACGGCGGAGTACGTGTTCATCCGACACGACGCCCACCGGACACCGCTGCGGCCCCCGTACGACGGGCCCTTCCGCGTGCTGGAGACCGGGGCGAAGCACTTCACCCTGGACTTGGTGGGGCCTCTGCCCCCCTCGCAGGGTTTCACCCACGTCCTCACCATGGTGGACCGCACCACCCGGTGGCCGGAGGCCGTGCCTTTGGCGGTGACGACGGCGGCGGACATCGCGCAGGCGTTCATCGCCACCTGGGTTGCCCAGTTCAGTGCCCCCTCGGACATCTCGTCCGACCGCGGCCCCCAGTTCACCTCAGAGCTCTGGGGGGCGGTCGCGCGGGGGCTCGGTGTCCAGCTGCACCGTACCACAGCCTATCACCCCCAGGCCAACGGCCTGTGCGAGCGGTTCCACCGCTCCTTAAAGGCCGCGCTCCGGGCCACCCTCCGCGATGGCGGCTGGGTCGACAGGCTCCCCTGGGTCCTGCTGGGTCTCCGGACGGCGCCCCAGGATGACCTGCGCGCATCCGCGGCGGAGTTTGTCTTCGGACAACTGCTGCGGGTGCCGGGCGAGTTCCTCCCCGACTCCACGGCACCATGGTCCGTGGCGCAGCAGCGCTCCGTGCTGCAGGAGACCGCCCAGAGGTTCGCCCTGGTGCCGAAGGCGCACCACGGGCACCCGCCAACGCACGTCGCCCCGGAGCTTCGCACGGTGGAGTATGTGTTCGTCCGACATGACGCCCACTGGACACCGCTGCGGCCCCTGTACGACGGGCCCTTCTGCGTGCTGGAGCCCGGGGCGAAGCACTTCACCCTGGACATCGGGGGTACTTCTGACCGCGTTTCCGTGGACCGCCTCAAACCGGCCCACCTCGACGTGGACCACCCCCCGCCAGTGGCTCAGCCCCCGCGTCGGGGCCGCCCCCCAGCGGGCGGACCCCCGACACCGCCCAACCCCGCCGGCACGCCGCCCCCCGGCCCCGCACCCATCCCAGGGGCAGCCGGTGGCATCCCAGACGCCGCCAGCCGCCAGAGGGCGCTTCGGCCGGGTCATCCGTTTGCCCCGCAAACTGACCCTTCAGGTGGGTGGGAATTCTTGGGGGGCACGTGTGGCGGACACGATGGCTCGCTGGCACGATGACATCATTCCGCACACCAGGAGGGTGTCGGCCACGCCCGAGGGGTAGGCGTGGCCTCGGGATATACACGGGGCACACAGCCCCGAGCACGGCAGTGCTATAGTTTGATCCTTAGAATAAAGATGCTTTTGATTACGTTCGTTGTTGCTTCCTTTATTGGCAAGACAAGTCGTGTGCATAGCACCGCACTACATATATATATATATATATATATATATATATATATATATATATATATATATATATATATATATATATATATATATATTGTTGCGGAAATGAGGACTGTATTTTTTTGATTGTGTGCTGTACTATTATTATTATTGGTTATTCTGCGCCCCCCTACCTCCGGAGCTGTGTAAAGGTGAAAGGGCATCCCATAATTAGTCCACAAGCATACACATCAGCCAAGTAATAGAATACCCCTGTTGATAGTTATCTCTTATTCTGTGTTTTAGAGTAAGGCTGTGTCTCCCATTAATTGAAGTACTCCATTGCACCAGTGAAAGAGAATAGATCCCCTTTCATTCCCATCCCCAAAATCCCCATTTCCTTCACATCCCCTCTCGTCATTGCCGAGCCTCGATTGCCCATATTACATCCCCTCTCGTCATTGCCGAGCCTCGATTGCCCATATTACCTCCCCTCCAATAACCGCCATTGACCACGAGGCAGGGTCGGAGAAGAAAGGCGTGTCTCCACCTCGTCATAGAGGGGAAGAAAGGCGTGCCCGCCCGTCGTCATCAAGGGCGGAGCCAGAGGGTCGCATGACCAACCAGGGCCGAGGTGAGCACCCCGATGGGCGTGTCCTGAAGGCCGGCGGCTTAATCGCCGGAGGCGTTATAAAGGCGCGCACGCAGGAAGCAAGTGAGTCGGTTGCCAAAAGAGTTGGTCACAAAGAGTTGGTCACAAAGAGTTGGTCGTCAAGAGAGAGTCGTGAAGAGTCAGTCAGTGGAGTCGGTGGTCAGTTGGTTGCGGTGAGGAGTCGGTGGTGGCGGTCAGTGGTTGCGTTGGTTGCGGTGAGGAGTCGAGGAGGGAGGAGATCAGAAGACAGGAAGGCCTTGAGTTGGACTAAGCATGAGAGGAAGTTGTTGGACTGGGTGGGACTAAGGAAGGAGAGAGAACCCGTCACACCAATCCACCAAGCTCCGCGTTGACTCCACCAAGCGTTCACCTCCACCAAGGCTCCACCAAGCTCCGCGTTGGCTCCACCAAGCGTTCACCTCCACCAAAGCTCCACCAAGCTCCGCGTTGGCTCCACCAAGCGTTCACCTCCAGCCATCCACCTCCTGCCATTCCTGTCATTCCCCGCGTGAGTCTGTCTTTTGTTTGTTCTGTCCTGGGTTAATTAAGACTGTAGGTAAGCTAGTATTTTCCCTGTGTCACCTGCGTCTTATGTGCTTGTAAATAAACGTGACTGCCTTCTTTTTGCTTGTGTGTAAATAGTCAATAAATTCAGTAGTATTTCCAAACCTTTCTTTGCCTTCATTTTTCCTCTTTGCATTCGTCGCCTTTGTCTTTTCCCTGTTGACTAGCTACGGTGCGATCCGGCCAACGTTTGGGTGGAATCGGCTGAGTCGGGGATCCTGTTAGGTCGCGGTAATACACCACCGCTCGGTCATCATAACATCTAAACCGCGATCTGTAACAATTGTTGTCAGGAGTTGGATTCGGACCTGGGACTAAATTTGTTAGGCCCAAATTTTGGAACACCAATTGTGTTATTAAGTAACAATTGGTGTCTGGGAGTGAGATTCGGGGCCCGAACCAAATTTTTTTAAAAAAACATCTAAAAAAAAAATTTGGTCAAAATTTGGAGCGGACGAAATTTGTTTTGTTTAAAAGCAAAACCCGAACTTTGAAATCGCGCCATGGCTGGTCAAGGCGACGGGATGCCGGTGGGAGAGCTAGAGGAGGGGTTAGGAGTAACCCAGGATCAGATGGAGGGGAGCAATGAGGAGGCGGTTGAGGGAGTATCAGACGCACAAGATGGCGTCCTCGCGCACGTGGGTGTAGCGGCACCAAATTGCGCTGCGCCCGTGGTCGCGGCAGCCGAGCCAGAGATGCCGGAGTACATGCGATTTGTTATGGCCCAAATCATGGCGGGAATGAAACGGGAGAATGACGGTATTAAAAAATTGAGTGATAAAATGGAACAATGGGGAAGCCAAATGGGGGCAATGAGGGACGAAAGGAGGGCTAACAGTGAGCGATTGTTAAACAAAATTGAAGCAACAACGAACGGAATGAGGGCCGATAGAGAGGCAAGGGAGCAGAGGGACAGAGACCGCAAGTTGGGCGAAAGGGTCCCAGGGGTGCACAAGGAGGTAACGCGAGGCGAGAAGCGCCGGTTGGACGAAGCGGAGGAAAGCACGGGTACAATGACGGGGGTAGAAATCGCGACACGGGGTTTGGAAAAGCCGGCGACCGATGAGGTAGAGGGTGTTTTATTAAAGCCAGCGGTCGTCGAGGTAAATAAAGAAAAAGCAGTGCTGGGAATTAAAATTGAAAAGATGACGGAGGTAGCCCGGGAATTGCAGGGAGAAATGGAATATGTACAAAGTCCCTGCTCACATCACGATGCTGTGCTTAACCCGAATGGAAGGTTGCAGGTTCGCGTGGAGAAAAGGATCCCCCAGGTGAGTCGTGCTGTATATTGTGCGGGTAGATTTTGCAGGAGGATGTTTAGCGACAAAATAATTTTCGCGCGCTTGGGATCGAGGAAGCATCCGGGCGTTGGTGAAGGGTCCCGTGTGACGTGTGAGTGGAAATGGCACGCGTGGGAGGAAAAAGTGTGCGTCGGCGAGTGGGTGTGTTATAAAGTGTGGGAGTGAAACCGAGTGCGAGCGAGAATGCACGTCGGGGTGTACGGAGTGTGACACGAATAGTGAGTTGGTGATGGCGCAGGTGCGAGAGGGCACATCGGAGCGCGAGTGTGAAACCGAGTGCGAGCGAGAATGCACGTCGGGGTGTACGGAGTGTGACACGAATAGTGAGTTGGTGATGGTGCAGTTGCGAGAGGGCACATCGGAGCGCGAGTGTGAAACCGAGTGCGAGCGAGAATGCACGTCGGGGTGTACGAAGTGTGACACGGAGAGTAAGGTGGTGGTGGAACGTGTGCGAGGAAGCACACCTGAGTTGGTCATGGCGCGAGTGTGGGAGAGCCCATCCGAGCGCGTTAGTGGGTGGATGCAAGAGTGCACGCCCATGGTGAGTGTTACGGAGGACGTAACGGAGGAGAGGTGTGGACCAAAGTGTGCGCAAGAGTGTGCGCGAGAAGTGTGGTGTGTAACAGGGAGAGCGTTGGTGGAATGTACGGACGGCGTTGGAACGCCAGGTTTTGTGAGGGTGAAAGGGGTAGCGTATGCTTGTAAGCATGCAAGTGAAGCATCGACGGTAACCGGGTTAGCGGTTAGGGCGACGGATAGCCGATGCGAGCACTCGGGGCGTGGGGTGCTTTGTTGGGTGTGAGGCCCGGCGCGGGTCGATGCTGCGTCGCTTCTCTTCGAAGCGTCGTTGCCGATTCGGGCTTGGCCCCGCCCCGCACGGTTGAGTCCGGGCTTTGACGGGCGAGGCGACCGGTCCGGTTCGAGGGCGAGTGGGAGGAAGCGGAACGGTGCCCCCTCGTGGGGACGGGGTTCCGACCGGGGGAGATTGAGCCATCGGGCCCGGGACCGCAAGGTGCCGCGCCGAGATGGTGCATGGAGCCTCGGTCCAACCAAACCACCTCCCTTGAACCGAAAGCCGGACGGATTCAACCTGCAGGCGACCAAACCACCCGAATTCATTGCTCGGCTTTACGAACCGAGTTAGTGATGTCACGGCGCACCGAGAGGATCTAATAAGTAGACGGGTGATGAGGATAGTGTTTTGGCCCCGAAATTAGAAAAAAAAAGCAAAATTTGATGATGGTATGGTGATTAGCAGTAAATGGTAAATTTTTGATTTATTGAATTTGGACGAACAAAATTTATAGTGAGAGACCCCCGATGTGGTGGGATGGCAAATCCACCATCCCTCACAGGTGGGGGCAAATGCGCAATAGTTTATGGGGTGGCTATGACAACCGAGCCAGGGAGGGCTTGGTTATATTGATAGGGATCTAGCGAAGATGACATTAGGTAACGTTAAGGTTTAGATAGTGACTGATACCTGTAGTGGGGACGCAGGTAGTTTAGTGTGGATTATAATGACGAGGGAGCGCAATAGTTTAAAGGGACGACTGAGAAGCGCAAGTTTCAGAGGGGAGTAGTTAGATGAGATGATGCCGTGTGTGTGAGGATTGAACAGGTGTGATTGCACAGGTGTGCAACTGAACAGGTGTGTGGAGCAGTGTATGAGTGAGTAATGGTGATGTGTGTTGTGTTGACCAACTGGTCCAGGAAGAGGAGGAGGGTGCAGGTGGCACCAGGTGATTGCACAGGTGTGCAACAACAGGTGTATGTGGCTGTGTGGAATAAATGGAGTATTGAAATGGATGGTCGTGGAGTGAGTATGGTGGAAATTGTGGAGTGGAGTGGATGGTGCGAAGGTGTGAATGGGGGAAGAGTGGACCCCCATCACGGATACCCGGGGTGGGTAGTGTAAGAGTTAGGTAGAGGGTACAGGTAAATTGTGGTTGGATATTGGCATCTGTGGTGCGGGTGAAAGAATGGTCTTTGGATGGGTGCATTAGTGTTGTGGAAATGGCTGGGCGTGTAGCCTGTTAGTGTGTGTAGTTGGTTTGGGCACTCCACCACTGTGAGGATGTCGGCCAGGTGAGGCCGCAGGTGGGCTCTGGGAGCCGGTAGTTGTGGATGGGGCCCGAGGATCCGGAGGACGGACCCGGGTAGCCCAGTGCCAGAGGGCACCAAGGGGTGACAGAGCCAGGAGAGGGCCTTCCCCAGTTAGTTAGGTTAGGGTGAGGAGCTAGGTAAGCTCGGGTGACAACTGCAGTGGTGGAGGTGTGCAGGTGGGTAGACCTGCTGGGAGAGCTACACGTCGCGGCCCAGAAATTGTGCGAGGGCACCGGGAGATGAATCGGGGGAGGGAGACCCCAAATTGAGAAGCACCACAGTTTGGTCAATGGGAATTGGTTTTTAGAACCCATAGTGTAAGTTGGCCAATGGATTGGCAGGGAGAGACCCCGGGTAGTGTAAAGTGTGTTAAAGTCATTTAGAGGATAGTTAGGAAGAAGGATCTCCTCGCACCATCTGCATCCACTCACCTGAGGTGACAGGTACTCCGCACCATGCCATGTTTAATTATTTTTACTGTGCAAATGTTTGGATTGTGAGACGCATCATGACGTGGGTGAGACATTGTGCTTTGATGTTCCATCTCTGCCTCCTTATGAGATTTGATGATGAATTTGGTGATGGCAAATTTTGAAGTAGAGGGATTGTGGAGACGAATTTGGTATAGGGGAAATATGGGGAAGACGTGACAGTAGTGACGAATTTGTAAATGTGTAGATTTTTGTACATATGGGGTAAGGGCAAGGGTAGGGTAGGTGACAGGGGGGTGACGTACGGTAGGGACGAGCTTTCTCACTTCGCCCTCGGTACGCATTTCGCCTTGCATTGCCTTATTGATGTGTACCCTTGTGACCTTACCCCTCGCTCAATTGTCTTTCCCCTATTGTCTCCCACATGACCTGTGCGCCACTGGGTGCCGAGGGGAGCGTGCGTGGGTCGGCCATTGTGCGCCCGGCACTCTCAGAACCAGCTGTCTGCATCGATGCACCACATTATGGACCACATGTCTGTGGCCGAGCACCACCTATGGACCCCATGGGTTGGGGCATGGCCCCTCTGCTGGAACCGGCCATGAGGGCCCGAAATCTTGCTGGCGGACCTTGGCCACAGGGCACCGATGCCCCACAGGTGAACCACACATAGTCGGCCCCTGTGGGCCATAAATAAAATAAAAACGGACACGTTAGGTGCATTCTTTTATTGCAAATAGGCCGACAGCAAGGGAAGATGACAACACCAGGAAAATAATAATAACCAGCAGAGGGAGCCGAAGAGCAAGAGATCACCTGCAGGGTTAGGGGTTGTTTGGTTATTTTTATTCATGAACAGTGATGACTGTGCACCGATTGGTGCTTGGGTGCGTTTTTGGGTGCTTTCATGGTGCGTCGATGCAGAGCAGACTGTCTCCCCCCCAGAAAGAACAATTACAGGTCCTGGGTTAGTTTTGTAAATAAAAATAGCGTCATTGTAAATAATGCTTCCCACCGTCAGTGTATAGTTTGAAGACCATTCCGCGATTCGGTTAACTGTGGGCGTAAGTCTGTTAGGCAGGGTGCAATGGAGCAGCGGGACACATTTATTTATGTTTTAAAACTGTCGCACTCAGGGTCAGGTTAAAAATAGAGGGAACTACACCTACGTGTCACACTAAAAATAAAAGTTGTAGGCCCGGGACGTGCCTAAGAGGAGGAGGGTGCAGTGTTGCGGAAATGAGGACTGTATTTTTTTGATTGTGTGCTGTACTATTATTATTATTGGTTATTCTGCGCCCCCCTACCTCCGGAGCTGTGTAAAGGTGAAAGGGCATCCCATAATTAGTCCACAAGCATACACATCAGCCAAGTAATAGAATACCCCTGTTGATAGTTATCTCTTATTCTGTGTTTTAGAGTAAGGCTGTGTCTCCCATTAATTGAAGTACTCCATTGCACCAGTGAAAGAGAATAGATCCCCTTTCATTCCCATCCCCAAAATCCCCATTTCCTTCACATCCCCTCTCGTCATTGCCGAGCCTCGATTGCCCATATTACATCCCCTCTCGTCATTGCCGAGCCTCGATTGCCCATATTACCTCCCCTCCAATAACCGCCATTGACCACGAGGCAGGGTCGGAGAAGAAAGGCGTGTCTCCACCTCGTCATAGAGGGGAAGAAAGGCGTGCCCGCCCGTCGTCATCAAGGGCGGAGCCAGAGGGTCGCATGACCAACCAGGGCCGAGGTGAGCACCCCGATGGGCGTGTCCTGAAGGCCGGCGGCTTAATCGCCGGAGGCGTTATAAAGGCACGCACGCAGGAAGCAAGTGAGTCGGATGCCAAAAGAGTTGGTCACAAAGAGTTGGTCACAAAGAGTTGGTCGTCAAGAGAGAGTCGTGAAGAGTCAGTCAGTGGAGTCGGTGGTCAGTTGGTTGCGGTGAGGAGTCGGTGGTGGCGGTCAGTGGTTGCGTTGGTTGCGGTGAGGAGTCGAGGAGGGAGGAGATCAGAAGACAGGAAGGCCTTGAGTTGGACTAAGCATGAGAGGAAGTTGTTGGACTGGGTGGGACTAAGGAAGGAGAGAGAACCCGTCACACCAATCCACCAAGCTCCGCGTTGGCTCCACCAAGCGTTCACCTCCACCAAGGCTCCACCAAGCTCCGCGTTGGCTCCACCAAGCGTTCACCTCCACCAAAGCTCCACCAAGCTCCGCGTTGGCTCCACCAAGCGTTCACCTCCAGCCATCCACCTCCTGCCATTCCTGTCATTCCCCGCGTGAGTCTGTCTTTTGTTTTTTCTGTCCTGGGTTAATTAAGACTGTAGGTAAGCTAGTATTTTCCCTGTGTCACCTGTGTCTTATGTGCTTGTAAATAAACGTGACTGCCTTCTTTTTGCTTGTGTGTAAATAGTCAATAAATTCAGTAGTATTTCCAAACCTTTCTTTGCCTTCACTTTTTTCTCTTTGCATTCGTCGCCTTTGTCTTTTCCCTATTGACTAGCTACGGTGCGATCCGGCCAACGTTTGGGTGGAATCGGGTGAGTCGGGGATCCTGTTAGGTCGCGGTAATACACCACCGCTCGGTCATCATAACATCTAAACCGCGATCTGTAACAATATATATATATATATATATATATATATATATATATATATATATATATATATATGTATATATATATATATATATATATATATATATATATATATACTAGCTTGGCTCGGCTCACTGCACTCGCCTCACCAAGCGTCGTTACTGAGGAACGGGCTTATTTTAGCTGAGGATAATGACTGTACCTGAGTTGCTGTGTTGTCATGATTTACACCAATCATAATACAAACAATTATTTTGCACAAATGTATTTGTTGTGTTTGTGATATTACATTTTTATAGGCAATTTAGGTTGAAGATTTAGGTTGAATGTTTTTTTTTCAAGAAAGAACCCCTCAGCACACACAAAGGGGAGGGGTAGGTGCAGGCTGGAAGTTTGGGACGATTACACCTCACCACCACGTAATTCAAAACACCTCACCACCAAGTAATTGAATACACCTCACATCCATAAAACACGTAATTAAAACACCTCACAGCCATAAAACACGCAATAAAAACACCTCACCACCACGAAATTAAAAACACCTCACAGCCATCAAACACGTAATAAAACACCTCACAGCCATAAAACACGTAATAAAAATACCTCACTACCACGAAATTAAAAACACCTCACAGCCATAAAACACGTAATAAAAACACCTCACAGCCATAAAACACGTAATAAAAACACACCACCACAAAATTAAAAACACATCACAGCCATAAAACACGTAATCAAAACACCTCACAGCCATAAAACACGTAATAAAAACACCTCGCCACCACGAAATTAAAAACACCTCACAGCCATAAAACACGTAATAAAAACACCTCACAGCCATAAAACACGTAATAAAAACACCTCACAGCCATAAAACACGTAATAAAAACACCTCACAGCCACAAAATTAAAAAACACCTCACCACCACGTCATTTAAAAACACCTCACCACCACGTAATTCAAAACACATCATCACCAACTAATTCAAAACACCTCACCACCACATAATTAAAAACACCTCACCACCACCTAATTATAAATACCTCACCACCACGTAATTCAAAACACCTCACCACCATGTGATTTAAAAACACCTCACCACCATGTGATTTTAAAACACCTCACTACCACATAATTCAAAACCACCACAGCGTTATTAAAAACACTTCACAACCACGGAAACAAAAGTTTGAGGGAGTCGTTAAGTGACAACACAGACACTGCCCAGATGTGTAGATATATAGATAAATGAGTGTACCCGAGTTGCCGTTTTGTCATGGTTTAAACCAATCATAATTCAAACAATTATGTTGCACAAATGTATTTGTAATATACGTGATATCACATTTTATAAACAATTGAAGTTGAAAAAAAAAAAATTCCCCCAAAAATTCCAAACAAAAAAAAAAATTGGAAAATTTTTCTAAAACAAATACCCTTAGCACATACCGACGGGAGAGATATGTGCATACCAGAAGTTTGGTACGATTTCACAAAAGTTTGAGAAAGTAGTTCATTGACAAGACAACACAACACAAGACAACACAACACAAGACAACACAACACAAGACAACACAAGACAACACAGGACAACACAGGACAGGACAGACGCTGCACAGATATATATATATATATATATATATATATATATATATATATATACAGTATATATATATATATATATATGACCAAGAGATTGTGCAAAAGCACCGGCCACAAACATAGCACGCCGATCTGAGAGATTTACTCTGTCCAGAGTTGCCACTATTGCTGGAGTGATCACCTTGAGCCTTTTTCGCCTGTTTGGCAGAAGATGGACTTTGGAGTTTGAATTCATTGTCCCCTGAATCGGAGCTTTCAATCTCAGACTCATCATCATCATCAACCACAGCCGACGTTGGTGGAACAGATTGCATTGCTGTTAGAGTCTCAGCAGCATGTTTCTTCTTTCTTTTATCTTCATTCTGAAGCCTGATACGCTTTCTGTTCTCCTTCACTGCCAGAGTGTTGTCCACAGATCCCATACGTGAACTTGAGGGATCCTCATGCTGCATGATAAGGAATGCTTTGTCTTCTTCATTCGTCATTTTCTCAAGCGCATCATTTGGTGAGATATCGAAGAGGGATTGAAGACCATCTATGAACATCTGCTCCTTCACTCTATAGTTTTCGAATGACTTGGTTCTATTTTCTTTACCAGTTTGTAGGCATCATACAACTTCAAAAGTTGGCGCTCACAGGAATCTACTCTTGGCACTGGAATTGGTGCTTTCTCCCATTATGCACACACAGCTTTCACACTAAGTTTGGCACTTTCACGAACTGTATGGTGTTCTTGTATGTGATGGTACACCATTTCTGCAATGTGTGTCCTTTGGTTGGTAGTCCCCCACATATTATTTCCTTTTCAGACTTGCCCAGCAACCAAACTGTGGAAGAGCTGCGAGTTTCTGCCATCTGAAAAAACAGGATAAATTTCCATCTGGCCACTCTGCCATCTAGCCCAGATCGGTGGAGTGTTGCAGTGATGGTTGTCCTTCTGGAAGTTTCTCCCATCTCCACACAGGATCTCTGGAGCTCAGCCAGAGTGACCATCGGGTTCTTGGTCACCTCTCTTACCAAGGCCCTTCTCCCCCGATTGCTCAGTTTGGCCGGGCGGCCACCTCTAGGAAGAGTCCTGGTTGTTCCAAAGTTCTTCCATTTAAGAATTATGGAGGTCACTGTGCTCTTGGGAACCTTCAATGCAGCAGAGATTTTTTTGTAGGCTTCCCCAGATCTGTGCCTCGACACAATCATGTCTCTGAGCTCTGCAGGCATTTCCTTCGACCTCATAGCTTGGTTTTTGCTCTGATATGCATTGTCAGCTGTGAGACCTTATATCGACAGGTGTGTGCCTTTCCAAATCATGTCCAATCAATTGAATTTACCACAGATGGACTCCAATAAAGGTGTAGAAACAGCTCAAAGATGATCAAGAGAAATGGGAGGCACCTGAGCTAAATTTCAAGTGTCATAGCAAAGGGTCTGAATACTTATGTCAATGTGATATTTCAGTTTTGTTTTTTAAAATAAATTTGTAAAACTTTCTAAAATCTTGTTTTCTCTTTGTCATTATGGGGTATTGAGTGTAGATTGATGAGGGAAAAAATGAATTTAAACGATTTCATCATAACAAATGTGAAAAAAGTGAAGGGGTCTGAATACTGGAAAATAAATGTGTGATTTGTGTGGCACTGAGCTCAAATCGGCTCTTGAATCTCATCAGGACTCCTCAGTTAGAACAAGCCTTTTCCTCTGTAGCAATGTGTGGTGAGGCAAGCATAGTGAGCCAATCCACCCTAGTATACACATATACATACAGTGTCTTTAGAAAGTCTAAACCCCCTTTCAAAATTTCACCTTTTGTTGCCTTATAGCCTGGAATTAAATTGCATTAAATCAGACTTTTTCCACCTTTATTTACACTTTGTAACCCACAACTTCCAAGTGAAAAACAAATTCTATAAATTTCAGAAAATTAATCAAAAATACAAAACTAGATTATCTTGGTTGGATAAGTGTACAACCCCCTGAGTTAATACTTGCTGGAAGCACCTTTCACAGCAATTACAGCTGTGAGTCTGTTGGAATCGGTCTATACTAACTTTGCACACCTTGATTGGGCAATATTTTCTTATTCTTCTGCACAAAACTGTTCAACCTCAGTCATGTTGCATGGGCTGCAATCTTCAAGCATTTATGGACAGCAATCTTCCAGTCAGGCCACAGATTTTTAGGCCAGGTCTCTGAATGGGCCACTCGAGGACATTTATCTTTTTGTTCCTTAGCCACTCCAGTGTAGCTTTGCCATGTGCTTCGGGTTGTTGAAATGCTGAAAGGTGAACTTCCATCCCAATTTCAGCTTTCTTGCAGAGGGCAGCAGGTTTTCCTCTAGGATGTTTCTGTATTTTGCTCCATCTATTTTCCCTTCTATCCTATCTAGTGCCACAGTCCCTGCTAATGAGAAACATCCCCATAACATGATGCTGCCCCCGCCATACTTCACAGTAGGGATAGTGTTCTTTGGGTGGTGTGCTGTGTTGGATTTGCGTCAAAAGTAACGTTTTGTATTTCGGCCAACAAGTTCCATCTTTGTTTCGTCAGAGCACAAAACTTTTTGCCACATGACTTCAGAATCGTCGGAGTGTTTTTTTGCATACCTAAAATGGGACTCAAGGTGGGCTTTTTTGAGTAATGGCTTCCTTCTTGCCACCCTGCTGTACAGACCAGACTTGTGCAGTGCTTGAGATATTGTTGTCACATGCACATAGTGACCAGTCTTTGCAATAAAGGCCTGTAGGTCTATCATAGTTGCCATTGGCCTCTTGGTGGCCTCTATGATCAGTCAACTCCTTGCTTGGTCATCCTATTTGGATGGACGGCCTGATCCTGGCAGTGATTTGGTGGTACCATACGCCTTCCACCTCTTAAAGATTGTCTTGACTGTGCTCCAAGGGATATTCAAGGCCTTTGAAATATTTTTATACCCATCCCCTGATCTGTGCCTTCACACAACTTGACCCTGGAGGTTGAGCTTTCCTGTGAAATGTGTAAATACTATGTGTAAATAAAGCTGGAACAAGTCTGATTTAATACAATTTAATTCCAGGCTATAAGGCAATGAAAGGTTCAAATTTTGAAAGCGGGTGAAGAATTTCTACAGGCACTGTGTATACAATATTGTTGTGGTTTTGTAAATAAAGGCAACCCCCCTATAGTTAGTTGCACCACAACATGTAGCCTCGCTTAGTCAGTTATTTCTTATTAAATGTGAAGTATAGTCTCCTTCCCTGTGTTAGTATGCGTTGAGGCAGGTAGAGTAAAGGTAGGCCTCATTGAAGCCTGGAATGCCATGTCATGGGCCTAGGACAAGTCTAGGAGGCCCGAGGGAGGAGCTGGACGGTGCGGCTGATAAGCAGCGAATGGCCAACGGGAGCTAAAGGGAGTGGCCAGGAAATAACGGCCAATGGGAGTTAAAGGGAGTGGCCAATAACGGCGGCCAATGAGAGCTATGGGGAGTGACTAATGAGGGGGTGTCACGACATGTGACCCCCGGCGGCCAATGGAGGCCCGTGTAACATTCTGGTGGGGCTCCGGGGGATATAAAACCCGGCCCGGACCCCCGAACTCTCTCTCTCTGGGCCTGGACTCTGACGCTCTCTGGCCCTGGATTCGCCCTCTGGTCTCTCTCTCTCTGTCTCAAGATCCTGAATGCGCTCTCTGCCCTGATGACCTCTGCCTGGACTCCCTGCACGTGCGCTTTGCCTCGCTGACGTTGGGACACGCTCCATGGATTCCCGTTGCATGCACGACTGAGATCGACGTCCCTGCCACGAACATCCTCGGGGGGGGGGGGGGAGGGGATCGCCCAACGAGCCGTCCAGGCAAACTGCACCAAGCGGCTGCGCTTTGCGTGCATTCCCCTCTTCCTCCCCTTCCCCGAACGAGTCTGAGGGCCCTTGTCCGGGAAATGTAAGTAAGGCTGTTAAGGTTCTCCTCTGTGTCCCTTTTCTATCAGCATTGTACATTTGTGAATAAATCCTGTGGTTTGTTTCCAACTTGGCCGTTTTCGTCCTTTCACCATTGGCCTCGCATTGCATGAGTTAAAACCGCTCGATCGGGTTCATAGTGATTAACGGCACGAGTTACGCGACGCACAAACCGCTCGGGTGTATGATACCAGCGTGACTCGTGCGAGGTTCAGCCCCCATTCTCGCAGCTGCGTGTGTCGAAGGTACTCGGGTTGTGACCGTTAACCCTTTCACGCGTTAGCTGTGGGTTTGTCGGCTGGAATTGCTCAGCAATCCGCCCCCACGAGTGTAGAGTGGGTAGCGGCCTCGTGGGCTCGAAGCTCGAGGGGGAGCAAGGCTTAACCCCCCCTCAGTATGTCAACGAGCTCAAGATCCGCAACAATATACTAGCAGGCATACCTGGCGTTTTGGGGGGTGGGGAAGGAGAGGCAGTAGAGGGAGGGGTGAGGAAGGGAGTGGGGGAAGTGGAAGGGGGAGGGGAAGGAGAGGGGAGGGGATAGGTATGGGAAAGGATACTACATATACATCTTTTTGGGGGGATGGAGGGGGGTTGATAGGGTCCTCTGTTTTGGGGGAGGGGTTGGGGAAGGGAAGGAGGTGGAACTACACGGTACACATTTACGGCCCCCTCCCAGCACCCCCACTTCCCTGCATGAGGCAGCAGCTACATAGCCCAGACAAAGATGTATTTGTATTTGGACCCCGAGTAAAGTATATACAGTAAGCATTTATAGATGGAGTACCTGCATTGCTCAAGTGAAAAATAAATATTAACATATTTGAAATGAGGGCAAATATAATGGAAAAGCAATTACATCCAAATCAGATTCCATCACAAATGTCAAAAAGATTGGAATGACAATCAATTCAAATAATTGATTTGATTCAAATCAAATCAATCATTTTGATTCAAATCAATCATTGATTCAAAGAATTGATTCAAAGAAATCAAAATCAAAGAATTGACATCAATTCTTCCTGGGAATTCTTCCAAAGCAAACTGCTCTCTCTCTCTCATGCACAGATTTATCCCATCTCGTCTTCAGTTGTCTTACCTTTCCTCCCGTCCATGGTACACTGAATCTTGTGTTGAGGCAGTTGCCCTGAAACAACTTGCCTTTGCCCCTTGGAAGGCTAATCCAACTGAAGGCAATCTCAGTTCCTTCCAGCAAGCTCGGAACAAGTGTGTGTCTACCCTCAGGATTGCCAGGAAGCACTATCTCTCCACACTCAAGAATGAACTCTCAAACATGTCTCCTTCCTCCAAATCCTGGTGGCATATGGTCAAATCCGTTTCTGGTGTTTGTTCCTCCTCCATCCCCTCCCTTACCTCAAATGGCTACACAGTTGACACCGCACGTGACAAAGCCACATGCCTCAACTCTGTGTTTGCCTCAAAATCTTGTGTCCCAAACCCATCTATCTCTGTTCCCACCTTACCCAGTCGAACCCAACTGTTCCTGGACTCTGTGTCCTTCTCTCCTGACAAGGTGAAGAAGTTTTTGGCAAACATCGACTATGATTCTGCATCTGGACCAGACGGCATCAGCCCATGGGTCCTAAAATCCTGCTCTGCCACTCTATCTCACCCTCTCTCTGTTCTTTTCACCCTCTCTTTTGCTCAAGGTCATCTGCCATCTGCTTGGAAATCAGCAAATATTACCGCCTAACACAAAAAAGGTGCAAAAACAGATCCTTGAAACGACAGACCAATCATCCTGCTCCCAATTATCAGCAAAGTCATGGAATCCATCATTGCTTCAGATATCAAATCCTTCCTCTTCTCCAATGGCTTGATCTCCGATCATCAATTTGGATTCAGACCAGGTCATTCTACTCTGGACATGCTGCTTCTGCTGTCTCAACGATGTATGGAGGTCCTCAATGCCAAACAGGAAATCAGAGCTGCCTCCCTTGACATATCTCGTGCCTTCGATACAGTCTGGCACCCAGCTCTGCTCACCAAACTCTCCTCCGATGGTATTCATGGAAATCTCCACGCATGACTTGCGGACTTCCTCTCTGGTCATAGTCAACGTGTGGCCCTGAATGGATTTCTCTCATCTCCCCTTCCTGTTCAGGCTGGAGTTCCCCAAGGCAGTGTTCTGGGCCCTGTGCTTTTCCTGGTCTTTATCAATGATCTCTCCGACTCTGGAAAATCCTCTCTATCTCAATGCTGATGACTCCACTCTCTGCCTCTCCATTCCTCTTCCCTCAGATCGGCAGTCTGCAGCCTCCTCACTCTCTGAAGACCTGGAGAAAATCACAGACTGGTCAAACAAGTGGAACATGTCTTTCAATCCTGACAAATCTCACACTCTTACTATGTCTCTCCGAAAAGACCGACTGGACAACCCTCCCATCTACTTTCTCAACAATCCTCTCCAAGAAGTTCTGCCGCTCAAGCTTTTGGGTCTCACTATCTGCCATGATCTTGTTTGGGAAAACCACATTTCCAAGCTGGCCTCCAAAGCTATTCGCCGACTGGGGATCCTCCGTTGTGCGAAGTCTTTCCTTGGCACACCTGAGCTCCTCACCACATACAAGGCTTTCATCCGCAGCTCAATGGAATACTGTTCTCCCCTATGGGCCGGTGCTCCTGCCTCACACCTCGCTCGGCTTCACGCTGTTGAAACCAAAGCTTTCAGAATCATTGGAATCTCCCGCGATTAAGTTATCTCCGAGGGCCTTTCACTCACTCACCGCAGGCACGTAGGTGGTCTTTCTGTCTTCTACCGACTCCTCTCCGGCCTTGCTCCTCCAGCTCTCTCTGTGCTTTGTCCCCCAAATATTCCTACAGGTCGCACAAGATCTGCCAGCAACCCTCTTATGGTTAAACTGCCGAAATCTCGGCTCTCTGCTCACCTTCACTCTTTCATTCCTCCTTTCTCCCGCCTCTGGAACAAACTCCCACACTCCCTTCAATCCCACTCCTCCCTCCAGGTCTTTAAAACAGCTGTTCACCACCATCTCTTATCTTCCCCCATCCAAAGCCTTGATCTTTTCTACCCCCGCTAATTCACCCCAGATCCACTTTGTTTGAAATTCCAACTTCTTTCCTGGAAGTTCTTGCAGTGTCCATAAATTTTATACCTCTCCCACCCCCCCCCCTTCCCATGCCTCCGCCCTCAAACCCCCCCAAAGCCCTCTCCCTCCCACAGATCTCTCGATGTCCCTGCTCTCAAATGTTGTGTTTGTTTCCTTCCCCCTCTATCCCCATCTTGTCTACCGCTCCCCATGTTGTATGTTTAATGTGTTGGTTTGTCTTTCTGTGTGATTAATGTTAGCTCTTTCACAAGCCTCGATCTTGTATACAACAAAAAAAAAAAAAAAAAAAGATCTGCCGGCAACCCTCTTATGGTTAAACTGCCAAAATCAAGACTCTCTGCTCACCATCATTCTTTCATTCCTCTTTTTCCCACCTCTGGAACAAACTCCCACACTCTCTTAAATCCCACTCCTCCCTCCAGGTCTACAAAACAGCTGTTCACCACAATCTTATATCTTTCCTCATCCAAAACTTTGATTTATTTTACCCCCGTTAATCCACCCCAAATCCACCTCCTTCAAATTCCCTGTTTTCTTTCGTGAAATCCCGTGTAGTTTCCATCTTGTTTATCCCGTGTATCTCGCCCCAGCCCTCTCTCTTCCACAGATATCCTGATGTCCCTGTTCTCTACTGTTGTGACGATGATGTCACTTTTATCAAACTACTGTATATTTCCCAAAGGTAGTTTATCAATTAGTTAAAGTTTCGCATTGATGGGATCAGTGCTTTCTGAGAAGAAGATTGTCAAAGATTTTTGCTTAGATACAATATGTCTGCCCAACCACATGACCTATGACATCATAAGTTTACACTCTCGCTCCAATTGGATAGGGCATAAAGTGTGTGAACTTTTGTGTTGGTCGGATGAGGTTAGCTGGCACTGAGCATTGTACTTGTTCAATCATGACGTCATAATGAAGGCACCAATGACATCATCATGAAAACATGTTATTCCACATGGAGAGTACTTGACAATGAGCTACGTTTCAATTTTTTCCATGGAGAGGTTTCGGATATATAGAGGTGCGAAGCTTTTCATCTTTTTCCAAGATGGCACCTGTACCATGTGACCTATGACATCATAATTATCATTAAACAATTTTACAGGAGGAGGCGCTCTTATGGTGAAACTTTTGTGTCCATCAGACTAACAGTTGCAGAGAAAAAAAATTCATACTGATCGGATCAAGTATTGTACTTGTCCAATTATGACGTCATAATGAAGAAACCGATGACATCATCATTAACATATCTTATTTCCCATTGGGAGTACTTGACAATGAACCATATGTCAAATTTTTCCATGGAGCGGTTTCAGAGATATAGAGGTGCAAAGTTTTTTGTTTTGTTTTTCAACATGGAACCCGCACCACATGAACTATGACGTCTTAATTATCACAAAAAATTCTGCAGGAGTAGGTGCTCGTATGCTGCAAAATTTTGTGTCAATTGGAAATTGTCAATGTCAATGTGTCAATTGAACGCTTGCTGAGAAAATTAATTTTCAAAATGCAGATACATATGTATATGTACTCTTGTACCCGATCGCCTAACTGCTTTTCACTTCGCGAACGCAGGGTAATAACAAGCATACTGCAATTCAATACAGAATCACATAGGTTGGTTCCATTGATCGCTGAGATAATTTAACAACTCCGAATTGATCGACACAAAGTGACGATCTTACCGCTTCCACGAGTCCTAGGGTCGTGTTTGAGTCCAAAACTCCGAATAGCAAACCAAACTAAAGCAAATGGTCTTAAATGGTGAAGAAGAGAATGTACACAACACCGGCAGACCCATGCCACGTTACTGACTCGGCCTGAGAATGCGCCACAACCTGTCTCGATGGCATTCAGGGCGGAAGCATACCTTGCATTTTCGGCGGCCAACAAACTAAATTGATTTTACATTTTATCACACTTTTGGCATAAATCACCTTAAACCCCACAACAACTCAATCCATGCAAAAATAAAAAATATGCCAAAACACCAATCTATCACCAGACCTTAAACCAAATATAAAAAATACCAGCAAATGAGAAGAAATCCCAGCAAACTCTGTGTGGCTACACAATTCACCTGAATTAATTAAAGGTTTTCAATGCCACTCAAACGAGTAGTTAAGGACATAGCCTCTCATCAAAATTTACCGGTCAAAACTTTACTTGACCCACTTTAAACTCTTCATACATAGTCTTGGTTTACTTCACAATTCCTTTGCCATTTTCATGAGAAACAAATAATACATGGCCTTATGGGATTTGTTATAAAATATGAACTTCAACAGAATTTTTTGCACACTTACATTTTGCAGCCACGAAAGTTTGGAAGCGTTGTAAAGGATTGATGAATTTTGTCCATGCCATAATGGACGTCGATCATGCCAGTGAGCATGATGTCTCCACTTGCTGTTATGCTGCGCAAACTATGACTTTCTGTTATTTGACAAGGACTTCCATAAACTGTAGATAAGCAGGCACAGCAAAGAACTGCAATAAATACTGTCTGTGGTTTAAAGTTTGAAACATTATGCTTTTCATTTTCACATTGCTCAACACATATTTTGTTGTTTAACATTGTGCGCATTGCCATATATAAAATATACAGCACTCTTACCATTGGTTTATATAGTCTCTAACAAAGCAGACTCACAAGAGAACCTTTTTCAAAACAATCCCGAAATGCACATCAATAAAAGTACAATAACAATAATTATTCAACCTTATTTTCATTTTTATTGTATAATTGAAAAGACAAAATGTGATTAACATGATCCTGTATAATTGGAAGATTTTCTTTCTAAAATTGAGTCATTTAAGTTTTGCAATCTTCTGAAACTCCATGAAAGACTCTCAAGAGGTTGAACGAGTAAAGCAGTGACTGGGTTGATTCCTACATTGGTAATATAATAAACCTCATTTGTGATTGGTGATCCTTTACTTTCTGTCCTGTATCCACTGTGAAATCTTTGGAATGGTTTGAAAGGTCAAAGTGAAAATGTGTTCAATCAGCTCGCCAGGTTATTAGTGTTACCTGTTTTTCCTTTAAACTCCACATATTGATATTTGGCATGTTTTGCTACAAGGAACAAAGATAGCTTAATAACAATAAGAGGTACAAAAAGAGTGAATAAAGTTTTGGGGTAAGCAATGGCCTCGAGGTATGCACGCCATCGTCTCTAAGCTGTCGAGCATGGGTTTCTTTCCCGACCCAGATGTAAACTGTCAGTCTGGTGTTTCACAGGCAGAGTGATTCATCAATGTGTGTGCCATCCTTCAGATCGACATGCCAGGAGGAAAGCTCCCAAATTCCTGCTCTAACTGGGCCGAGTCAGGCATGGCCGGCCGATTCGTGAATACCGACCCCACAAGAAAGGCGGGATAATGATGGGCGTTAAATAAGAAAAAAAAATTTAAGCTATTTTATTGAAAAACCCTTTTATGGGATATTTTGTTTTTTTGTCAGGATAGTGTGGGATATACAGTGTATACAGAAAGTATTCAGACCCCTTCACCTTTTTCACATTTTGTTATGTTGCAGCTTCATGCTAAAATCGTTTAAATTCATTTTTTCCCTCATCAATCTACATTCAATACCCCATAATGACAAAGAGAAAACAGGATTTTAGAAAGTTTTGCAAATTTATTAAAAATAAAAAACTGAAACATCACATTGACATAAGTATGCAGACCCTTTGCTATGACATTTGAATTTTAGCTCATGTGCCTCCCATTTCTCTTGATAATCTTTGAGATGTTTCTACATCTTGATTGGAGTCCACCGGTGGTAAATTCAATTGATTGGACATGATTTGGAAAGGCACACACCTGTCTATATAAAGTCTCACAGCTGACAATGCATATCAGAGCAAAAACCAAGCCATGAGGTCGAAGGAACTGCCTGCAGCGCTCAGAGACAGGATTGTGTCGAGGCACAGATCTTGGGAAGCCTGCAAAAAAAATTCGTGCTGCATTGAAGGTTCCCAAGAGCACAGTGGCCTCCATAATTCTTAAATGGAAGAAGTTTGGAACAACCAGGACTCTTCCTAGAGCTGGCCGCCCGGCCAAACTGAGCAATCGGGGAAGAAGGGCCTTGGTAAGAGAGATGACCAAGAACCCGATGGTCACTCTGGCTGAGCTCCAGATATCCTGTGTGGAGATGGGAGAAACTTCCAGAAGGACAACCATCACTGCAACACTCCACCGATCTGGGCTTTATGGCAGAGTGGCCAGACAGAAGCCTCTCCTCGGTGAAAGACACATGAAAGCCCGCTTGGAGTTTGCAAAAAGCCACCTAAAGGACTCTCAGACTGCGAGAAACAAGATTCTGTGGCCTTTCATGTGTCTTTCACTGAGGAGAGGCTTCCGTCTCGCCACTTTGCCAAAAAGCTCAGATCGGTGGAGTGTTGCAGTGATGGTTGTCCTTCTGGAAGTTTCTCCCATCGCCACACAGGATCTCTGGAGCTCAGCCAGAGTGACCAGAGGGTTCTTGGTCACCTCTATTACCAAGGCCCTTCTCCCCCGATTGCCCAATTTGGCGGGGCGGCCAGCTCTAGGAAGAGTCCTGGTTGTGCCAAACTTCTTCCATTTAATAATTATTGAGGCCACTGTGCTCTTGGTAACCTTCAATGCAGCAGAATTTTTAATGTAGGCTTCCCCAGATCTGTGCCTCGACACAATCCTGTCTCTGAACTCTGCAGGCAGTTCCTTCGACCTCATGGCTTGGTTTTTGCTCTGATATGCATTGTCAGCTGTGAGACCTTACATAGACAGGTGTGTGCTTTTCCAAATCATGTGCAATGAATTGAATTTACCACATGTGGACTCCAATCAAGGTGTAGAAACATCTCAAAGATGATCAAGAGTAATGGGAGGCACCTGAGCTAAATTTCCAGTGTCATAGCAAAGGTTATGAATACTTTTGTGAATGTGATATTTCAATTTTTTCTTTTTAATAAATTTGCAAAACGTTCTAAAATCCTGTTTTCTCTTTGTTATTATGGGGTACTGAGTGCAGATTGATGAGGGAAAAAATGAATTTAAACGATTTCATCATAACAAATGTGAAAAAAGTGAAGGGGTCTGAATACTTTCTGAATGCACTGTATATATATACATATATATATATATATATATTGTTGCGGATATGGGATTTGGCCTCCATCCATATCCGCTTGTAAATATTCCCCTATTTCCCCAATACTCCCCAACTATCCCCAATCCCCCATTCCCTAGTCCCATTGTCTGTAAACAACACTCTGTAGAACCGACCTTCCCCTTTTTCCCCCATTAAATGTCGTGCCCAGGTTCACCGCATCTCACGTAGACAACTATAGGACATCTTGCTAGTTATTCTTAGTCTATGTCAGTTAATGACTCGTTTCCATTAATTCTGACTCTTCGTTGCACCAGAATGTGATTGTATGGCACCAGTAGTGAGTTTAGGACCTCCCAATACCTCCCCACAACCTCATCTCCGCATCCTCCCATCATCTCATGGAACTACAACAACAACTACAACAACAGCAGGCGGCGGCGCGGCCGCGGTGCGGGGAGTGGGCGTCCTCACTCCGGCTTGGTTAGCCGCCATTGCCCATGTGCGCCGACGGGGTTACCACGAAGGGGCTGCCTGTCAGCTCCTCGTCAAGGGCGGAGCCCGGTAACCCCCCGCACCCAATAAGAAGCGGCGGGCCGATTCCATCTGGGGCGGAGCTAACGAGCCGAGGGCGTGTCACTCCCCGCTGGATATACGCAGCCACTTACCGGAGGTGACGTCAGATGCGCCCCCAGCTTGAAGAGAAACAGACGCCACCTCCAGCGCGACGATACCTCCCCGCATATCTGGACCGGACCGTGTGGATCCTGTCCCTGAGCCAAGGTGCACCTTGTGCTATCCATCGACTACCTGCCCTTCCTTGCCATCAATCCCTGTGTGAGTCAGTCTTGTCCTGTTTATCTGTGGTCTGTCGGGGCTACTATAAGACCGTGATTAAGTGCCCACCTTCCTATGCTGTACCTCTTGTCAGTGTAATCTAAACGTTCTGCATACAAATATTATAACCTCCTCCGGAGGTCTTGAGAACTGTACCCCTGGTGTCGTGTCATCTAACCCAGCCGTTGTGTCCTTTCCTTCATTGATCTAGCGTAGCGCGACTCGGCCAACGTTCGAGTATAATCTGGTAAACTGTGCAGACGCGGTCATACCAAACCGCTCGGTAAACTAACATCCAAAACCGCGTCTGTAACATTTGGTGTCGAGGAGTTGGATTCGGACCTGGGACTAAATTTGTTAGGCCCAAATTTTGGAACACCAATTGTACCATTAGGGTAACATTTGGTGTCGGGAAGTGGGATTCGATCCGGAGCGCGTTTCACGCGCTCGAAATTATAACGGCGAAATTTAATTGTGTTTTACAAAAGAATAAAAACCCGAATTTTGAAAGTCGCGCTATGGCAGACCAAGACGGCTGGGTTCCGGTAGCAGAGAGTGAGGCAGGGTCGATCCAGGACCAAATTGAGGGACAGGAGGAGAGCGAAGCAGTGAGGGTAGCAGATTCGCAAAATGGCGTCGTCACGCACGAGGTGGCGGGCGCGCAAAATGGCGCCTCGCACATAGCTACGGCGGCCGCACCCGCTGCACAAGTGGGAGGGATGGCCCAAATGCAGGCCCTCATGGAGCAATTTATGGCGCAAATGCAGGCGTCCCTCAAACTGCAGAGTGAGCAATTAGGGGTAATGGGGAACCGGATGGATGCTCAGGGTGAGCGATTAGAGGGCCAAATGGGGGTAATGGGGAACCGGATGGATGCTCAGGGTGAGCGATTAGAGGGCCAAATGGGGGTAATGAGGGACGAAGCGAGGGGTACCGGTGAGGGGTTAGACAATAATTTTAAGGGATTAGACAAGAAATTTGGGAAATTAGACAATAGATTAGGGGAAATACAGGAGGGGTTAACGGGGGTAGAAAATAGAATGGCTGCCCAGGAGAATCAAATGGAAGGGATGCAAAAGGGGTTAGAGGGGTTAGAAAACAGTATGGAAGGCAAATTGAGGGACATGAGGGACCAAGCGGAAAGGGAAGTTAAACAAATGGGGCAGCAGATAGAGGGGGTCAAAATGGGGGTAGAAACCAAACTGGATGCTCACAGGGAGGAAATGGAGCAGATGAGGGTGGCATCTGGGCAGGAGATGCAAGTGATGGGAGAGGAGATCAGAAGAGGGGTGAGTGAGGAGGTCGGAGGAGTGCGCGAGGAGGTGAGGCACTGTAAGGAGCGCATGGAGAAGGAGGTGAGAAAGGGGACTGTAAAATTGCAAGGGGGTATAGAGGAGTTGACACTGGGAGTAGAACAACTGACAGTGGGACAAAAGGAGTTGGGGGACCAGGTAAAGAAGAACACAGCGGTAATAGAGGGTTTAAAATCGACACAGAAGGAGATGAAAAAGGACGTAGGGGTAATTAAAAAAGAGTGTCAGACGGTACATGAGGACCTGACGAGGAAAATGAACAAAGTGGTAGAGGTGATGGAGGTTAAAGAGCGGGAGGTGCAGGAGCACATAGAAAAAAATAAAGTGGAGTTAGAGGAAGAACTTAAAGGGGCGCACGAGGAGATGAAGGAGGTGAAACAGAAATTAGAAGAAGTGGAAGAAGGGGTGAGCGAAATTAAGAAGCGACGGAGAGAGGATAAGAAAGAGATAAAGGAGGAGGTAAAAGAATTGGTCCAAAGTCTGTGTTCGGATCGTGATGATGTGCTCATTAACCGGATGAGGGATTCGCAGGTGATGGAGGAGAAGCGAAGAGAAAGAGGACCCGGTGTAAGTGGTGACCAATATGGTCGTGCGTATGATGCGCCAGGGGATTTAAGAAGCTTGGGGGTCGAGATGGACCCGGGTGTTCGTGAGAGGCCGTTGGTGAAGTGTGCGACAGGTCTGGTGTGCGAAAAAGGAGGTGTGCGAGAAAGTCCGACTCTGGGGTGTGTGAGGAAAAAGTGCGTGCCAAGGAGTGAGGGTGCTGGCTTGAGTGAGTCGGTCGTAGCGCGTGTGCGAGGGAGCACATGGAAGCGCGGTGTGGTGAGTGTTACAGAGGGTGTGATGGGAGAGTGTGCGCAGGAGTGTGCGCGAGAAAGGTGTGTGACGGATAGGTGCATGGGGAAAGAGTGCGCTGTCAAAGGCAAGGAAGAATGCACGCCTGTGGTGAGTGTTACAGAGGGTGTGACGGGAGAGTGTGCGCAAGAGTGTGCGCGAGAGAGGTGTGTAACGGACAGGTGCATGAGGAAAGAGTGCGCTGTCGGGAGTAAGGGTGAGTGCTTTGTCAAGAGTGGTGGTGAGAGTAGTGAGAGTGACAAGGAGCGTGAATTGGTTGTGACAGGTGAGCGAGGATGTACACCTGGAATGGAGGATGCACACCTGGAATGGTAGAGCGTGAGTGGGAATGCACGCTGGAATTGGTAGTGAGGCACGTGGTTGGGTGTGCGAATGAGAGCACACCTGTGATTGTCACAGAGGAGGTGACCGAGGAGGGGGCGCGAAGAGGTGTGTTGGTGAGGTGTGCGACCAACGAATGTGTGCCAAAGTGTTCGGTGGTCAGGTGTGTGACCAAGGCTGTGAGTGGAATGAGGGTACCTGGGTGTGTAAGGAAAGGTACGAGGAGCATGGGAACGGCTGGATGTGTGAGCAAGGAACGGGCTGCGGGGTGTAAGCATGCAGGTGAAGCATCGACGTTAAACGGGTTAGCGGTTAGAGCGACTTTTAGCCGAATCGGGCCCTCGGTGCGTGCTGGGCCTCGCTTTGAACGGCCGCGTCCGTGCTCCACTAGGCGGAGCGGGCAGCTGGATAGGAAGGGTCGTCATGGCGACCACGTTTTGTTGAGACGTGCCGGCAGGTCGAGATCGGGACATTGGATGGCTCCACGCCGAGATGGTGAGTGGGATCTCGGCCCGGGTAAACCTCCTTCCCTGCACCGAATGCCGGACGCATCCAGCCGCTGGCACAGAACAACCCGCATTCATGGCTTGGCTGTACGAAGCCGAGCTTTATAAGTAAATTGGCGCACCGAGAGGCATTAGTGAGTAGACTGTGTGATGAGGTTAGTGTTTTGGCCCCGAAATTAGAAAAAAACAAAATTTGATGATTGGCAAAGGATTGGCAGTAATGATTGGCAGATGATGGGTAGTGATTGGCAAATTTTTGATTCGTTGAAATTTGATGTGCAAAATTGGTAGTGAGCGATGGGCCCAGTGGGTAAGGGTGGCATCCCTGCCACCCTTCCCATGTGGGGCAAATGCGCAATAGCTTATGGGGTGTATGGCAGTGAAAACTAGCCCGGGTGGGCTAGGATATTGATAGGGATCTAGCGAAGATGACATTAGGTAACGTTAAGTTTAGTTAGTGACTGATACCTGTAGTGGGGACGCAGGTAGATTAGTGTGGATGATAATGACGTGGGAGCGCAATAGTTTAAAGGGACGACTGGGAAGCGCAAGTTTCAGAGGGGAGTAGTTAGATGAGATGATGCTGTGTGAGAACTGGACAGGTGTGTGGAGCAGTGGATGAGTAGTGAGTGTTGTGGATCAGCGCGAAAGCGCTTGGGGAGAGAAGGGTGCAGGTGGCACCAGGTGTGAGAGCACAGGTGTGCAAGTACTGGTGTGTGGAATATATGGAGCAGAGAATGAGTGGTGTGGAGAGAGTTGGAGTAAGTGGCACGGAGTGGTGTGCATGGTGCGAAGGTGTGGATGGGGGAAGAGTGGACCCCTTTCACGAGTACCCGGGGCGGGTAGTGTAAGTGTTAGGTAGAGGGTATAGGTAAATTGTGGTTGGATATTGGCATTTGTGGTGCGGTTGCAGAATGGTATTGTGGATGGGTGCATTAGTGTTGTGGAAATGGCTGGGCGTGTAGCCTGTTAGTGTGTGTAGTTGGTTGGGCACTCCACCACTGTGAGGATGTCGGCCAGGTGAGGCCGCAGGTGGGCTCTGGGAGCCGGTAGTTGTGGATGGGGCCCGAGGATCCGGAGGACGGACCCGGGTAGCCCAGTGCCAGAGAGGGCACCGAGTGGGGAGAGCGCCAGAGGGCCTTCCCCAGGTAGATAGGTTAGGGTAAGGAGCAGGTAAGCTCGGAGGCAACTACAGTGGTGGAGGTGTGCAGGTGGGTAGACCGGCTAGGAGAGCTACACGTCGCAGCCCAGAAATTGTGCGAGGGCACCGAGAGATGAATCGGGGGAGTGAGGCCCCAAATTGAAAAGCACCACAGTTTGGTCAATGGGAATTGGTTTTTAGAACCCATAGTGTAAGAGGGCCAATGGTTTGGCAGGAGAAAGACCCCGGGTAATGTAAAGTTGTTAAAGTCATTTAGGAAATAGTTAGGATTGATGAACCTGTCGCACCATACGCAGCCACTTACCTGTGGTGATGATGATGACTCCACACCTGTGTTTTCTTTGTTCTGTGTGCAGGAAATGAGAATTGCTGTTTGGATTTGTGAGACGCATCACGACGTGGATGAGACGTTGGGGTGATTCCATCTCTCCCTCCTTAGGAGGGACTGATGATGAATTGGTGATGGCAAATTATGATGTTGAGTTGGTGATGGCAAATTTTGATGAGAGTTTAAAATGGCAAATTTGATTGGTTAGGAGGGAGAGAAGACGAATTTGGTTTATGGGAGGAACGGGGAAGACAGTAGGGACATTTGTTGATTTGTAAAGTAGATGTTTATGGGTAGTGTTGTGTTTTGTGGATACAGTAAGGGGTAAAGGAGGGGCAATGTAGGTTACCTGGTGGGGGGGGGGGGCGTACGGTAGGAACGTACCTGTCTCACCTGGTTCCCATGTGCCCCTAGTGTGCATTACCTAATGTTGCGTGCACTTTTGCGCCCTTACCACCTTACTCACTTGTCTTCTTCTTTTGTCTCCCACCTCCGAGGATCTGGCTTTGGGGCAGAGAGAGAGGAGAGAGAGGTGCTGGCTCCGCAGTTGTGGGCCTGTACTTTCGCTGCTTGCTGCCTGGATCGATACACCATATGGACCGCAATGTTTGTGGCCACCCACTATGGACCGCAGTTCTTTTGCGGGCAAGCACCACCCGTCGATGGACCTATGGGTCAACGTGGCACCTATGTCAGACAGGTGAACCACTAATAGTTGGCCCCCTGACGGCCACAATAAAGAAATGGACGCGGTTGGCGCCTTTCTTTATTTTTTAAAGAAGCCAGAAGGCCAAGTGCACCACACGAAGGCAAGACCAGCGGCAGAACATCGGCAGGCTGCGACACCAACGGTGACGTTGAACACTTTATTGGTGCACCGGATGGTGCTGACTGTACATGATGGGGTGGTGCTTTTGGTGCTTGGAAGGGGTGCTCTGCACATTATTAAAGGCCGTAGGGCCACAGAGCACTCGTGGGTTGGTGTATCGATGCTGGCATGCGTGCTCTCTCTCTATGCATAACATCTGCATGTGTTCCTCCAAAAACAGGTCCTGGATCGTAGTGTAAATATCAGCGTAGTCTTGTGTAAATAATGCTCCCTACCGGCTGTATGTTTAGTTTGAGAATTCTTTCCGCGATTCGGTTATCCTGTGGGTGTGTTTCTGTGAGGAGAAGGGTATAACGTCGCAGGGGGACATATTTACTCATTTGTGAACATCTGTAAAACTGTCGCACTCAGGGTAGAGTTAATAGTAGAGGGAACTACATCTGAGTGCCACACTAAAGTAGGTAAAAATTTATCGGGTCGGGACGCCCCGAGGGTAGAGAAGGGTGCAATGTTGCGGATATGGGATTTGGCCTCCATCCATATCCGCTTGTAAATATTCCCCTATTTCCCCAATACTCCCCAACTATCCCCAATCCCCCATTCCCTAGTCCCATTGTCTGTAAACAACACTCTGTAGAACCGACCTTCCCCTTTTTCCCCCATTAAATGTCGTGCCCAGGTTCACCGCATCTCACGTAGACAACTATAGGACATCTTGCTAGTTATTCTTAGTCTATGTCAGTTAAGGACTCGTTTCCATTAATTCTGACTCTTCGTTGCACCAGAATGTGATTGTATGGCACCAGTAGTGAGTTTAGGACCTCCCAATACCTCCCCACAACCTCATCTCCGCATCCTCCCATCATCTCATGGAACTACAACAACAACTACAACAACAGCAGGCGGCGGCGCGGCCGCGGTGCGGGGAGTGGGCGTCCTCACTCCGGCTTGGTTAGCCGCCATTGCCCATGTGCGCCGACGGGGTCACCACGAAGGGGCTGCCTGTCAGCTCCTCATCAAGGGCGGAGCCCGGTAACCCCCCGCACCCAATAAGAAGCGGCGGGCCGATTCCATCTGGGGCGGAGCTAACGAGCCGAGGGCGTGTCACTCCCCGCTGGATATACGCAGCCACTTACCGGAGGTGACGTCAGATGCGCCCCCAGCTTGAAGAGAAACAGACGCCACCTCCAGCGCGACGATACCTCCCCGCATATCTGGACCGGACCGTGTGGATCCTGTCCCTGAGCCAAGGTGCACCTTGTGCTATCCATCGACTACCTGCCCTTCCTTGCCATCAATCCCTGTGTGAGTCAGTCTTGTCCTGTTTATCTGTGGTCTGTCGGGGCTACTATAAGACCGTGATTAAGTGCCCACCTTCCTATGCTGTACCTCTTGTCAGTGTAATCTAAACGTTCTGCATACAAATATTATAACCTCCTCCGGAGGTCTTGAGAACTGTACCCCTGGTGTCGTGTCATCTAACCCAGCCGTTGTGTCCTTTCCTTCATTGATCTAGCGTAGCGCGACTCGGCCAACGTTCGAGTATAATCGGGTAAACTGTGCAGACGCGGTCATACCAAACCGCTCGGTAAACTAACATCCAAAACCGCGTCTGGGGTATTGAGTGCGGATTGATGAGGGAAAAAATGAATTTAAACGATTTCATCATAACAAATGTGAAAAAAGTGAAGGGGTCTGAATACTTTCTGAATGCACTGTATATATATACATATATATATATATATATATATATATATATATATATATATAGAAAAACACGGTACGGGAAGCCGTTCGTCCGTGTGTCCGTTCGGCGTTCGGGAAGCCAGCAAGCTGTGATATGTGTCTATATCGCACAGTTTGGCCAGTTGCTTCCTGTCTATTAATTTTGTACGCCTGTTAATTATGGATTGTTGTAATATATATTTCGACACTTTGGACTGCTGAGATCCATTAGACCTTTGAAGAGCCTTTAAGTGCCTCAAGACCCTTAAGAGCACCAAGACCCAAAATAACAAAACAACCCTGAAACCTCGAAGACCATTAAAGACTCAAAAGACCCAGAGGACCCAACACAACCAGAAGATCCACAAAGACTCAAAAGACCCCAAAATCCCAAAATACCTAAAAGACCTTTAAAGACAATGATGACCTAAAAGACCATGAATATCTCAAAGACCCAAAAGATCCCAAAAGACCCAAATACACTGAAGACCCTGAAAGATTCATAATATCTAAAATACACTGCCTCCCAAAATATCCTGAAGACCCATAAAGACCCAAAATACCACGAAGACCCAAAATACCCCAAAGACACAAAAGATCCAAAAGTCCCAAAAGACCCTGAAGACCCAAAATACCTCATAGATTCTAAAAGACTATGATGACCCAAAAGACTACGAAGATTTCAAAGACCTAAAAGATCCCAAAGACCCAAAATATACTGAAGACCCTTAAAGATTCAGAAGATATAAAATCCCCTGGATACCCAAAATATCTTGAAAACCCAAAATACACAGAGATCCCGAAGACCCAAAACATTCAAAATACACTGAAGACCCTTAAAGACCCAGAAGAACCAAAATACCCAAAAGTTCCAAAAGACCCATAAGACTCATAAGACCCTTTAGACCCATTACAATCCAAGATCCTGAAGACCCCCAAGACCCTTAAGACCACTTTTCCCTTTAAGACCCTTTCAATACTTTAGACACCTTGATATCCCTTCACCATTCCTACCTTTTATACCCTTGAAAGCTTTACACCCCTTAAGTCCCTTTCAACTCCTTCGACCTTAACACCATTTAGACCCCTTACAGCCAGCCCTCAGACTGATTAGACAGCTTGGACCTTTGACCATTTAGAGCTTTACACCACTTGGATCTTCTTAGTTTACAAATAAATAATGTCACCTATATCACAAATATATTTGTACAAAAGAAATGTCTGTATTATGATTGGTGTAAATCATGACAATACAGCAACTCAAATTCAGGCAGGTCATCTTCTATCTATAATTCCAGTAATCTCTGTTTGTACGTTTGTACGTTTGTACGTTTGTCTGTGACCGCTGTTTCTCGACAACCACGGGTCCGATATACTTTTAACTTGCCAGGTATATTGCTGGGGACCCGAGGATGTGCCTTTTCAAGGTTTCATATTAATCGGACAATTACTTACCGAGCTATGGCGATTTAGCCGTTCGCCGTTCGCTTTGGCGTTGCGAATGGACCAAACCATTGCATGTAAATAGAGGGGGGGGGTTCTGTGGTCGTTGCGAATGGACCAAACCATTCATGTAAATAGAGGGGGGGGGGGTTCTGTGGTCGTTACTGCCACGTGGTTTCAAAGTTTTTTTTTGTTGTTGTTGTTTGCACGCATGTTTTTTTGCACCCACGTACGGGCACGCCCTAGGATGTTTACACACACACACACCCCTACACAAATTTTTTTTTTTTTTTTTTTTGGCAAGGAACGGGCACCCACGTACGGGCACGTCCTAGCTTATATATAGTACGGGCATGCCCTAGTTATCCTCAATTTAAACAAGCCCATGTACAATGCCAATGCCTCTAAGCCAATGTCAATGCCAATGTCAATGTCAATGTCAATAAGACAATGCCTCTGCGGTGACTTGTGGTGAGGCAAGCGTAGTGAGCCAAGCCATGCTCGTATATTTACTGTATATATACTGTATATATATGTATATATATATATATATATATATATATATATATATATATATATATATATATATATATATATATATATATATATATATATATATATATATATGTCAAGTAGTAGATTTGTTATTGCCTAAAGTTCAGTTATAGACGTTGGTTGCTAATGTGTTATGATTTAAATGTTGTTTAAAAATGCTATTTTCATAAAGTTAATAAAGGGTTTTTGCTTCGTTTTAGTTTTGGATGAGGAAAGGCTCGCTGAGGTCATGCTGGACAAATTGTATACGTGTGCTTTTTTCGAGGCTAGATAAGGCCGGTCGTGAAACCACGCCCACATGCGCGTGATTTTGTGTAACGCGAGTAGAATGTTTAGAGTGCAGACATAAACCTATCGTTAACCATATATATTTTGTATTAATCACAGCGACGCATGACTCTGTATAAACATGCTTTGAATTACTCATGTGAACCCATATATTTGCTCTGGGCTTATCTGGCCAAGCATGCACTCTCCTCTCTGTGAGTTACATTTCTGTTTTCTCGGAGCCCAGAGAAACATTTGGTCCGAATGATAAGGAAGGGCTGACTCCCCCGAATGACAGAGCGGATGACGGTGGGGGCTTGGCCCACCGGGGAGGAACCTCTCCCAGTTTTGTTTGTTCCCTCGGAGATTTCCTGATAAAACGTGTCCCTATATAAATGGACTGGGAATCAATGTGTTTTCAGGAAGGCTTGACGTGGCATGAGACTGGCTCTTGCTGTAGATGTCTTGGCTTCTTCCGGATCTGTATAAGTTGGTTTTTAATAAAGCTGCGTCATTTTTCAGGCTATTTGTGGACTTATTTTCCAAACGAAGAGCTGATTCTTCACAAATGGTACCAGGAGTGGGGTGTCAACAGACGCGGAGGACGGGAAGCGGAACCCGGGCGACAGAAGGAAGGCTGCCCCGAGGCCGGGACGCTGGCACTCTAATTTGATTAAGGTGAGCAATTGTTTTATACCAGAGGGCTATCTTTCCAAATTTGTACCTTGCTTCTTCGAACGGGTTCAGTCCGCTTCCCTGTCATCCGCGCTGCCTGCACTCGAACAGAAATTGTAAGTAAAGGCTCATTTAGGCCTCAGAATGACGTGGTTTTGTTAAAGCCAGGATAAACAAGTAAGGATAAACCAGGAAGGACTTAACAGTAAGCTTAAAGTTACAGTTAGCACCAGGAGGGGAAAATGAGGTCGGACAGCCATATAGGCTGAAGCCAGGTGGCCAAGATTTTTCCAGGAAGGAACAGCCCAGAGACAAGATGGGGTATGCCATTGCATGCCAGGGAACGAAGGGCTGTGGCTAACTTAGATAGAAGGCCATAGGAACAAAGAGGGCCATAGGAACATGGCCAGTAAAAGGATTTGCGCGGGATACAAGGGAAGGGGGAAAAGTGAGGTCGGACAGCCGTAAAGGTTGAGCCAGGCCGAGAACTTTCCAGGAAGGATCAGCCCAGAGCAATAAGATGGGAAGCAAGCTAAGGAAAGAAGGGGAACCCCTTAAGGGAACCCCGGCATCTTTCATGTTTAAGAGGCATCATTTTGCCGCGGTAAGACCATTAAAGGACTGGGCGGTGTTAACTAAAGATTTAAATAATCCCTGGCCAGAGGACAAGTAAGTAAGCAGTTAAACAAGTAAATCAGCGAGTGATGCCGCTGGACCAGATGCCAGACCAAGACCCCCCACCCCCCCAAGCCCTGAGCCCTGTCCCCGGGCTACAGGCGCCACCTCTCCCACCCCCGCCCCTGTTCCCCCAGGGGTTAGACCCCCAGAAAACTAGACCAGCCGCCCCTCAGGTTCACCTTAGCCCGGGCAATCCTTTTAGAGGACAAGAAATTAATGGGGCGGACAGCGGGTTCGCGGCCCCAGAAGGGCTAGGAGTATTGTATTGTACCCCTCAGTGGAAGGGCTCACGGAATCGGAGAACTCACAGCCTACAATCGAGATGTGTCCCTTTAAAAAACCATTTGAAAGAACCAGATTTGGCGGCTATGCAGGAGCGGGTGAGAACCTTGCTGGCTGAACAGCCCGGTCACGTACCGGAACTTATGCGTTTGTGGATACAAAATACAGGCGCAGATTGGCGGGACGTCTGCCACATGGGAGAGGCTGTATTGCCAGCGCGGGTGTGGGACCAGGCCAAAGTACACGCACGCTGGCCGAATGTAGCACCAACCCCGGCCCAGACCCTCGACGATTGGGGGGCCCTGGTCGACCTGTTGTTGGCCGGGGTACACATCGCACTAAGGCTAACCGACCAATTAGATGAAGCGGCCGAGCAGTGGGACATGGGCGACGATAAGAAGGCCGATGTAAAGGACGACATGTTGCAAATGATTGCCCAGGAATCCATAAGGGCCCCCTCCCCAAAATTTGGAACCCACAAGGGCCCCCTCCCCAAAACTGGAACATACAAGGGCCCCCTCCACAGCCGCAGAATTGGGCCGTGCAAAAGGACCCCCCACCCCCCCCCAAGACCTGAGCTCAGTCCCGGGGCTCTAGGCAACACCCCAACACCCCCCGCCCTGCCTTCCCTTTTTTCACCTCAACCCACCCCCGTCCAACCCGTCCCAAAAAATCCTTTTCCTTGAATGAGAGACGTAACATGAATGAGCAAAGACTGTTTGGGAGTGGCTGGAGAAAGGCATGATTTGAGTCGATCTGAGTTTCGCGCGAAGAATGGGAGACTCACTCGTATATGAATGAGGAATGAATGTATATTGGGATGTTAATTGACGTGTGTATCTGGCCAATGCATTTGTCTGTCATCTGTTTGGGAGTTGTTTGGGAAGCGAATTGATATAAATCGGGTCAGGAAAGCACCCGGAGTGCCCTTGTCGATCTACTGTTGATATGAAGCGGTTTCTTGGAGATGGTTGCAGGATGGGCTGCTTTGTCTTTCGAGCGGCAGCCGGACGGAGGTTTGGAGTTTGTGGAACTGGAGGTTCAGAGTTTGGGTCGAAGTGTGTGTTTTACTTGAATCGAAGAGTTCATTCAATGGCAGATATTGTGGATTGTATGTGTGGGATGTATCGCTGAGGCAGCTCACCTTTGGAATTGGTGTCATATAGTGCATTTTGGGTCAGAGAGGTCAAGCGTCGGAGATCCTGTTTTTTTTTGCGATGTTTACGAGCTAGGGATGAGTTCTGACAGCTCAATGTTCTGACAGCTCACTACATGCCAAGTCGTAGATTCTTTATTGACAATTCAATGTTATGGCAGCCGACTGCATGTCCCAACGTGAGGTAAACCCTGCCGTGAACGCGAATAGAGCGGCGTGCAGGGAGTGTTGAGATTCGTGCGGAGGCACGAGGGTGCGCGCCAAGACGGGGGGGGGGCGGCGTGGCGTCATCGCGTTAAGATGGTTGTGCCAGGTCGATCGGCGATCTCTGAATTTAAATCGGATTTTTGTCATGTGTGTTGTGAAATTAAACGTCTATCCGAGAATCCTGGCAATGTTCGTTTAATTAAAATGTGGTACAAACCTGCGTTTCCGCCGTGCGGCTCCGTGGAAGTTAGAGTAGAGTTATTGTGTGTTCAGGCAAGAGCCGAGCGAGCCGCGAGTCACGGGTGTGCTGTATGAGATTTGCTCAGAGTGCCGGCGATAACTCGCCCACTCTCAGAGGAGGATGTGTGCCCAAATGCATTGTGGGTCATTTCGACTTTGCTGGATGTCGGACGTTCATGTCAGACGAGCCATGTCGGAATAGTGGCCGGCTGCGACATATATGCCAGGCAATGTCACAGGACGAATACGTTATTTGAGATGGATTTGAGTCACGTTAAATGGAGGACATTTGGGAGGATGAAGAGATGCAAGTAACGTGGATTAAATTGTGGTATCACGAGTTGGGTGCCAGAGATATTGTGGTTATTATAACTCACTGATTATAGGGGGCGCCGGGCGCACCGAGTACAGATCGGGTTGCATGATGGAGCACGCATGCATGGATTTTGGCTTTGCGAGGCTCCGGATAGAAATTGGCATTTCGATGCTGTGGATTATATTGTGCCTGCCCGGAAAGGTGATGTCCTGTGCTGGGGCTGGCGACATGCCTCTGTTATTTGTCTGTCTGTCGGTCTGATTGTAAGTCTTTGGTACTGGGAGGGCTAATTGAGTGCTTAGGCGTCATTGTTCCATGGAGGCAGGAGCTGTGAGTCACAAAATGTAAACGGGAACTTTGTGTAACTTTGCACCGGATCCACAAACAGAGAGATGGACAGGACAACAATGGAGTTTATATGGACGGGTTTGGGGCAGGTTCAATCTGACGATTACAGAGTGCTTTGTTCCGTTCACGAAACATGTAAAATTCATGGAGTTGAAGTGGTTTGCAAGAAGGTAGCAGAGTCAGTACTGGGATGCAACCTCGTCCAGGGGTTTTGGTCCAGCCTGCAAGGAGTCCAGGGGCTTGTTTCAGGGCTGGGTCGCCAAAAATGGGATGCTGTGCCCATCTGGATGTAAAATTATCCATCAAGGACGGGGAATGATGTGCAGTGTGATTGATTGGAGGTAATAAGGATTTGTGTTGATTTCCTGATTTGAGTTCATCTGGAAACAAAGACAGATGGGATTAATGTGTATATCAGGAACATTTTGGAAAGAAATATGGATATATGACATTACTAAAATATAACCAAGCAATTGAGAGTTCTTGGGTTAATGGGATATAAATAAATGCATCTACAAGTTGATGGTTTATAAAAATTTAGTTCTGGATGATACTTAAACGATGAACAATGTTGGCAATATACAAAGAATGTGACTTGTTTTTTGGGGGGAAAACATGTGGTTTAAATTTGGTTGGCTAAGTTTTAAAGATGGAGATGTTTCGCAGAACTCTTATGATTATTTATATGAGTGGTGGACTATTCCATGGCGAAGCATTTTCCAGTTTATTGAAAGTTGGATTTTGTAAAATAATGGTTTAATATAACCACAGTAGAAAATAATATACAGATTTGGGACATTTTGTAAACTTTCGAATAATGAGTCATGGAAAATATTTGGGTTGCAAGTGGAGAAGCATGGTATGGTATAAAAATAAAGAGGGAGTATCCAGGAAAAAGATGTTCAAGTGAACTTTGTGCTGTGAAAAGAATGTCGAGTTAATGGAAGTGTTTTGTTCGATTAATTTTGTTCAATTTGTGTTCAAATGACCATCGATGTTGGGGGCAAAGTTATGGGTGAATTTGGTGAGTGGTTGTGGGCAAACGAAGATTAATTTAGATTTATCATAGTTAAGTTCGAGGAAGTTGATTTGAAGCCAGAATTTCATTTGGATGCCAGAAAGGAGAAAGGAGATGCTGAAAGCCAGAAAGGAGATGCTGTTGTCTACTCTGAATGACAGGTGGCGGTATCCAGGGCGCTGAGGAGTTTGTTCACGTTGTAAAGTTTGTTTATTTAGTTTGTTTATTGTAGAGAAGAGTGCTTTTGGGATTCCGGAGCCAGAGTGGATAATTTGAGGGTAGTAGGTGGAGTAGAGGACATCTTTGCAGTGCTGTAGGTGGTCCTTGTAGGCTTGGGGGTGAACTAATTTGGGTTTAATAGGCACAAGCTGGTCTAAACAGGGTGAGGAGGATGGTGTGATTGATGATGTCAAAGGAGGCGTTGAAGTGAGGAGGATGAAAATGTTGAGGTTGCCGGCATCAGAGGAGAGAAAAGGTCGCTGGTGATTTTGAGGAGAGCAGTTTCAGTACTGTGGCTGGAGCAGAATCCGGATTGGGATGTTTCATACAGGTTATTGGCAGAGTGGTGATGTTTGAGTTGAGTGGCCACAGCACGTTCCAAAACTTTTGACAGAAAGGGTAGGTTGGAGATGAGTCTGAAGTTATTTAGGGTGTCAGGGTTTAGTCCAGGGTTTTTTCCAGAATGGGGGTGAAGTTTCACGAGTTTTTGGGGAAATCGGTATGTGAAGCTGGATTAAGTTGGAACTGCTTGATGAGCCATGGAGATGGATTGGGTTTTGTTGTTGGTTGTCTGGGAGTTCGGTTGTTGCATTGCCAAAGGTTTCTGTGTGGTGGACACACTCGTTGGCTGTTGTCTTGTGTGACGTGGATGGAGATGTATGTGGCTGCGTGTGGCTGCCTGGAGTCGGGAAGACGGCTACAGTGGTTGATATTGGTTGTGGATCGTCCGGGGTGCTTCGATTTGCATAGGGGGTGAAGATTGGGATATTACATTATTTTAAGTAAGTATTGGTATGAGTAATTACATAAGTAATTATGAGTTATTATGAGTATTAGTTATGAGTAAGTGATTATTTTAGTAAAGTTACATGTTTCGCTGTGTTGTGGATCTGCGGACAAGCTAGTTTGATGGGTACCCTGGGGTCTTCGGCGTGTCTATGTGTTTGGCTGTCTGTCACACCGGACTCTTGAATGGGTTTTCATGAGACGAATTTCAGACATAACAGTGAGAATCTATTTTGAGCGAATCACAGTGGGTGAGGAAAACATTGTGTGTGACCAGACACCAGAACTGACCAGAATTGAAATTGGAAGTAGACCAGGTTATTTCTATTATTTGTTTATTCGTGAAAATAAATAAATAATAGGGGGAGGTTAATGGAGGTTAATGGTGGTTTGTGTGTGTTAATGGAGGTTAATGGTGGTTTGTTTGTGTTAATGGAGGTTAATGGTGGTTTGTTTGTGTTAATTCTAGTTGAAACTCTCGCTGAAGTAATTTTCGTTTATTTTTATTTTTTGATTCGATTTGAGAGTTGAGATGATTGATTTTTTATTAATTTTATAATTTTATTTTTATTGATGTTGGAAACAGGTAATGGGATGCTGAGAGAAGGATTGAATTTAATTTGAATTGGACTGGATTAAATGGGATTGAATTTAAAAATTGAATATTGGATAAAATTGGATCCACTTGAAAAAAAGTGGATTAGGAAATTGGAGAAAAGGTGTTCTATGAAACTATGAATTGAATGAATTGAATCTATGAATTGGAGACCTGTAGACCAGGCGCTCCCAGGAGACTTGTGGACCAGGTGTTCCACCAGAGGAAAAAGACCAGGTGTTCGTGGAGCACTTCACCTGCAAGAACGCCTTGGAACCAAGGTGGAAGGGACCAGTCCAGGTGTTGCTGACTACACCAACGGCAGTCTTTTGCGAGGGCAAGACCTCGTGGATCCACGCCACGCACTGTAAGTTGGCCATACAAGCACCAGACACTACACCACAGCAACCACAGTAAGGATGGGCCTAATCATAGGTACAATACTATTGATAGCGACAGCAGCTAGGGGAAACTCCGATTCCAATAGATGCGAAAACGAAACCCGACACCTCACCGTAACATGGGGACAAAGAGTATCACTACCATGTTTCGAACAGAAAGCCCTGCACACAAATTGGGTGAACATAAATTGGCTAGCACTGTCGGCAGGGCCTGGACGCGTTGGCATGGTACTACAAAAGCAACGAGAGTTCCGGGAAGACGGGCAAGCTAGCATTAAGACCTTGGCCCAACCAGGATACCAATGGGGAACCCCTGATTTTAAGCTACAAACACGCACGCGCCTAGAGAAAGGCATGACTATGCAGGTCCGGTGCAGCGTCTGGACCCCTGGCGCGGCCGGTGGCGAAAAGAACTACATACCATGCATCGAATACATACTCACGCCACAACCCCAGAATAAGGCCCCAAAGAAGGGTGAAAACACATATTGGAAAGTGGCCAGGGAGGTGGCAACAATTCAAAATAGGACACACTGCTGGTCGTGCATGCGCTTTCCCCAAGCAGGCACCACAGGAATACACATGATAGTGCTACCTCTGTCCCTCAATGACCTCTGCTCACAACCTATCGATTCCCCATGTTTAGTCACCACGCTGGAAAGAGAAGGGGTTGACAACGGCAAGAGTTGCAATCGACAATTTAATTATCGCCCGTCAATGATTGCCCATGTGGCCGAGAGGCCTGCCCCCGTCTGGGTCAAACCACAGAAAGGGACGGTCTGCCTCCAGGGTTCCGGCCACTTGCGTATGGGAGAATCAGAATGCACCTACACTCTCCCCGGGAAGCTGGGACAAGGGAGCTCGGGGATTACATTACGAATAGTACTGCAAGATAAACACAACCACAACATAACGGCTATAACATTCTCTAGGGGGGTTAGTAGGATTAATGGGGTGGTAAAGGGACTCCAGTGCTTATCCACCCACCTGGTCCCACCCCATGGGACAATGTTTATATGCGGCGACAAGGCTTACCCCTATTTACCAAATAATTGGGGGGGCACATGTTATCTGGGTTCAGTTCTTCCTGACGTTGAGATACTGGATGAGCTAGACCCAAAGTCCTTGGACAGGCGTTATAAGAGGTCAGTCATGAACGAAGATGGAACCACTAAACTACACGGGAGTCTATGAGAAAAGGTGTTTGGTTTCTTCTTCCCAGGAGCGGGCACAGTCATGGATAGTTTCCGAATAGACAAATTGGCTTTGACCCTAGAAAAGGTGGCAAACGACACCGCTACGGCTCATGACATACTATTGGACACGGTAATTCACATGCGTACAATGGTGATGCAGAATCGGGTGGCTTTGGACATGCTCCTGGCAGAGAAAGGAGGGGTATGCGGAATTATAGAGGGAAAATGTTGCACTTACATACCCGATCCATCTGAAGGAGTGTCAGCCGCAATAGTGAGACTAAGGGAAACTAGCCACGCCCTGACGATCGATCGGATCGCGCGCGAAAATTCTTATACATTTAGCTTGCTCACTGACTGGTTCCAGGGATGGACGGGCACCATAGTGAAGTGGTTATTGACCGCACTGGCTGTGATAATCGGGGTAGTAATTTGGGGGGCACTAATGAAATCTCTAGTCCTCCTCTGTATGAGAAAGTATTTTACAGGATGGAAAGTGAAAAAGCCGCCGACAACGACTATGGCTCTGACCACAGAGGCCGTCGACCTGAACGGGTCCTTCAACAAGGCAGTTGCGACCGGCGCTCCAGAAAATTGCATTGAATTTTGTAATGACTGTGATACTTGTGCGGATCCCATGTGGGAACTGGCTGCTGCCTGTAACGGTGTATGTAATGACTGTGATACTTGTGCGGATCCCATGTGGGAACTGGCTGCTGCCTGTAACGGTGTATGTGATGACTGTGATACTTGTGCTATAAACCCCTTGCGTGTACTGGCTAACGCTGCTTATGTATTACAAGCGGACAGCTGCACGCCCCCTTTCAACCCAACTATGGATCTGATTGCGACGCTGGGTCTGGCGGTCGAGGGACCCGACGTGGATATCCTAGACCCGCAAGCCGACCAGGCGCCCAAGGGAGACTTTGACATAAAGGAAGTTCCTCTCTTTGCTTCATATGTATTAAGTTCAAATGCTTCAAGTGAATCGGATTTTTACGCTCTGTACCCTGACCAGGAAATTGAGACACAAGATACTGACAATACTATGTATTCCCCAGAACAGCAGCACGTGAGGGACCTCATGGGCATGATCGTTGATTAACTTCGAAGATCTGCAAGGACTGGGTCTGCAAAGGGTGGGGGGAGAAAGTTCCGCAGGGGAGGTGGTGGCCCTCTGGCGGAGCAGAACCTCATCTGGACCAGACACCTTCGTTGTGGATCCGAAACGTTAATGGACTTCCATGTTCTGAGCCCTCAGGCTCCGAGCACGCACCAAACGACACGTTCGCCAAATGCACGGGCGAGGCGCTTTGGGCGCACGATATGCCCTTGGGAGATACCCGCATTACACAATTATTTTTTCAATACCCGCATTACACAATTATTTTTCAATAAAGCCCGATGTGGCACGTTGTCTCTTAAGATACTTTGTCTCGACGAGACAAGAGGAAGGAATGTCAAGTAGTAGATTTGTTATTGCCTAAAGTTCAGTTATAGACGTTGGTTGCTAATGTGTTATGATTTAAATGTTGTTTAAAAATGCTATTTTCATAAAGTTAATAAAGGGTTTTTGCTTCGTTTTAGTTTTGGATGAGGAAAGGCTCGCTGAGGTCATGCTGGACAAATTGTATACGTGTGCTTTTTTCGAGGCTAGATAAGGCCGGTCGTGAAACCACGCCCACATGCGCGTGATTTTGTGTAACGCGAGTAGAATGTTTAGAGTGCAGACATAAACCTATCGTTAACCATATATATTTTGTATTAATCACAGCGACGCATGACTCTGTATAAACATGCTTTGAATTACTCATGTGAACCCATATATTTGCTCTGGGCTTATCTGGCCAAGCATGCACTCTCCTCTCTGTGAGTTACATTTCTGTTTTCTCGGAGCCCAGAGAAACATTTGGTCCGAATGATAAGGAAGGGCTGACTCCCCCGAATGACAGAGCGGATGACGGTGGGGGCTTGGCCCACCGGGGAGGAACCTCTCCCAGTTTTGTTTGTTCCCTCGGAGATTTCCTGATAAAACGTGTCCCTATATAAATGGACTGGGAATCAATGTGTTTTCAGGAAGGCTTGACGTGGCATGAGACTGGCTCTTGCTGTAGATGTCTTGGCTTCTTCCGGATCTGTATAAGTTGGTTTTTAATAAAGCTGCGTCATTTTTCAGGCTATTTGTGGACTTCTTTTCCAAACGAAGAGCTGATTCTTCACATATATATATATATATATATATATATATATATATATATATATACATACATATATATATATATATATATATATATATATATATATATATATATATATATATATATATATACATATATATATATATATATATATATATATATATACATATATATATATATATATATATATATGTATATTGTTGTGGTTCTACACTGCCCTTCTTACCCTTACCAAGGGGGGCTTAATCCCCTTGCTCTTTCTGGGCTTGGCGGAACCGAGGCTTGATACGTCCCTTCCGGACAAACGCGGAGTAGGGTCTCGGGACCACTTCTCGCTCGTACCTAATTCCCCGCGCCGCCCTGGAAGCGAGGAAGCAAGCCTCGCACGAGCCACGTGTGGTTTGAGTACACCGAGTGGATTGAGTACCACGTGGTCCATGCAGTCTTAATTAGTGGAACCCAATTTGAGCGGTTCTACCTGTACCACGCTTAGCCAATGAATAAACCACAGGAACGTTTGAATGGAAGAAAGGAAGAACACAGGTTTAATTATTCCCACACGTATTTACAATGATCGGGGATGCAGAGACACAGAGCAGCCTTAGTCAATCTTAACTTAATAACCCAGACAACAGGCCTGTCTCACTCACACAGGGAATTGCAGATGGGTAGGTGGTCAGCCAACGCATAGACGTGGTCGTCCAGAGACGGTCGCCGTCTGGCTATCCACGGTCCCCGCACGTCCCGCGAAGATGGTAGCAGGCAATGGCAGGAAATCGTAGCGCGTCTCCCGAACAATGCAGATGATGGGGTGGAACGGCAAAGGGTGGGACTTTCAGCGCGGCTGGCGATTACTCTGCCGTTTTCCTCACTCGCGCATCTCAAATGCACTGTATAGCGATCGGCCTAAAACTCAACCGAGTGTCACTCATAAAAGCGCGTCTCTTGGTTCATGCGCGTCGGATTTGCCACGTATGTGTACAGTTTTCGGACGCTCACAACTCCTCTTCTTCGAACCTTCCAGGCTGGTTGGTCAGTGTGCGCGAGTCCTTTGCTTCAGTCCTTTGTTCATCAGCTTTCCCGCGCTAGTCCTCTCGAGGGCTGCAGTGGGTTTTATAGCTACGCCCCTGAAACTTCTGGAACCCTCTCGAACCTTCTCACCACGCCCTGTGACGCAACGCCGCCACCACCACCTCTGAGCTCTGATTGGCGGCTCGTGCTTACCATCAGCGCTTCTACCGCTCCGCTCTCGGCTCTGCCCCGGTCCTCCTAGCCTGCCTCGTGTTAACTCGCCCAAAATGAACCAACGTTAGCGCAAAAGGGCATGAGGCTCTGGGTGTTGGATAGTCGGTGGCAGTAGGGCCTATTCTCCTGACTCTACTTCAACGCAGAACTAACAATGGAAATGAACTAAGCTCACAAATACTAAGACATAACTATACTATCGCGAGGCTACTTGTTGCTTGTGTGACTAACTATGACGGGCCAATTTTAACCTTTATTAGACTCACTGTACAAACTAAAAACCGCAACACTGCCCCCCTCCCTCGTCAGACTCGTCCCCGAGTCAAACCTACAAAAACTGGAACGACCGGTTTTGAGAAAGATCTGGGACTAACTTTTACTTACGTGTGACATTTAAATGTGGTTCCCCCTAACATTTCCTCTAACCCATGTGTGCGACAGTTTTACAACACTAAATATGTCCCACCTACTGCATTGAGTCGCTAACTGACAGAATCACGGCCACAATTAACCAAATTGCGGAATTTGTTTTCGAACTAAACATAAAGCCGGTGGGCAGCATTTTTATATACAAGCACAAAACCTAACCTTATTTACATTTCTATGACCCAGGACCTGTCCTTTTTGGAAAGAAGATTGGAGGGGAAGAGCAAGCACAGCAAAGCACAAAACACATTCAAAGATTCACAGTTCATTTGCTGCTGGTGTCTTGCATCTTCTATCTTCTGTGTGCACATATCGAACCGGCAAGCCCCCAGACCAGCATACAGGCCATTCCTGCTCTTTGGGGCTTAATAAACTTACAATTCTTCTCAGCCCTAGCACACAAAAAAAAAAAAATGCACAACAACTGTGTTTATTGTATTTGCCAGCAGGGCCAACCCTATGTGGTCCAACTGCGTGACATTGATGCCACTCAAAACAAGTGGTCCGAAGATGCAAGGTGAGTTTGCAGCAAAGTGCTGCACAGCAGAAGTGTAAGGCCACAAAACTTGTGGTCCATAAGTGTAATGTGATAATGTGCAGCAAAGTGTTTGTGGCAGCAGGGTGCTGCACATGTGCAGCAAAGTTATAACAAACGAAAAGGATATGGCAGCAAAGTGCTGCGCAGTTCAGCTGCACAGATGTAGCAAAGTGCGGCAGGGTGGTGCACAGGTGTAGCAAGGTGCAACTGCAAAGTTCCACCTCCAAAATTGTCCTGGGGTGGGGGGAGAGACAAAGCACAACCGGCCAAGTGGAAAGGGCACAGAGGTACACAGCAATACAACGTAATGCAGCATGAGGGGCACGGAAGAGCGAGCAGAGCAAGCTCATCCGTGGCCCCCAACGTCAGCTTACACTACCCTATCCCTTCCTGGTATTTACAAATTCAAATCCGTCTCTACGTCCTGTCTCCCATATCCCCCTCTATCTCCAAATTCGTCTCCCAATCCCTCCCTGGAAGGAAGGAATGGAACAAACACAATGTCTCATCACGTCCTGATGCGTCTTACTCTCAAATATTGCACTTGGTATTGGGGCGGAGCTTCGTTCTCCTTGGTGAATGGAGGTGGATGGCGCGAAGGGAATTTCTCTCATCCTAACTACTCTAGTTGACATTAACTCATTCACACTACCCGCGGTCGTACCCTGCCAATTGGCCATCTTTAAACTATGTGGTTCTAAAAACCAAATTCCCCATTGACCACTCTGCGGTGCCCTACAAATTTGGGTCTCACTCCCCAATTTTTCATACTGTGCCCTTGCACAATTTCGGGGCTTGGTCATGTGGCTCCACTAGCAGGTCTACCTACCTGCGCACCTCCACCACTGAAGTCTCCACCCGAGCTTACCTGCTCCTGCGACTACCTAAAGTGGGGAAGGCTCCTTCCTGGAACTTTACCCCTCTGATGCCCTCCTTTGCATTGGGCTACCCGGGTTCTTCCCTTGGATCCTCGGGCCCCACTGAATGACTCACCACTACCCTAACTGGCTCCCAGAGCCTACCTGCGGCCTCACCTGGCCGACAAACTACCAGTGGCGGAGTGCTCCAATAACCATACGCACCAATTCAGCCACACGCCCAGCCATTCCACTGACTCATGCACCCTCCAAAGCACTTCCTTGTCACTACCCGCACCACAGGTGTCAATATCCAAACAATTTACATAAGCCCTCTTCCTGGGTTTACACTACCCCCCGGGCTTTCGAGAATGGGACCAACTCCCCCCATTCACTCCTCCGCACCATGCATTCCACACCTTTTATTCCACACCAAGCATTCCACACAATTTATTCTCACACCTTTTGTCTCGCACACCTTTTACCTCGCACACCTTTTGTGCTCACACACCTTTTTCATACAACTCAAAACAATTCCATTTGTTTTAACACACAAATCCTCACACACATAGCATCATCTAACTACCTGCTTTTCCCCTAATACTCATGCTTTCCTGTCATCCCATTAAACTAAGCACACCCTTCGTCTATAACATCCATCTAATCTCTCTACATCCCCTCTACAGTACAAATGTCTCTACTTAATTCTCATGTCATCTACTGTCATCTAATTTCCCTATCAATTATCCTAGCCCACCCTCGGCTAGCTTCGGTGCCCCATGGAGGTAACCATCGCTGGCCCCCCATGTGCCTGTCACTGCCATCCCCCTCATCTAATGCTCATGAGTCCGGGTTTGAGGAATGGTGAAACTATCATTCCTCCACGCAGGGCACCATTCCCCAACACTACTCCCCCCAGTCCTCTGAACTATGAGCCCCCGTCATTTGAGGTACTGGGTCCTGCCTCGGCCTCTAATGCCAAGTCGATCCATGAGAGCGCCTGTTCGCCTGTATAGGGTCTTATTCGCCGGCATGGATGATCCGAGGGAGGGCTCCTGGCCCCATTTTGATCTTAATAACCACATCACAAATTTGTGCCAGGACGACCCCCGGGCCTTGCAAAGGTGAGATGAGTTTGGGGCACCTGCCCTTCCCCCTCTGGGGATTGAAGAACCAAATCTTCATCCCCAGAGAATACTGGCTCCCCTGGCTCCGGTGGTCGTACCTGCGCTTAATCTTGGCACCCGCCAGCTGAAGCTGGCGGCGTGGGAAGGCATGGACCCTCTCCATGCCTTCCTCTAGGTGACGTACATAGCCCTCCCTCAGCGGTCTATCAGGGTCTCTGGCACGGGACCGCATCGCAAGTCGGCGGGAGCCCACAACTCCCGCCCGTACATAAGCAACGCCAGACTACATGCGGTGACCCCGTGCTGGCTGGTTCGGTAGGCCATTAACAAATACGGGAGATGTTCATCCCAGTCGTCCTGACGGGTGGTGGTAAATAATGCCAATTGTTGAACAAGGGTTCGGTTGAACCTTTCCACCATCCCGTCAGATTGTGGTCTTAAGGGCATTGTTCTTGTTTTCCTAATTGAGAGGAGCTTGTACACATCTTTTAGTAATTGACTTTCAAAATTTCGACCCTGGCCGGTGTGCCTCTCCTCCGGAATCCCATGCCGACATACAAATCCTTCCACGAAGGCCTGTGCCACCACCCCAGTTTCTTGGTTGGGGAGGGCATAGGCCTCTGGCCACTTGGTGAAATAGTCCATAACTATGAGGATGTACTTATTACCTTGGCGGGTGCGGAGTAGTGGTCCGAGAATATCCATAGCCACCCGCTCAAGGGGGGCCCCGACCTGGTGTAATTGAAGGGGGGGCCCTCATCCTCCGTGCTGGTCCCTTTTTAGCAGTACACGTGTCGCATCTCCGACACCAGTCCTGTATATCGCGCCCCATATTCACTCAATAGAACCTCCGACGGACACAATATGTAGTCTTTGTCCTGCCCAAATGGCCGCCGGAGCGGGTACCATGCACCTGCTGCAAAATGGTGTTCTTGAATTTCTCTGAAACTATCACCAGCCAGGAAGTTCTTTCAGAGGGAATCTCTACCCATTTGCGGTACAAGAAGTTACTTTTCAATTCCAGGGTTTGCCACTGAGCCCAATATGCCTTTGTTGGCGCCCGGAGGGGGGTGACCTCTTCCCCACTAGGTCTTTTCCCTAATCGAACACATTCATACACCGGTCCCAGTATGGGATCCTCCCACTGGGCCGTGCTCCAAGCCAAAGTTCCAAATTCCTCATCGGCGGTTAGTGGCAAGATTGGCCCTCTTACCCAGGTTGCACGGACTACGAGGGTAGGGGTGGAGTCTGCCAATTGTTCCCTCCCCTCGTGTCTCACACAAAATTTACAGTTTCCCCCCAAACAAGGACGGCGAGAGAGTGCATCGACATTCCCATGGGCCTTCCCGGCCCTATGGGTCACATTAAAATCGTACTGCTGCAACTTTTCCAACCACCTTGCAATTTGGCCCTCTGGCTCCTTGAACCGGAGGAGCCATTGCAGGGAGGAATGGTCAGTTCGAACCAGAAATTTCCGCCCATACAAGTACGAGTGGAAATGGCTCATGGCAGGCAGCATAGCCAATAACTCTTTACGAGTGACGCAATAATTTCGCTCGGGCCTACTCATGGCCCGACTATAATACGCGATCACTGTCTCCACGCCCCCTTGCGTCTGGGACAAAACCACGCCCAATCCATCCTGGCTTGCATCCGTGTCCAGGGTAAATGTCCCGTCACTGGTGGGGTATGCTGGAATGGGTGCGGATGTCAAACACACCTTCAATGCTAGGAAGGCCTCCTGGCACTCCCTTGTCCAATTAAATCTCGTCCCCTTCTCCATAAGCCGGTGAATGGGCCAGGCCAACTCTGCAAATTTTGCCACAAAACGACGGTAGTAGGAGCAGAGTCCCAAAAATCCCCGCATCTCCTTGATGTTGCGCGGTGCGGGCCACTCCTCTACTGCTGTAATTTTTCCTGGGTCTGTTTTCACCCCCTCGAGACCAAGGACGTGACCTAGATAGGCCACCTCTTTAGTGAACAAAGTGCACTTACTCAGGCTCAACTTTAACCCTGCCTGTCTGAGGCACCCAAACACCTGGTCCAAATTAGCTATTGCTTGGGGAAATGTTTTAGCATGCACCAGGACGTCATCCAGGTACACCAGGCATGACTTCCATGGCATGCCGCCCAGTACATGCTCCATCAATCTTTCAAAGGTGGCGGGGGCGTTACACAAACCAAACGGCATCACAGTGAACTGATACAGCCCCTTACCTGTGGAAAATGCCGTTTTCTCCTTCCCTGCCCTGTCCATCTCCACCTGCCAATACCCACTCTTGAGGTCCAAGGTTGAGAACCAATTTGAGCCCGCAATGGCATCGAGGGTATCGTCAATTCTTGGCATGGGATATGAGTCTTTGAGTGTCACGTTGTTCAGTTGGCGATAGTCCACGCAAAACCGCGTGGTTCCATCTTTCTTTTTGACCAACACAACTGGTGACATTCAAAGACTTCCCGAAGACTCAATGATACCTGCATTGAGCATCTTTTCTACCTGCTCATCAGCTTCCTCCCTCTTGCTCCAAGGGAGCCGTCGGGTGGGCTGACGAATAGGCCGGGCCTCACCGGTGTGGCTCTGATGTTTCACCATGCCCGTACGTCCAATATCCTCGGAGGACAAGGAGAAGATATCCAAATGGGTCTCAATTAATTTGTGTAAGGCCTCCAACTGGGTCTCCTCCAACTCTACACTACTCCTGTTTACAATCTCACAAATGGGATCGGTCCAATTCCTACTAGTTTCTAAAGACTCCCTCCGGGACCGGCTCGGCTGGACGTTCTCGTCCCGCACTGCCGCGACTTCATTAACTGGGGTGCAGCCGGCTATCTTCGTGCCCCGTCCTATAGTGCGTGGTTCTGTACTTACATTAATTACTCGGATGGCCACCACCGGCCCGTCCGTTTTTACGAGGGTGCGGCCCACGACTAAACCGGGGATGGACTGCGTTGCCACCAGTTCGACTAGGCCACAGGACTCCTGCCAGGTTGGGTGAGCTAGCCATCGGGCAGCCACTATTGCCTCGGCCCTTGGGAGAATGGTCACTGCCTCAGAAGCCTCCAGCTCCATCCTCTCGGCTGTGCTCACCCAGTCCAATGGCAGCTCATCTATTCCCACTTGCAGGGTCCCCCGGCACAAATCGATTTTACAACCGCTGGAAGTCAACAAATCCAACCGGATTAGGCATGGGTCGCACACCTCCGCCACCCAAACTTCTATTTCCCTCTTTACCAACCCCAACTTGGGGGTTACAAAATCACGCCCTATGATGGGGGCCGTTACCCCGGTAGCAAACTGCAAACTATGATTTTCCAGACGCTGGATTTTATCCCAGCCGTCTGCACTCGAATCAAGGACCACAGGGCTGATGATCGTGGCGCTAGCTCCTGTGTCCACTACGGCATCTACCCGTACGCCGGCAATTTTGCACCGAATTGTCAAACTACCTGTACCAAATTGGCCACAATAGATGACCTGTCGCGTCAATGAGGGCTCTTTTCCATCCCCTACTGCCGAACACGGCCCTGCATGCTCGGCACCTATTAGTTTCCCGGGCCCTGGCGTGGGGGTGTCTGGGGTCGGCTAGTCCGACCCGTTCGAGGCGGAGTTGATGGTCCCGGCTGCCGGGGTCCGTCCCGGCACAGGGCTCGGCACTCCCATGCACGGTGACCCACCCAGTTACAGTTATAGCACCTCACCTGGTAAGGTGCTTGCCTCCGGAATTCCAAATTGCCCCCCCTATAGGTCCTAATTGGGGCATTTGTCCGTGGCCTACCGGGTGCCACCCCCGGAGCCGCCTGCCATGGTCCAGATCCCGCCAGGCGCTGGTCCACCAGCCTTCGGACCATGTTCTCCAGGTCAGGGCCCCTTTCGGGGGCGGACCCTCTCACGGGGCCCGCCACCAGCCACGGGCCCTACATGTCTCACCGCCACTGTGTGGCGCTCGCTCCCCCGGGCCAGGGGCCTCGCTGCCTCCCAACGGGCCGCAGCATCAGCCGCCTGGCTTAGGGTCTGCGGGCGCCACATGGTGAGCTGTTGCCGAAGTTCGGGGTCCGGGAAGGCCTGGATAAAATGGTCCAGCGCCAAACTTTATTGGGAGGTCGCAGTCATGTCCACGTGTGCTATCCCCACTGCACGGCGAATGTCATATACCAATTCCCCGATGGTCTTCTGGGGCTTTCTTTTTCGCACCTCGAACTGAGCTTTAACAAGCTCGCTCTGCTGTTCCACGCCAAAGCGATTAATTAAGGCCGAGCGGAGTTCTGGCAGGTTGAGAGCACCCGTTGGTAAGGCCGTCAGAACCTCCGACGCCGAGCCGTGCAGGGCTGCCACAAGGTGTACCCCACCTTCGTCCGGGTTCCAACCGTTACCCCCAACACACGTGATCGAATTGCGCCAGATACGCCCTCAAATCGCTCGTGCCGTCATACGGCACAAGCGGGACCTTATGGCTGCCCGATGGTCGGACCCCATGCGCCGCTCCTTGCGGGGTTAACGTGGGGCCGAACCATTCAGGCACCCATAGTACACTACCCCCCGGGAGCTCGTGTGTGTTACTCATCCCACTAAAAACTACCCTGGTCGGGGTCGATGCCTGGGCCGCTTCTTCACAACCCACTACCCATTCCATACTCGCACACCCCGGCTCACAAACACCTCTCACACTCCCCATTGTCAGACACCCATGCACACACTCTCGCTCCACGCCCTCTGTGGCGGTCGCAAACATTACCATCGGCCTTTCACGAATGCCCGGGTCTATTCCAACCCCCAAGCTCGTCGAACCTCCCCTTACACCATACACATTTCCGCCATTATCGCCACTCACCTCGGCGCTTCTTCCTCCTCGATTCTCCTCCGCCACCTGCAAACTCTTTATTTGGTTAGCAAGCACGTCATCACTATGTGAACACAGATCTTGCACATATTCCATCACCTCCTCCTTTATTGTCCCCCGTCGCACCGCGGAGCGAAAGGGAGACTATGGTTTTCCCCTCCGTCCGTGTGGCCGTCCGTCCGTCCGTGTGTGCGTGCGGGTGTGCGTGCATAAGCAAAGGACCGCATTCGAATTTGGTGTGTGGGTGCAACCCACGTCAAAATCCAAGATGGCCGCCGCCATGTATGTCTGACGCCATGTATGTCAGAACCTTGTGAGCGGAATATCTTGAAAAATAAGCGAAGTACCAACTTCTAATCTGATGTGTGGATGTATCTAGGCATAAGGAAGAACGCTAATGAAAATTGGGTCGCCACGTCAAAATCCAAGATGGCCGCCGCCATGTATGTCTGAACCTTGTGAGCGGAATATCTTGAAAAATAAGTGAAGTACCAACTTCTAATCTGGCGTGTGGGTGTATCTGGGCACAAGGAAGAAACCTGTTGAAAATTGGGTCGCCACGTCAAAATCCAAGATGGCCGCCACCATATATGTCTGAACCTTGTGAGCGAAATATCTTGAAACATAAACGAACTACTCACGTCTAATCTCGTGTGTGGGTGTATCTCGGCATAAGGAAGAACACTGTTGAAAATTTGGTCGCCATGTCAAAATCCAAGATGGCCGCCTTGTGTCTTCCACTTTGTCAACTCACATCACTTCAATGACGGGGGAACTAGGCGTAACACTTGTTTCTTTTTTAGACTCCCTCCATCTCTTCTTAATTTCACTCATCCCTTCTTCCACTTCCTCCAACTATTGTTTCACCCCTTCTATTTCCCGGGCCTCCCCCGCAATTTCTCCTTCTAAGACCACTCTGGTCGTCTTTACAGACTTCAGAGGTCCTGACTTCTCGTTCCCTCGTCCCCAACATCTCTACCATGTCATCTATCCTCTTGGTCAGGCCCTCATGTACCATTTGACATTCCTTCTTCGTCGCTACCACCTCCCATCTTATTTCTTTTTGTGCTGCTTTCAGCCCCCCTATTACGTCGGTATTCTTCCCCCCTTGCTCCCTTAATTCCTGCTGTCCCACTGTCAGCCTCTCTACCTCCCGCGTCAATTCCTCTATACCCCCATGTAATCTGGCCGTACTCTTCCTGAACTCCTTCTCCACGCGCTCCTCGCACTGCTTTACCTCGTCGCGTACCAATGCGACCTCCTCGCTCAACCCGCGCCTTATGTCCTCCCCCATTTCTTTTATTTCTTTCTTTGATGCCACCCTCATTTTTTCCAATTGATTATTTTGGGCCTCCATTTTGTTTTCCAATCGCTCACCCTGAGCTTTCATATTGTCCCTGTTACCCCTTGCTTCGTCCCGCATTTCTTTTATTTATTTGGTGGATTTGTCCCCGTTACGCCTTGCTTCGTCCCTCTGCATTTTTATAGATGCTCGAAGTTGCTCTTTGAGTAAATACAGGTCCCAACCCACTGGCACCGCAGGCTCGGCTCTCCCAATCCCACTCCCAATTGTTGCGGTTCTACGCCACCTTTCTTCCACTTACCAAGGGTGGATTAATCCCCTTGTTCTTTCTGGGCTTGGCGGAACCGAGGCTTGATACGTCCCTTCCGGACAAACGCGGAGTAGGGTCTCGGGACCACTTCTCGCTCGTACCTAATTCCCCGCGCCACCCTGGAAGCGAGGAAGCAAGCCTCGCACGAGCCACGTGTGGTTTGAGTACGCCGAGCAGATTGGGTACCACGTGGTCCATGCAGTCTTAATTAGTGGAACCCGATTTGAGCGGTTCTACCTGTACCATGCTTAGCCAATGAATAAACCACAGGAACGATTGAATGGAAAAAAGGAAGAACACAGGTTTAATTATTCCCACACGTATTTACAATGAACGGGGACGCAGAGACACAGAGCAGCCTTAGTCAATCTTAACTTATTACCCAGACAACGGGCCCGTCTCACTCACACAGGGAATTGCAGATGGGTAGGTGGTCAGCTAAGGCGTCGACGTGGTCATCCACAGACGGTCCCTGTCCGGCTCTCCATGGTCCCTGCACGTCCCGCGAAGATGGTAGCAGGCGATGGCAGGAACTAGTAGTGCGTCTCCCGAACAAGGCAGATGATGGGGTGGAACGGCAAAGGGCGGGACTTTCAGCGCGGCTGGCGATTACTCAGCCGTTTTCATCACTCGCGCGTCTCAAATGCACTGTATAGCGATCGGCCTAAAACTCAACCGAGCGTCACTCATAAAAGCGCGTCTCTTGGTTCATGCGCATCGGCTTTGCCGCATATCTGTACAGTTCTTGGACGCTCACAACTCCTCTACCTCGAACCTTCCAGGCTGGTTGGTCAGTGCGTGCGAGTCCTTTGCTTCAGTCCTTTGTTCATCGGCTTTCCCACGCTAGTCCTCTCGAGGGCCTTGCACAGCAGGTTTCATAGCTACGCCCCCGAAACTTCTGGAACCCTCTCGAACCTTCTCACCACGCCCTGTGATGCAATGCCGCCGCCACCACCTCTGAGCTCTGATTGGCGGCTCGTGCTTACCGTCAGTGCTTCTGCCGCTCTGCCCTCGGCTCCGCCCCGGTCCTCCTAGCCTGCCTCGTGTTAACTCGCCCAAAATGAACCAACGTTAGCGCAAAAGGGCATGAGGCTACGGACGTTGGATAGTCGGTGGCAGTAGGGCCTATTCTCCTGACTCTACTTCAACGCAGAACTAACAATGGAAAGGAACTAAGCTCACAAATACTAAGACATAACTATACTATCGCGAGGCTACATGTTGCTTGTGTGACTAACTATGAGGGGCAAACTTTAACCTTTATTAGACTCACTGTACAAACTCAAAACCGCAACAATATATACATATATATACTCGTATATACCGGGTGAGCCAGAAATATAGTTATTTTTAACACTCGTGTAAAGGTAATAAAAAGTTGTATTTCAAAGCAAATTCTTACAAGAAAGTGAAGTACATAACATGCCATTTATTTGTGGAAAAGAACATCTTGGAAATGCGCACCATTTCGTCTGACACATTTCTCCAATCTTGGACGCCAATTATTCATGACGTTCTGCAACATGGCCACGTCAATATCATTCATTTCGCGTCTCATGTTTTCCTTAAGTTCATGAAGAGTTTGTGTATGGTGGGAGGTTGCACCATCTTGCTGAAACTACGTCATTGGGCTCACTTCTGCAAATCTGTTTAATTCTCTGGAGAGGAAGTTTGAAACCATATCGGTATATCGAGCTGCAGTAACAGCGACGGCATTTCCGTTATCGTTCTCAAATAAGTAAGGCCCTATGATGCCAAACGACGAAAGTGCACACCACACTGTGACTTTGGGACTGTGTAACGGTTTTGTGTGCATTTCTCTTGGGGTTTTGGCTGCCCAAAAACGAGTATTTTGCTTGTTGACATAGCCACACAAATGAAAATGTACTTCATCAGACATGAACAAATTGTTAGCAATGTTTTGGTTTTCATTTCCGTCCATAAATGAAAGCATTCCCTCACAAAAATTATTGCGGGCAATCTCATAATCTTGGCTTAATTCCTGGACAGATTGAATTTTTTCGGGATAAAAGTTTAAATCCTTATACATTATGCGGAGTAGTGATTTGTGAGAAATTCCTCAGGCTGATGCATGCTTTCGGCTGGAGCGATGCAGACTTCTCAAAACTGACTCCCTTACACGCTTAATGTTTTGTGCCATTCTTACTGATTTGGATGCTCCCGGCAGTTTCTCTTTTAAAGTTGATCCGGTCCTCTAAAACTTCTGAACCCATAACTTGATAGCATGAACAGACGGTACATTTCCATGACGTTGAACATTGAAATGGAGTTTGAATTGACGTTGTGCAGCAGTTGCACTATCATTATTCTTGTGAAAAGCTATGATAGCGAAAGCGCGTTCTTCACCCGACTAGTTCCACATGGTAACTCAAGTGTTCTGCCTTCAAAAAAAAACAACTAAATCAGTAAAAAATAAAAATAATAAAAATACATGTTATGTATTTACAATATCATGAATTAATTTATTTTCAAATACAATTTTTTATTTTCTTCACACGAATTTCAAAAATGGCCATATTTCTAGATCACCCTGTGTATACATTTGAGGTTTTAAGACATTGAAAGTATGTGGCCGGTTTACAATTTTGTCAAGGTCTGAAGAGAGTGAAGAGGCTGCTGCCTGCCTGAAGGATAAGGAATGTCATAGCAGAGGGTGAAGTCATCAGAAAATAGATAAAGATGATTTTCCAGAGAGTCATCGAGATTCTTGTTTAAGATTAGGAATAGGATGGGGGTCAAAAACACTGCCTTGGGGCACCCCATCCTTGACAGGGATAAGAGAAGAGAGGATTTTTTTGAGGGACACACGTTGGCTATGAGAGTGGAGGAAGTCAGTTACCCAAGAGTGGAGTTGGCCTTGTATGCCATAGTCAGAGTTGGGAGAGCAAAATTGAATGCCAGACTGTATCGAAAGCTTGAGATGTGTCCAGAGAGATAGCTCTGATTTAATTTCTGACATTGAAGGCATCAATCCATTGTTGGAAAGCAGAAGCAGCATGTCCAAGGTAGAGTGACCTAGGCTGAATCCAAACTGATGATGTGAGATGAGGTCATTGGAGAAAAGGAATGATTTTTATGGAATGTCGTGATTTTGGCTGACTTGAATGATTTGGCTGATTTTGGCTGATCATGGAAGATGATCTAGCGCAAATGATAGGATGAAAGAGGAGAGGGAGGATATGCAAGAGCAGCAAAACAGATTTTTAGGATACGTGAGCTTATGCTGTCTAGTCCAGTTGGAGAATCGGAGTCTAGGTATGCCAAAAACCTCTCCACCTTCTCATGTGTAAAGAGACAGAGAGAGAGAGACAGAGAGAGAGACAGAGACAGAGACAGAGACAGAGACAGAGACAGAGAGAGAGAGAGAGAGAGAGAGAGAGACTTTTATGTGCTTTTATTATAAAAGTATCAAAACACACATGGAAGAACACCGCAAATTTTTTACAAGAAAAAGAAAGTTGTACAAGCAAAAAGGATGTATATACATGTATATGTGGACATTGAGCATAGGTATAATTTACAAAAACAAACTCAACACCTCATCTGTAAAACAATCGTCGTTCACACTGCCGAAACTTATCCGGGCCGACACTATTCCTTTAAAGCAAAACAGCACATTTTCATCTCTGCCACTCAATTTGATCTTCCTAGTTTTATATATTGCGAGTTTAGCAATTCCGCACAGAAAATTCAAGAAAGGGACCGCTGTCTTGCTCTTGGTGCTCCTTTCAATGCCATACACAAAAATTGCAACAGAAAAAACAAACTTAAATTTATAAAAGAACTGTTGGAGGAAACAAAAAAGGGGTACCAATCTCTTACATTTCACGAAAGCATGGGTCACATTTTCAGCCTCTTCACAAAAAGGACAAACATTCAGTACAGCAGGATCAAACTTATTAAGTAAGTATTTGGTGACCAGGGCCTGATGAACTCGTCTCCAATTTAAGTCTCCGGTTCGACCTAAAGTTGGAGACCTATACATCTCTTTCCACACTGGAGATAGGAACGAACTAGCCGGAATGATCTCATCCCACCGATTTTTTAAAGGTTTTGTGAAACCCGGTATAAGCACCTCTTGGCATATCCCATAAATAACTTTTTTCCCATCACATGGAACACACTGCAACCATCTGACTTTGAGAAGACACACTGTTGTTTTTTTGAGGTGACTTGGAGCTCGGGGAAATAGAGACGAGAGTCCACCACTTCATCTGCCCCAGTCCACCCGATATTTAATTCCCTGAAAGTTTTAATCACAACTCTCAAAACTTTGTCCACCATTCTAGATGACCGAACCCCCACTTTTGATGTGAGAGAACCGGTGGATAACCATCCATTTATGGAAGGCTTCATCAGGTCTCGCACTCTGTTTATTCCATTACAGGTGAAGCAATGCATAAATGACCTGCAGGTTGAAATTTCAGGGAATAAAGGATTCAGGACCAATGGCTCATGCATATATTTTTTTGCATCGTAGGACACCTCTAATCGTTGTATTCCAAGGACTTGCCAGGCATTCAGAAGGCTCTGATGAAACTCGGGGAGCAGAGTCGTGTTGACATGCTGCAGGTCCATGAGGAAGAGCTCTCGGTCATACTTCAACCCATCTGCTTCCTGCAGCCAAGCGTTTGTGAGAGGCCGCCACGGGACACACTCACCATACAATAAACGCTTTATCGTCAACATGCAGAAAGCCATTATCCGACTGGGAACATGTATCAAGCTTTGACCACCTGCATTTCGGGGTCTGCACACCGTGTCTGGTCCAAGCCAATGGTGGCCTCCCCAGAAAAACTGTATGAGAACCCTCTGAATGCCTGTGACCAAGTATCTCGGAGGTTGGAGGGGGATAACTTTATGCCAAATAAAAGGAACCACCAGGTTATTTATTATTGTCACCCTTGCCTTAAGCGATAGAAGGTGGTGCAACCGTTTCCATCTAGCCAGTTTCTGCTTAATTCTTTCCAAGAAACCCTCCCAATTTTTTTGTTCATATGCTTGGACTCCGAGAAATAACCCTAAATATTCAAACCCCTCTTTGTTCCACTGATTCCTCCTGGTAACACAGGCAGAGCTGAGGAAGGTGGACTGGGGCCCACCCATAAGGCAACGCTTTTGTTCCAATTTACTTTTAACGTGGAGGCGAGCTCAAACTGGGACAGACATCGAAAGACCTCACCCACATCATTTTGGCTGGAAACAGCAACACAAATGTCATCCGCATAAGCTGAAGTAACCATTTTGTGGTTTTTTGTTAAGGAGACTCCTTCCACTGAGTCCCGGAGCAAAGCTAGTAAAGGTTCGACCGAGAGACTGTATAGCATTCCTGAAAGTGGGCAGCCCTGACGGATGCCTCGCTGAAAGGGAAAAGGGCAACAAAAGCTGTTGTTTACCTTCAACAGACAGGATGCATTTTCATACAACAACTTAACATAGGAAACAAAATTTTGTCCAAAACCAGCTCTCCTTAGTACAGCAAACAAAAAAGAATGGTCAACACTGTCAAAAGCTTTTTCTTGATCTAAAAGAACCAAACCAAAACCATAAGATGTAGTACGACCGAGACTGATCAAGTCTCTCACCAAAAAAATGTTATCGTAAATATAACGCTCAGGAACACAATAAGACTGATCAATATCAATCAAAAGGGGGATGATTTCCTTTAGACGTATCGCGAGCGCCTTCAACAATATTTTATAGTCCGTATTTATGAGTGACACAGGCCGCCAATTTGTGACGTCTTGCAAGTTCCCTTTTTTTGGAAGGAGACACAAAACTGACCTCCGGCAACTTAGTGGCAATTCACCTTGTTCAAGGCTATCATGAAAGATGTCAAGTAGAGTAGGGCCTAGGATGTCCCAAAAGGCCTTGTAAAATTCAACTGGGAGGCCGTCAAGTCCAGGGGCTTTCCCATCTTGAATTCCTTTAAGAGCAACAGTAAGTTCTCCGAGAGAGATGCCAGGCTCCAGTTGTTGTTGCTGGTCTTCAGACAGAGATGGGAGCAGTTCAAACATCCCGTTTCTGTTTTCCTGGTTCACAGTTCTCAAGGCAAACAGCTTTGAATAAAAGTTTCGTAATTCATCCTTGATGTCACTTTGAGAAGACAGAAGCGCACCGGCAGAAGAGCGCAAAGCGTGAATTTGTTGAGGGATCTTGGCTGTCTTTTCCAAGTTGAAAAAGTCTTTGTTTGGTTTGTCAAGTTGGATATTGTCCATTCGCAGTCGGATGAAAGCACCAGATGCACGCTCTCTCACCATTTCAGCCAGTAGTGTTCTTTTCTCTGACAACTGCTGGACATTTTCGTTGGACATTCCAGATTTCTGCTCACAATAAAGTATATCGTTTTTTAAGGCAGTTATCACACCGAGTGTGTTACAGGTATTATAACGACAGTATTGCTGGCAAAAACACTTAATTTGGGATTTTGTGCAATCCCACCATTGCCTTAAATTTAGGTAGGAAAACTTTTGCATTTCACATTCCTTCCATACCATTCTGAATGCTTCTTTGAAATGCTCACTTTGTAAAAGTTTGACATTGAAAGTCCAACATGCACTTCTACACACGTGATGAGGTAAGCCACATACAACAACAACCATGTGATGATCAGAAAAACCAGACGGCCTTATATAAGAATTATTGACAAGATTTACCTTATCATGGTTAACATAAATTCTATCCAAACGAGCCATTGTCAAAAGATTTTGTGCGGCACAAACCCACGTGTACTGCCGGATGTTAGGGTTCTGTACCCGCCACACATCCACAAGTTGAAATTTTCTAATGAGCTGTGCCAAAGGCCTTGCACTCGGTGGAAGAGGCTCAGGAGTGTTTCTATCAAGTTGTGGGTTGAGGGTACAGTTGTAGTCTCCCCCCCAAGCAAACCAACATGGACAGGTCAATAGTGCTTAAAAAACCTGCTAACTTGTGAAGAAAAGCACTTCTTGCAGAGTTAGCACTAGGGCAGTATACATTAGTCGTGCAAATCTTTTGGTTACCGCTGACAAACTCCACAGATAGTAAATGGCCCTTGTAAATTTCTCTACATCTGATCTCCGACGGCTGGAGTCTAGGATGTAACACTACTGCCACACCAGCCTTGGCATCAACGAAAGCACTGGAGAAAAAGTGACAACCTTTAAAGATATTACGCCACTCAACCTCAGAAGACTGATTTGCATGCATCTCTTGTAACATCAGCACATCAATTTTTTCATTCTGAAACATTTGAAACACCTGGAGGCGACACACACAACTGCGACCACCGTTGATGTTTAAGGATGCTACTGGAGGGGGAACAAACACCAGAAACAGTTTTGACCAGACGCCACTAGGATTTGGAAGAGGGAGACAGATAAGAGGGTTCGGTCCTGAGAATGGAGAGATATTGTTTCCTGGCTCTCCTGAGGGTGGACACACACTTGTTTCGGGCTTTGTGAAAGGAAATGAGATTTCCTTCCGTTGGAATTGCTTTCCAGGAGACGAAAGCAAGTTGTTTCTGGGCAATAGCCTCACCACAAGATTCCGTGTACCATGGACGGGAGGAAGGGTATGACAACAGAAGACGAGATGGGATAAATCTGTGCATGAGAGAGAGCAGTTTGCTTTGGAAGAATTCCCAGGAAGAATTTATGTCAGAGGCAGTAGAGATGGGAGACCAGTCCAGATGATTGATGGATGCTTGAAGACCGTGCCAGTTGGCCTGAGTGAAATGCCAGACTCGTCGACGCTGAGGAGGCTCTCTGAGAATGGTCAGAGAGATGTCCACTTTAAAAAGCACATGATCAGAAGAGCCGATTGGAGCAGAAGAAGAGCAGCAGACATTTTCAGGGAAGTTAGTCATCTGATCATCTGATCATCATCTGATCATCTGATCATCAACTTGGTTTCAGACCTGGCCACTCTACTCTGGACATGCTGCTTCTGCTTTCTCAAAAACGGATTGAGGTCCTCAATGCCAAACAGGAAATTAGAGCTGTCTCCCTTGAAATATCACGTGCCTTCGATATGGTCTTGCACCCCGCTCTGCTCACCAAACCCTCCTCCTTTGGTATCCATGGAAATCTCCACGCATGGCTGGCGGACTTCCTCTCTAGTCGTAGTCAACGTGTGGCCCTGAATGGGTTTCTCTCATCTCCTCTTCCTGTTCAGGCTGGAGTTCCCCCAAGGCAGTGTTCTGGGCCCTGTGCTTTTTCTGGTCTACATCAATGATCTCTCTGACTCTCTTGAAAATCCTCTCTATCTCTTTGCTGATGACTCTACTCTCTGTCGCTCCATTCCTCATCCCTCAGATCGGCAGTCTGCAGCCTCCTCGCTCTCTGCAGACCTGGACAAAATCACAGACTGGGCAAACAAGTGGAACATGTCTTTCAATCCTGACAAATCTCACACTCTTACGATGTCTCTCCGAAAAGACCGACTGGACAACCCTCCCATCCACTTTCTGAATAATCCTCTCCAAAAGTTCTGTCACTCAAGCTTTTGGGTCTCACTATCTGCCATGATCTTTCCTGGGAAAACCACATTTCAAATCTGGCCTCCAAAGCCAGTCGCTGACTGGGCATCCTCCGTCGTGCGAAGTCCTTCCTTGACACACCTGAGCCCCTCACCACATACAAGGCTTTCATCCGCAGCTCAATGGAATACTGCTCTTCCCTCTGGGCTGGTGCTCCTGCCTCACACCTAGCTCATCTTCACGCTGTTGAAACCAAAGCGTTCAGAATCATTGGAATCTCCCGCGATGAAGCTAACTCCAAGGGCCTTTCACTCACTCACTGCAGGCAGGTTGGTGGTCTTTCCGTCTTCTACCGACTCCTCTCTGGCCTTTCCCCCCCAGCACTCTCTGGGCTCTGTCCCCCAAATATTCCTACAGGTCGCACAAGATCTGCCTGCAACCCTCTTATGGTTAAACTGCCAAAATCAAGACTCTCTGCTCACATTCACTCCTTCATTCCTCTTTTCTCCCAACTCTGGAACAAACTCCCTCACTCTCTTCAATCCCACTCCACCCTCCAGGTCTTTAAAACAGCTGTTCACCACCATCACTTATTTTCCCCCATCCAAAACCTTGATCTTTTCTACCCCCGCTAATTTCACCCCAAATCCACCTTATTGAAATACCAACTTCTGTCCTGGAAGTCCTTGGTATCCTTGCGTTTTATACTTCTCCCACTCCCCCCCCCCCCCTTCCCACGCCTCCTCCCCCCAAGCCCTCTCCCTCCCACACATCTCCCTGCTCTCAAATATTGTGTTTGTGTGGTTCCCCTTCTCTCCCCATCTTGTCTTCCGCTCCCTCTTTTTATATATTTTGTTTGTCTGTTTGATTTGTTTGTGAAATAAATGTTAGCTCTTTCACGAGCCTCAATTCTGTATACAAAAGAAAAAAGAAAAAAAAACGACATTACCAACGAACAACAATCATAAAAGGAGAGATGAAATATTAAAAAATAAAATAGTACAAGTGCACCTTTAAAAAGAAAAGGTGAGATCATTATGGACTACTTTACACAGTGCACCCCCCCCCCTTCCCATGCCCCCTCCCCCAAAGCCCTCGCCCTCTCTCAGATCTCTCGATGTCTCTCGGTCCCTGCTCTCAAATGTTGTGTTTGTGTCCTTCCCCCTCTCTCCCCATCTTGTCTACCGCTCCCGATGTTATATGTTTTTGTGTCGGTTTGTCTTTCTGTGTGATTAATGTTCGCTCTTTCACGAGCCTCGATCTTGTATACAAAAAAAAAGTTCTTGTAACACCATTTTTGATTAAAAATATCTAAGTTATTTAAGTTTGGATGAAAATAAAACTCTGCACGTAGTCTGGCCATGGCAAGGGCCTTAAAAACCGTTAAAACATTGTAGTCAGCATCAGGGTTTGCAATAAGTTTAGTTTTCCTTGTTTTATAAATTGCTAGCTTCCCTTTGGCTATTAAAAAATTGGTGAGTACAGATACGACGGCATTTTGGGGATTTAACGGCAAACCAAAAATAAACATACATAAAGAAAAAGAAACATTCATATGGCAGCACAATTGTGATAGCAAAGTAAAAGGTGCGGTCAGCCTTGCACAGTCAACATAAGCGTGATGTCAATCTTCAGAGGCCATACAAAAGGGGGCATGAAACAGAATTTCGGAAAACACTAAAACGGTATAATAAAACTTTGGTCGGTAAAATCAGATGTACAATTCTCCAAGAGATACAGTACCCAAAATACCCCCAAATACCTAAAATACCCCAAAGACCCCAAAGACAGAAAAGACCCCAAAGACTGAAAATACCCAAAAGACCCAAAAGACCCCAAAGACCCAAAAGACCCCAAACACCTTAAATACCCCAAAGACCCGAAATACATAAAAGACCCCAAAGACTGAAAAGACACCCAAAGACCTAAAAGACCGCAAAGACTGGAAAGACCTCAAAGACTGAAAATACCCCAAAGACTGAAAAGACCCCAATTACCTAAAATACCCCAAAGATGGAAAATACTGAAAATACACCAAAGACCCCAACACTGAAAAGACCCCGAAGACCCAAAAGACTCCAAAGACCCAAAAGGCCCCGAAGACCCAAAAGGCCCCGAAGACCCAAAATACCGCAAAATACCCCAAAGACCCAAAATACCCACAATACCCCAAAGACCGAAAATACTAAATATACCCAAAATACCCCAAAGACCCAAAAGGCCATGAAGACCCAAAAGACCCCGGAGACACAAAAGGCCACGGAGACCCAAAATACCCACAATACCGCAAAGACCAAAAATACCCACAATACCCCAAAGACCGAAAATACTAAATATACCCAAAAGACCCAAAATACCCAAAAGGCCCCGAAGACCCAAAAGGCCCCGAAGATCCAAAAGGCCCCAAGACATAAATACCATGAAGACTGAAAAGACCCAAAAGACCTGAACACCGAAAAGACCCCAAAGACTGAAAAGACCCTGAAGACCCGAAATGCCCAGAAGACACAAAATACCCCAAATACCTAAAATACCCCAAAGACTGAATATACCTAAAGACCCCAAATACCCAAAAGACACCAAATACCACAAAGACTGAAAATACCCAAAATACCCAAAATACCCCAAAGACCCCAAATACCTAAAAGACTCCAAAGATCTGAAATACCCCAAAGACTGAAAATACTCAAAAGACCCCGAAGAACCAAAAGACCCCAAAGACACAAAAGACACAAAAGACACCGAAGACCCAAAATACCCAAACACCTAAAAGACCCCAAATACCCCAAATACCTAAAAGGCCACAAAGACCTAAAATACCCCAAGGACTGAAAAGACCCAGAAGACCTAAAAGACCCCAAAGACTGAAAATACCCCAAAGACTGAAAAGACCCCAAAGACTGAAAAGACCCCAAATACATAAAAGACCCCAAAGACTAAAAATACCAAAAAGACCCCAAAGATCCAAACACTGAAAAGACCCCAAAGACTCAAAAGACCCCAAAGACTGAAAAGACCCCAAAGACTAAAAATACCGAAAAGACCCCAAAAGATCCAAACACCGAAAAGACCCCAAAGAGTCAAAAGACCCCAAAGACTGAAATGACCCCAAAGACCCAAAATACCCTGAAGACTTGAAATACCCCAAATACATAAAAGACTCCAAATACCTAAAATACCCCAAATACTGAAAATATCCAAAAGGCCCAGAAGACCCAACAGACCTGAACACCAAAAAGACCCCAAATAACCAAAATATTGAAAGGACCCCAAAGACCCCAAAGACTGAAAATACCTAAAATACTTTGAAGACCCAAAATACCCCAGAGATCTAAAAGACCACAAAGAATCAAAAGACCCCAAAGACTGAAAAGACCCAAAATACCACGAAGACCCAAAAGACCCCGAATACCTAAAATACCCCAAAGTCTGAAAACACCCAAAGACCCCGAATACCCAAAAGACCCCGAAGACCCAAAAGACCCTGAAGACCCAAAATACCCCAAAGACCAAAAAAAAAACAAATACTTAAAAGTAGATGTATACAGTAGGTTCTAGGCCAGACCACCCTCCCCACCCTCCCCACATTATCCCTACCCCCAAACCGAAACTGACTCAACTCAAAAACAGGAAGTGACTCACCACAAACCGGAAGTGACCAATTAATTCATTATTTTTCAGATTTTCACGATTTTCTCGAATTTTCTAAAATTTCCCATAATTTCCCAAAATTTCCCAAAATATCCAAAATAACCGATTTTCACAAAAAAATATAAAAATTGATTTTTAGTTTAACAGGATGAGAATTATAATACAAATGAATAACTTAAATGATAAAATAGATATTATTAACATTGATAATGAAATAATTAATAAATTTAACATGGAATTTGATGTACTTCATGGAAAATTAAATAGGACAAAAGATTGAATTGTAACTTATAATGAAACGTCAGTTGATATTAAAACAAATATTGCAAATATTGAACAAACATTACAGAATATTAATCAGGATAAAATGTTTTACATTGTAAGGACAGGATTATTTGATACATGAATATAAATCAATTTTATCTAAACCATTATCACCGATGAATACACATAATCCAATCTTTAAAAAGAAATTATCTATTATAAATGAGTTTTTAAATATTGTTAGAGAAATAATAAGGTTAAAATTATGGAATATACCCATTTTTATATGAAATTAAACCTATCGCTAATATTACTTGTACATTTAGTAAAAATCAAAACTTATCTGATTTTGAAATAACTAACACAAATATTAAAACATGTGTGTGGTGTAATAACCAACAATTAAGTTTTAACACTAATATGACTTATAATGATTATAAGAGAGTGAATATAATAGGAAAATATATTTACAATCGAGTTTCTCATTTCCAAAAATGTATTACTCGATATCAAGGTAAACAATATTGTAAAATACCAGAAAAGGTTTATAACGATTTGAATGAAAAGTTTAAAGCATATAGACTTTTGATCAACCATGAAGACGAGGTTATAAAATATTCCAATATCACGAAAACTCATATCACCATGTTTCTAAAAGAATTAAAATATACTAAACATTATGGTAATATTAATCTAATATATTGTTGCGGATCTCGAGCCCGTTGACGTACAGAGGGGGGTTAAAACCTTTTCCACCTCGGGCCTTCGAGTCCACGAGGCCGCTACCCATTTTACACTCGTGGGGCGGATTGCGGAGCAATTCCAGCCGCCACCCCCGTAGCGAGCGTGCGGAAGGGTATCTGGTTGAATCCCCAAGTACCTTCTATACACACGCCGCCACGAGAACGGGGACTGGACCTCGCACGAGTCACGCTAGTCTGATACGCCCGAGCGGTTTGCGTGTCCCGTGACTCGTGCCGTTAATTCTTACTGAACCCGATTGAGCGGTTTTATTTCGTTCAGTGCAAAGCCAATGGTGGGAAAAGACGTGAACGGCCAAATGGAAGCCAAAGAACACAGGTTTATTATTACAATTTGTACAGTGATCAGGGTAAAGAGACACAAGGCAGAAACTCAATGTCCCAACTTAATTCCCCGGACAAGGGTGCTTTCACTCACACGGGGAAAAGGATGAAGAAGGACGCACTCAAAGCACGGCCGTTGGTGCCATTCGCTCTGGTCAGCTCACTGGGCGTGTCCCTCGAGATGTTCGCGGCACATGCAGGGAGCCCAGGCCAGGAGATCGTTGGGGTCTCGGGCCCCGGGAGAGATCGTCCTCGAAAGCGCTTATAACAGGGGCAGAACGCTGGGTGTGGCGTCATGGCGGCTGTGTGCGCTGAGCTTTGAGTACTGTGCTGTGTTGGTGTCTTTCCTATCCCCCTTTCACTCCATTTGTGTCCTTGTACGTGTTTGTGAAGTTTTCCCCATGTTTCCCTTCCTTGTTGAGAAGAGAGAGAGAAAGAGAGCGCACATGGTAAGTGCTTCGTGGGTTCTTCTTGAAACCCTTGGTTTCCAGGCCTGCGTTTCATCTGCCATGTTCTTATAGCCTTGTATGCCGCTCATTGGTGGTTTATCTTCCTCATTATGCCTCTTTTTTCCTTATTTTCATTTTCCTCCACTTGCTGGTTGCGTGTGGCAGGTTTCTTTTGTTTAACTTAAACTTCCCTTGTATTGCTTTAAGCTATGGCAAACGAACGTTTGCACAATAGTGTGTATGAGTCACTCACTCGCAAGAACGGAGTGACGATTGCTCCACCTGACGGAGTTAGTGTTGATAATGTGGTGATGGCTCCAGGAGAGCTCTTTGAAATTGAGAATGTTCTCGCCGCTTCAAAAATGAACCAACGTATCGCGGTTTTCCTGTCGGAAGAGCGACACGTGGCTCAGGTGGTTGAAACCGGTCTATCCCTACCGCCGGACATCTTTGTTCACATTAGTCCTTTGGACATGACAGCGGTTAAGTTAGTCATGTCCAATATTCCGCCCTTCTTCTCAAGTGAGGAGATTGTGGCTGCATTAAGTGTTTTTGGCACGGTTGTATCACGTGTCTCGATGAAACCGCTTTGTCTGCGCTCTGACGCTTCGGTTCGCCACATCATGTCGTTCCGACGTCATTGTTACATTATTCTAAAAGACAACGCTCAATCGCTCAATGCAGTGATGATGTTAAAAAACAAAAATCGCAATTACCAGATTTATATTGCGATGGAGACCACGACTTGTTTTATATGTGGTCAATCTGGACATGTAAAGAACGCTTGCCCCAAGATTACATCGAGTGGCGCATCTAGGCCGGTAGAGCCCATTGAGACCAACAGTGGTCCATCGAGATTTGGGCATGCTGGTGACGCCTCAAACTAGAACAATCTGCCTGGACCGTCGGAGGTGGGGGTAAGTCAACCGCAGGCAGATAATGAGGGCTTTACTGTTGTTCCTTCAAAAAGGAAACATAAATTGAAACATTTAACCGATAATAGTCAAGATGTGACGACGAGCTGTGCAAAAAGGATGGCGCTGGCTGCGGAAAACAATGACTCGTGTTTAGAAACAGCAACGTTTGCTGTTTTTAAAACTCAAAATCGTTTTGATGTCCTTGCTCCGGAGAATGATGACATTCCTACTTGTGGGGCCGGTGAACACGAGCAGGAAATTGGTATTGTGCATAAGGAAGCACACGTGACCGCTCCTGTCGTCACAAGCCCCATGGATATTAACAATGAATCCACTATTATCCCCCTCCCTGCTGAGAGTGAAGTGTGTTCAATTTCTGAGTCACAAATAACTCCGGACCTGGTTGAATCAGTATGCAAAGCTTCAACTGGGGAAATACCAGGTTTGGCACAAGCAGATGCAAAGCTCCTTCCATTAACATACCTCCTCCTCCCCACCCTCCTCTTCATCCTCCCTCTCCTCCTCCTCCTCTCACCCCTCTTCCCCTCACCCCTCTCACTCCTCTTCCTTCTCCCACTCCTCTTCCTCTTCCCACTCCCCCTCCTCCTCCCACTCCTCCTGCTCCCACTCCTCCTCCCCCTTTGGAAGCAGAACATGAGGCCTCCTTTATTAACCCACCAGCTCCACCTTTGGAGCATGACATTGATGTAATGGACACGGATCGGTGCTCAGACTATGATTCGGACGGAGCCTCGTCGCTTGCTTTTAGTGGCAGCACTGAAGTGTGGAATGATCCAGCTTTTTCCCAAGATTCGGAGAGGTTTCCCAATGTTCCACCTGCCGATATCATAAAGTTTCTCCATGACACCTATCGCAAGAAACATGTTAAAATTAATGACTTTTTCCCTGACCTGTCCAGCTTTATAATCTCTGCAAAGCGATTGCTCCTTAAAGCCGGACAGCTTGGCGTGACCGATTCACAAGTGTATCGCCTCCGGAAATGCATCCTTAAAGCAAAGAAGGAGCTGCAGACGGAGACAGGCCGAGCTTCTGACACACCAAACTCAATGGCTTTCTCTATAGCGAGTTTAAACATTAATGGGGGACGCTCTTTCATCCGTAAAGCCGAAGTTAAGCAGTTTGTTGGGGCAAATCACATTGATGTTTTGCTTTTACAAGAAACAAGATGCAGCTCCTCTTGTGCAAGTGAATGGCAAAGGATAATGAAAGGAAAATGGTTTTTTAGTAGTCTGGAACACCTTAGGGCTGGGGTAGCTGTTTATATACAACCTTCCTTTTGCAGTCCTAGAGTTGTTTTTAATGAGATTATCAAAGGGTATTTGATTTCACTCACCTTTACACACAATGGTATTAAACACACTGGACTGAATGTTTACGCGCCGAGTGATAGCACGGAGAGACTTGCCTTTTACACGCACTTGGAAACTTCTCTTGCACACATTGATTTTAACGGACTTGTTTGCTTGGGTGGAGATTTCAACTGTACGACAGACTCCGCCATTGATCGTAATGGAGAGGAACCTCACCCAGCAAGCACGGTGCCTTTGTTGAGAGCTTTGTCTAAGTATTCCCTTGTCGATGTGTGGAGAATCCGCAATCTTTCTGTCCGCCAATACACGTGGTGTCGGTGTTCAAACGCCCACCTATCACTTGCAAGATTGGACCGTTTTTACATCAATAGTGTTTTTTTGAACGTTGTGAGCAATATGGACATTGTCCCAAGTGGCTTCTCAGACCATCACATGGTCGCACTTCGTATTCAACCACCAGTTCGGAATCGTGGTGCTGCCTACTGGACCTTCAATGCAAGCCTTTTGGACGACCAACTGTTTGTTGATGCCTTTCGTGTGTTCTGGAAAGCCCTGCTCCAACGTAAACCTTCCTTCTCCCGCCTTGGACAATGGTGGGACAATGCCAAAGTGCAGATAAGATCTTTTTGCCAACAATTTGGAGCTTACCATACCAAATATGACTCTGCCCTCCAATCCTTGGTTTCCAAATAAATATTATCCTTGCATTCCAACCTCTCGGCCCCCAGTGATGAAAGAACCAACCTTTTGCTTACAAAGAAAAAAGCTCTTCTTGCTGGGCCATATGTTTTATACCTCTCCCACCACCCCCTTCCCATGCCCCCCCCCCAAAGCCCTCGCCCTCTCTCAGATCTCTCGATGTCTCCATGTCTCTCGGTCCCTGCTCTCAAATGTTGTGTTTGTGTCCTTCCCCCTCTCTCCCCATCTTGTCTACCGCTCCCGATGTTATATGTTTTATGTGTCGGTTTGTCTTTCTGTGTGATTAATGTTCGCTCTTTCACGAGCCTCGACCTTGTATACAAAAAAAAAAAAAAAAAAAAAAAAGGAAGCCAGAGGAGCGCTGATTCATCGCCGAATGGAGAATTGTGTCACCTGGATACCTCTTCTAAGTTCTTTTTTGGACTGGAAGCTCAAACAAAGAGAAGTCAGCAGATAACTTCAGTAAGAACAAAGGAAGGAAGGATAACGCATGATCAAAAAGATATCAGAGCCTCACTTAAACACGACTTCTCTGAACTTTATCATGCTGGGAACATCGACAACGAAGTTATAGAGTTGTTGACTTCTTCCTTACCCAACTTGTCAGAATCTGCACTTCTACAACTGGACAAGGAAGTAACCTTGGAGGAACTCCATTCTGCTCTACAAACTTTACCTTCTGGTAAGGCCTTTGGCCTGGATGGAATTCCTACAGAACTTCATAAAAAACATTTTGGGACCTCCTGGGGCCAGAGCTACTTGAGGTTCTGATGGACGGCCGACGAACAGGCTCATTGCCGTTAAGTTGCCGAGGGCTGTTCTCGCCCTTATCCCAAAAAAGGGAGACCTTCAGCAAACCCACAATTGGCGTCCCATTTCACTGCTTTGTGTGGACTACAAGATACTCTCCAAAGCTCTCACCAACCGGCGCAGAGCCGTTATTGTGGAGATCATACACCCAGATCAATCTTACTGTGTCCCTAAAAGGACAATTCATGACAGTATATTTATTGTGCGTGACATGATTGATATCTGTTCTCTCCAACAAAGAAATGTTGGCTTGGTGTTCTTAGATAAAGAAAAGGCCTTTGATATCATTGATCATTTTTTATTTTTTCTGTTTTAAGAGTGTTTTGTTTTGGGGAAAATTTTTATCTCTCACGTACAGCTACTATATAATAACACTTTTAGTCTCTAAAAGTTAACAACATTTTATGTCAGCCTTTCCCGGCTAATAGAGGCATTCGTCAAGGTTGCCCTCTTTCCGGCCTCCTGCACTCTCTCGCCATTGAGCCTTTGCTCATCCGGTTGCGTGCATGTCTTCTTGGTTTCCTTCCCCAACCGAACGCGAACCCGTTTAAAGTGATTGCTTATGCAGACGACCTTTGTGCAATCATTCACTCGGATGAGGACGTTTTGGCCTTGGTCCAAAGCATTCAAGAATTCAGTTTGGCAAGTTCCGCAAAAGTGAATTGGAAAAAGAGCAGAGCTCTCTATCTTGGTCCGCAAAATGGCGCCACTCCTCCGTCTCTACCTGAGCAACTTGAATGGGCATGGGATAGAATTTTTTTTATCTAGGCGTCTTTCTTGGCACTGAAAACTTCATTTTGAAAAACTGGGAATCTCTAATAAATAAAACTGAGATGCGGCTGCTCAAATGGAAGGGCTTACTCTGTCAACTCTCATAACGGGGCCGAACCCTCATTATAAATAACCTTGCAGCATCAATGCTTTGGCACGTTTTTATGGCACTGCAGCCCCCGGTTTTTATTCATAAAAAAACTACAATCTATTTTTATTGACTTATTTTGGGCGGGGGGGGGGGGGGAGGGGAACACTGGCTCAAACCTGGTGTGTTAAACCTACCTGTTGCTGAAGGAGGACAGGGCCTGATCACCATTACCAGCAAAGTGATGGCTTTTCGCCTCCTGTCGCTTCGTCGACTGTTGTATATGGATGTCTCGTGGAAGGCCTTGGCTCACTGCCTGCTTCAGCAGGCAGGGAAACTCGGCTACAATCAGGAATTGTTCCTCATTGACACCAATATAGTGGATATTGCATCAGTCCCCCTGATATACAGGAGTGTGCTGGAGGCATGGCAGGTGGTTACCGTGTGCCGTGATAACCGTAAGTACTCCGTTGAAATGTCTTTAAACGAGCCAATCTTTTTAAACCCCATTTTTGAAGGGGTCTGCAGTGATCGCACCTTTATGCAAAAGTTTATTGATGTTGGATGCACCAAGGTTAAAGATTTTAGAACCCCTCCTCCTTACAAGTGGAAACCAGCAGCTGACGTCGCTGTAGCCACTGGAGTTAGGTCCATTCGGGTCATTGGGAGGATTTTTTCTGTGATTCTGCGCTTTTTCAAGCAAAGCAGGCTAAAATGGGCTCCAAAGGTGGAAGCTGGCCCTCTCTCATCCCACCATCCTTCTCCAGAGCTTTTGCTTCATTTCCAAGGTCCTTTCATTTGATGGGAAAATCTTCTGTTTATTGAATGTGTGTTAAAACCCTTGTTCCCGATAGACCCGCAGAACGACAAGCACATTGGAGGAGAATGCTCCAGACTACTCATTCCACTTCGATCAACTGGCTTGCTATGTACAAAGTACCCATCACCAAACGCTCCGGAGACTTGCAGTGGCGACTAGCACATTACATTTTACCCTACAATGTTTATCTCACCGTATATGTTCCGATAACACAGAATTGTGTCCCTTCTGCGGTACCACAGAAACCATTTTTCACATTTTTATCGATTGCTCTAGGTTGGCACCCCTTTTTACAGTTTTATCACGTGTTATCCGGGGGCTAGGCCTAACTTTTACTCATTGTGTTTTTATTTTCGGTTTTAGCATTTCCCACCAGTGTAAAGATGAGTGCCTTTTAGCCAACTATTTGTCCTCTGAAGCAAAGCTTGCTATATACCTGTCAAGGAAACACAAAATGCAAAATGTTTGTGATTCTGTTTTTGTTTCTGATGTTGTTCACCTTTTTAAAACCTTGGTTACATCACGTGTACACGTTGAATTTAAATCCAGTGATTGTACACTGTTTTCGCAGCGGTGGTGTGTGAAAGAATCTTTATGTGAACTTGTTGATGGTGTTCTTACATTGAATTTATAATTTACCTTTTTTGACCTTGCACGACTGTCACCTGCCTGTATTTCTTTGATTTACCTTGTACACAACGATTCCCAGCAATAAAGAGGAACGAAATCTATCTCTCTCTCTCTCTCTCTCTCTCTCTCTCTCTCTCTCTCTCTCTCTCTCTCTCTCTCTCTCTCTCTCTCTCTCTCGCGCCCCCTCTCGCCCCCTGCTGGTCGTTGGTGAGTCGTTGGTGAGTCGTGCGTGGGTGTGGCAATCATGGCTGCTGTGTGTGAGGAGCTGTGAGTACTGTGTTGTGTTGTTTGCCTTTCCCATCCCCCATTTCACTCCCTCTGTGTCCTTGTACGTGCTTGTGAAGTTTTCCCCGTGTTTTCCTTCTTTGTTGAGACAAGAGAGAGAAAGAGAGCGCGCACGGTGAGTTTGGTGCGAGTCCTAAAGAACCTTGTGTTCTTCGGGCCTGTGCTCTGTTTGCCGTGTTCTTCATCATCGTCGTTTATCGGCTCCCTTATTCTATTTCTTTTCATTTTACCTTCGCCTGCAGGTTTTGCTCGCGACATGTTCTATTTTATTTTATTTCGAAACCGTTTCTTTAGTTTCATTTATTTTTAGCTATGGCGAACGTTCGTTTGCACAATAGCAGGTATGAGTCATTGACTCGCAAACACGGGCTTATTGCTTGCCCGCCTGACGGAGTGAGCGTCGAGGACGTGGTAACCAGTATTGGTAACATTGTCGGCCTGGATAATGTCCTCGCTGCCTCCAGGATGAACCACAGAATTGTGGTTTTTGTATCAAAGGAACACCTCGTTAATGAGGTGGTGGAACACGGTTTGTCCTTATCCCAGGGCATTTATTTAAGTGTTAGTCCGATGGACACACCGGCGGTCCGAATCATTTTGTCGAACTTACCGCCGTTTATAAATAGCGAGCACATTGTCTCTTCGCTTAATCGTTTCGGCACCGTCGTGTCCCGGATATCGATGATCCCCCTGCGACTTCGAGCAGACGCCTCGCTCCGACACGTCATGACCTTCCGGCGTCATTGTTATATTATCCTCAAAGACAACGCTCAGACGCTTAATGCGACCATGACGCTGTCGCTCAATGGTCATAACTATCAAATATATGTGTCGACCGAAACGACGACCTGTTTCATTTGCGGGCAACACGGACATGTTAAAGGTGCCTGCACGAAGGTAACTGTCCCCGTGAGAACAACCGAGCAGGCAGAACCTGGTAATGCTGTGGACGATCAGCCGTCCACATCGGTGGCAGCAGCGAGAGATACCTGTACGAAGGTAGGGTAGGGTGGGGCAAGAGGCCCAGTAGGGGTCAAACGCCTACCCACAATATATACTAAACCACGTGATGCAACGAGCCCCATGATGCCTTGCGAGCTTCCTTCCGCAAACATCCTTTCCCGCCACGACGGCGACACAGGCAGAGAAAGCGGTACGTTTCTCAGATGTTTTTCTTTGTTTTCGTCCTGTTTGTTGTAAATTTCATACTTCATTTGTTCAGTACCATCATCTAAATAGCAGAAGAAACAGAACGTCTCTACTTTTTCTTGTTATAGGGATCTGTTAGCTATCTGTTGATGCCAGACTAAACTAGTTGCCTCCCTTGCTTTAAGTCAGATTTGCAAAGATAAGATTTGTAACAAATTGGGGGTCAAACGCCCACTGGGATGTTGGGGCAAGACGCCTAATGTGCCCCTCATTCCACTGAATGTAATACCGACTTGACTTGAAATGCTAGAGTACTGCATGTCTCTCTCTCTCTCTCTCTCTCTGTCTCTCTCTCTCCCTCTCTCTCTCTCTCTCTCGCGCCCCCTGCTGGTCGTTTGCATGCTGGTTGTACTGTCATGGCGTCTGCTTGTGGAGGCCTGTGAGTGCTCTGTGTTGTTGCTCCATTCCCCCCCCCCCCCCCGTTTTCCCCCCTCTGTGTCCTTGTACCTGTTCGTGGAGTCTTCCTGGTGATTCCCATATACGTTGAGACGGGAGAGAGAGCCGGAGAGCACAGGGTGATCGCTGGTAAGGGTTCGCCGTTTTTGGGCGTCGCCCGATCGGTGTTTGCTCCTTCATCTTAAACCTCTATTTCCTTTTTTTCCTTTCGTTTATCCTTCCTTCAGTTTGTTTTGTTGCCTCCCTTTTCCGAAGTTAGGGAAATCGGAGAGGTCTGATTGCTTCCCATTCCCGGAGTTCGGGTAGGGAAGATTGTATTATATATTCACCCTCCCCGAGTTGGGGAGGGGTTGTAAGTGCAGCTGTTCCAGCATGGCAGCTGCACTATCTCGATTTACGGCCTTTCAGAGCCTGACCCGTAAGCACGGGTTCTTTTGTGTACCTCCGGAACGTGAGGTTAGTGTCGAGGACGTTGTCCTCGCAACCGGTCGTGTTGTCGGGATCGACAAGGTTGTTGCCGCTTCGCGGATGAACAAGCGGATCGTTATTTTTTTGTCCGACGTGGATTGTGTCCCACAAATTGTCGAACAGGGTTTGACAATCGATCCAGATTTATTTGTAATGATTTCCCCACTAGATAGCCCAGCGATAAAAGTCGTGATATCAAATTGCCCCCCATTTGTATCCGACGATGTACTAATTAAAGAGTTGTCCCGATACGGTACCATCGTGTCTCGTATCTCCATGATTCCCTTCGGGTCACGAAACAACGATTTAAGGCACGTGGTTTCATTCCGGCGGCAAGTGTTTATGATTTTAAAAAATTCCCAGAAGGATTTAAACCTTATAATAAAATTAAAACATCAACAGAACGAATATACAGTGTACGTGTCCACCAACGTTCTAAAATGTTTTGGCTGCGGACAATTTGGGCATGTTAAGCATGACTGCCCCCGAAAAGAGAATTCTCTACAAGTGCAACCTCCCCTCCGAACCGGGAATAAGCAACCCCCCCACCTTCCCACCACCGGTCCAAACCCTCCCACCACTGACCCAAGCCCTCCCACCACCGACCCAAGCCTTCCCACCACCGAACCAAACCTTCCCACCACCGAACCAAGCCCTCCCGCCGCCGAACCAAGCCCTCCCACCACCGACCCGAACCTTCCCACCATCGACCCAAGCCTTACCACCACTGATCCCAATCTGTCCACCACCGACCCAAGCCCTCTTACCACCAATCCAAACCCCCCCGCCGTACCCCCCTCCCCTCCCCTTGAAACAGGGGCCCCTCCCTCTACTGAAGGATCTAATTGCAGCCATCTCCTGTTAACTATAGATCTCACCCCCCAGGCGACATCGTCCAATCACAGCTTGTTGCCTGCTATAACTGTTCCTACCTCTCCCGCCGTGGTAGCCGATGGGATCCCCCTCCCGATGATCACGTCCTCCCTCGCCCCCCCTCCCCCCAAACCCTTGCAATCTCTTCCCACTAACCAGGACGAGTTTCAATTAGTCTGCCCAAAAGGAAAAAGACATCTGCAAACAACAGATGAAAACGGTCACCTCTTTAAAAAACCTACAACTGAAAACCGACAGGCCCTCCTCTCTGGCCTAGATTTGTCCCTCGTCACAGAAAATCGTTTCTCGGTATTGGAGGACATAGATGTGGATGAATCCTCGCCCTTGTCTACTGACCTAGAAACTGATATGGTTGAACCACAAAAATTAGTACCCCCCCCTCCCCCCCCCTCCCCTGAAGATGGCTCATTTCTCTCCCTCCCCGTCCCCCCCCTCTATGGACTATGCCCCATCCGATAACGTGGAGGGATGTGATGACGGTGAGGAGATAAATGATGAAAACCAGTGTGACACACCATCTGAGCCATCTGATATAGATGACTCTGTTAGTGAATGTGGTAGCCTTAAGGAAGAAGAAATCCCTCCAATCCCTCCCTCCGAGATAAAAAGGTTTCTTAAGGACACATTCCGAAAAAGGAATGTTGTAATAGAAACCTTTTTTCCGGAGCTACCTGATTTTATACATTCCGCTAAACTGATGGTAAAACGGCCCCACGTTTTTAATTTCAATTCCTCCCAACGTCACCGTTTAAAGAAGTGGTTGCAAAAAGCTAAGAATGAACTGCTATCAAAAAATTGAGTGGTGGTCACTCCTCCTTATAGCTGTAATGAGTTTTTCCATTTGTAGCCTGAATATTAACGGAGGATGTAGCTCTGTCCGTAAAGTTCAAGTAAGGGATTTTTTATTGCAGAAGAAAGTTGACATTGCCCTCTTACAAGAGACCCATGCCAACGACTGCTGTGTCGCAGAGTGGTGTAGGCTCTTCCCCGGCCTGTCCTTCTTTAGTAACGGTGACTCCCGCAAAGGCGGTGTCGCAATAATTCTTAGCCCCTCCTTTTCGCCTTCATCGCTTAAATTCGACGAAATACACAAGGGATCCCTAGCATCCCTAGAATTCCACTACTATGGAAAATTCTATACTATTTTTAATATCTATGCCCCAAGTACACCTGTAGCTCGGCGAGTTTTTTTTAATGACCTTGGGACACACCTAACGTCCCTCGACAGTCAAAACGCCCTAAAAAACCAAGACAATCATGTTTGTATTGGTGGAGATTTTAACTGCACCCTCCAACCCCAACTCGACAGGAACAGTGCAGAGCCCCATCCTGCCTCCACAATCCCTCTCACCAAATTTTTAAAACAAATGAATTTGACAGATATATGGCGGGTACAGCACCCATCAATCAGGCAATACACATGGTGTCGATGTATTCAGGGTAATATTGTACTTGCTCGCTTGGACAAGTTTTATATTAATCCTCCACTTGAACGCCTCGTTCTGTCATCCAAAATTTGCCCATCAGGATTCTCGGACCACAGCGCAACATTTCTCAAAATTTCTGCCCCCTGCCCGAAACACAAGAGTGCTTTTTGGAAATTTAATAACAACTTACTTGATGATAGTACCTTTAAGGACATTTTTCCGGAAATTTGGAATATTCTGGTTGCCTCCCAAGGGAATTTCTCAAACCTCAGACAATGGTGGGATAATGCCAAAACGCACATCAGACTGTTCTGCCAACAATATCGTGCGTATGGTGTTCAAGAGGAAAGAAAAACCACAACCTTACTTGAAGATGAAATCCTGGAATTACAGGAACAGCTTCAGGGAACCGCAAGTGTGAGCTACCAGGGAATGAGGCAACAAATCCATGGAAAAACGGCCTTACTGAATTCCATATCCGAAAGGCGAGCACAAAATGCTTTATTGCGCCTGAAGATGAGGTACATACACGACCTTGATGCTCCAACCAAATTATTCTTCAGCCTTAAAAGGGGGGCCTCTTCGTCAATGATTACACGCTTGCTCCATGATGGGGAACTCCTTTATGAAGATGGCAGAATCAGGGAATGTGCCCGGAAACATTTTAAACAACGGTTTATGCGGCATGACATTAACCAGGATGCAATATCGGAACTTGTTTCTAACCTTCCAACATTGGCGGAGGATCAGAAGCAGCAGTTGGAGGATCCTCTTAGGTTACCTGAGCTCACCGCTGCCTTGAAGGCCTTGGAACCTGATAAAGCCCCTGGACTGGATGGGCTGACAAGTGAATTTTTCCAGTTTTTTGGGGACACCATTGGACCTCACCTACTGCGGGTATTGAATGAATGTTTAGAGGATGGACAACTGCCGTGGAGTTGCCGGAGAGCAGTCACCACCTTAATTCCTAAGAAAGCGGACACTCAACTTATAGAGAACTGGCGTCCTATTTCTGTTTTATGTACGGATTATAAAATTTTAGCCAAAGCCTTGTCTAATCGAATGAAACCTTTTATGAATGTACTAATAGGAGAACATCAATCCTTTTGTATTCCTGGACGTACTATTTTTAATAATATCTTTCTTATCCGTGATACCATTCGGTTTTGTAACAATTTTAATATGAATGTTGGTCTGTTTTTTATTGACCAAGGAAAAGCCTTTGACTGTATTGACCACATGTACCTTTTTAGAGTTTTAGAGAATTTTGGGTTTGGACCTATTTTTATCTCGTACGTTAAACTTTTGTATTGTAATATATCCAGTGTTCTTAAAATTAATCAAGTATTGTGTAGCCCCATTGCTGTACAACGGGGAGTACGGCAAGGTTGCCCGCTATCTGGACTTTTATACTCTCTTGCCATCGAACCTCTTCTGCTCCAATTACGTACGCACATTTCTGGCTTCACTGGATCAATTCTTACCACACCGCTAAAAGTCTCTGCCTATGCAGATGATGTCTGTATTTATATAAAAAATAGTACTGACGTCACTGCGGTGGCTCAGGCACTAAAAACATATTGTCAGGCTTGTTCAGGCCAGGTAAACTGGAAGAAGAGTGAAGCCCTTTGGATAGGACCTGGAGATTGCCCGCCAATTGTCCTACCAGGAGGAGTGAACTGGCAGAAAAGTGGCATTAAATACCTCGGTATTTTCCTCGGAGACAACACCTTTGAGCAGCAGAACTGGGTGGGATTACCAGACAAGGTAATGGCAAAACTGGCCCGCTGGAAAGGACTTCTTTTCCAACTTTCGTACCGCGGAAGAACTCTCGTCATTAACAATCTTGTCGCCTCTATGCTATGGCATAAGATGATATGCCTACAACCGCCTGGGAGCCTTCTTATTACACTGCAAAAGAGCATTGTCGACTTTTTCTGGAGCGGGAAACACTGGCTCCAACCCCCCGTGGCATACTTGCCACTCGCTGAAGGTGGCCAAGGTCTTATTGATATCCGCAGCCGGATTATGGTCTTCCGGCTTCATATCGTGCGCCAACTTGTATATGGAGATGAAGCCCTACTCTGGAGGCCTCTGGCTAACTGCATATTACAGCTCACATGCAAGCTGGGTTACGACCGAGAACTTTTCTTGATGAACCCTCATCAAATCGATTCATCCTTGCTGCCCACCTTTTACCAAGGGGTGATGAACGCCTGGCAAGCCCTGTCCTTTTCCCGTGAAATGGCAACATACAACATGGAAATGTTGTTGAACGAGCCCCTATGCTACAACCCCTTCCTGGAAAACAGCTTGAATAATAGGGGACTCGTTCAACGTTTTGTTGATGCCAAGCTGCTGCGAGTGAAAGACCTCATGACAGAGTCTGGGAGCTGCCGGCTGAGTGCTGCCGCTGTGGCACAAAAAACCGGAATAAAATCTGTCAGGATCATCTCTCGGTTCCTTCAAGGGATATCCACAACGTATCGTAATACCTGCGAGGAACTTGGCCCTTCCCCCGAGGAAACAGCGGGTGACTTCCCCAAACTCCTAGTCTTCAGCCCGCCACTTAATCTGTCCCCTGGCCTGAACAGCCCTGATGATACTGCATTATCCCTTCCCGCCTTTCCAAAGAAAACTCTGTACAACGCGTACGTTAAAATTTTATACGCAAAAACATTTTCTGAGCACCCGAGGCTTCGATGGCGGGATGTTTTACCCCCAATACCACCCAATTGCCCCAATTGGCGAAGTTTTTATCTCTTGCCTACTCCAAAGTATGTTGGAGATATTCAATGGAAACTTGTACACTGGATTTTACCTTATAATGTTTTACTGAACCGGTTTTCTACTGCTAACTCTAATCTATGCCCTTTCTGTGCATCCATTGAAACCCTACCGCATATATACCTGGAGTGTGAACGATTGCAACCTCTTTTTACATTCCTTCAGGAACGCTTTGTGAAGCTTGGTTCCCTCTTCAATCACAATGTTTTTATTTATGGTGTTTTAGGACCGTCTTCCCTTAGGAATGTGGTTTTAATGAATTTTTTAATTGGCCAGGCCAAGTTTGCAATTTATAAATCCAGGAAGAAAAAAATGGGAAACGCTTCTGACTCGTCATGTGATGTACTGCTCACCCTTAAGGCTCTTGTAAATGCAAGACTAAAGCTAGAGTACCGGTTTTTTAAAATGAACAAGAATTTAACATGTTTTAAAGAAAAGTGGGTTTTTAATGATGTCATATGCACACTTGATGATGATGATTTGAAAATAACCTTTCCTTGAGACCATTTTATTGTGTTTTGTTTCTTTGTGACTGAACATAACTGATTATTTGTACTCTTGTAATAAAAGGAAGAAACAGTCTCTCTCTCTCTCTCTCTCTCTCTCTCTCTCTCTGTCTCTCTGTCTCTCTGTCTCTCTGTCTCTCTGTCTCTGTCTCTGTCTCTGTCTCTCTCTGTCTCTGTCTCTGTCTCTGTCTCTCTCTCTCTCTCTGCTATGCTAGTAAAAGTGACTATCATTTGAATATATTCCGCTAAGTTATGAATAAAAGAAATTATGATTTAGAGACTGAATCATTTTTAAACACTTGTCAACAGATACATGATGGTGAGAACATACAAAAGGAAGACAGAGAGGGGCAATTATGGCCAAAGGAACTTGTCTGCAGCCTTGACAGCAGTGAGCGAGGGACTTCCACTCATTCGTGCCAGCAAGGACTTTGTAGTTCCGGCACGTAGGCCTACCCTACGAAGGCACAGAGACCAGCAAGTAGCAGCACCTGGTGTGCTGAATTTTGGGAGATATAAGAACGCCCTTCCTCCTGAGATCGACGCGCAGCTGAAAGCACATGTAACGGAGATGCAGAGGCGACTGTACGGTCTGAGGATGCGGGACATGCAGCGTCTAGCGTTTGATGTTGCTGAGAAGGCTCAAATTAGCCACCCTTTCAACAGAGAGTCCCGGATGGCAGGAAAGGACTGGGTCCAGAACTTTCTCTCACGTCACGACCTCACCCTCAGGCAGCCTCAAGCAACCAGCATAGCGCATGTTGTGGGCTTCAATAAACCCAGGGTCCAGGGTTTCTTTGACCTCTTCAAGGAGTGTTTGACAGCTGAAGACTACACCCCTTCAAGAGTGTGGAACATGGATGAGACAGGGCTGACAACTGTTCAAAAGCCCGGAAAAGTCATGGCCACAAAAGGTGCTCGACAGGCTTCGAGTGAGGAGGAAGACTGGCCTTGTCTTATATGCTGTGAGGAGTACAGCCATGCCAGACCCAGGGAGGTGTGGGTGCAGTCCCAGTTGTGCCTTCATTGGGCACATGAACAATGTACGCCAGGACTGGCCCAGTTCCTGTGCCCAAACTGCGAGTCGGATGTCTCGGACTGACATGTGCCCATGACTGTTTGAATTTGACCAAGTCACAATTCATGACATTTTGTATTTACAGTGAAATTTCCTCTATGTAGGAGACTATGTTTTTCTAGTCAGACGTTAGTATTATCTTCTTTTTATGTAATTCGGAAGTAAGGGGCAAAACGCTCACTTCTCAGGGGCAACACGCCCACAGTAAGCGTTTTGCCCCAACCTGGTGGGCGTTTTACCTCCGGCATGGGGCAAAGAGGCCAAAAAAAAATAAAAAAAATTTCACTTCTTGTGCTTTTTCGTTTTTTTCTATCTTGGTGTGCTTGTGCTATTATGTAGCGCTAATGTGTCCTTATTGTTTGCATTTACTTTTAGTTCTCTATAGCTGCAACAGGAGCAGATATCAGCAATGTTGCTTAATGGGGGCGTCTTGCCCCACGCTACCCTAACTGTCCCCGTGGGCACGCCTAAATAGGCGGCACCTGGTAATGCTGTGGACAATCAGCCGTCGACATCGACAGCAGCAGTGAGGGATTCCTCCGTAAATGATGAAGGTTTCACTGTTGTTACTGCTCGGAAGAAGCACAAACGGCCGAATGTTAATGACGAAGCAGCAACGAGGGATTCAAAAAAGATTGTGTTGACTGGAAGCGACAATGGCCCCTCACTGAGGTGGCTCCTTGTGTTACCGGCATAGCCTTACACAATAGATTTGCATCTCTAACTCCTGATGATGATAAAGAATTAATGAATCAGAGTGAAAGAGCTGCTTGTGATGACAATAATGGACCTACAGAGCCCATTTTAGCCTCCGCCTCTGCGGGGCGTGAGGAACCTGAGGAGGTCGTGCCTCAGAATGGCTTGGGCTGTGCGGACATGGAATGCACAGTTTCTGTCTGTGCGGGGCATGAGGCACCTGAAGAGGTCGTGCCTCAGAATGCCCCGGGCTGTGCTGACATAGAATGTACAGTCTCTGTCTGTGCGGGGCATGAGGCACCTGAGGAGGTCGTGCCTCAGAATGTCCAGGGCTGTGCGGAATGTACAGTTTCTGTCCGTGCGGGGCGTGAGGCACCTGAGGAGGTCGTGCCTCAGAATGTCCCGGGCTGCGCAGACATGGAATGCGCAGTTTCTGTATCAGCTGGGCATGGCGCACCTGAGGAGGTTGTGCCTCAGGATGTCCCAGGCTGTGCCCTCAAGACATATACAAGTTCTGTCGTTGAAACGCCTCATATAATTCCGGAGCGTGGCATGACCATAGCGGGTCATGAAGAGGTGAATCTCGCAACACCTGTTGCATCATTGTCTGATTTGCAGACGTGTCCAAAACCTGCAGACATTCAGGGGATGGCACACACAGCATCTGCTGCACCGGCACCTGCTTTATCGTTAGAGGGTGAGACTCACGCTGATCAATTGGACTATGACTCCGATGGAGCCTCATCCCTCACGTCTGGCATCAGCATCGAGGCTTGGAACGAAGTGTTGTTGTCTCATGGGCCGGAGGGTGACCCGGGCATCACACCTGCAGAAATTCTGAAATTCCTGAAAGACACTTTTCGGAAGAGGCGAGTAAAGGTGAAAGATTTCTTTCCAGACCTAAAAATCTTCATAACATCCGCGAAATATCTCGTCCTGAAGTCCAGCCAGTTCGGAGTTGGGGAACGAGAAGTATTCCGCCTCAAGAAGTACATCGTCAAAGCGAAGGAAGAGCTACAAGTAGACCAACCTTCCGCTATATAACCCCTTCCCCTTCTTCTTCACATGACCTTTTCTGTAGCTACCTTGAATATCAATGGGGGGCGGTCCCCATTGCACAAGACCCAGGTGAAATTACTCACTGAGGAAAAGCATATTGATGTCATGCTTTTACAGGAGACGAGATGCAGTCCTTCGTGCGAAAGCCAATGGCGAAGGTTGATGAACGGCCAATGGTTTTTCAGTAGCTTGGCTTGCCCTAGAGCCGGGGTAGCTATATTCTTCTCATCTTCTTTTTTCCTCCAAACTGACATTGTTTTTGAAGACATAATTAAGGGGTATCTAATTTCTGTGTCTTTCATCTTCAATGGTTACAGGCACACACTTTTTAATGTCTACTCACCCAGTGACAGCACTGACAGGGTCACCTTCTTCACACAGTTAGAAACATCACTCACTCATGCAGATTTTAATAATCTTGTTTGCTTGAGTGGGGATTTTAATTGTACTCTAGACTCTGCCATGGACCGGAACGGTAAAGAACCTCATCTAGCTAGTACCATCCCACTAGCAAGGGTTTTATCTAAATTCTCTTTCGTTGATGCGTGGAGACTTCACAACCCCCTCATACGCCAGTATACATGGTGTCGCTGTCTTGACGGTCGGCTTTCCTTCGCTCGGCTAGATCGTGTTTACATAAATAGTAACTTTCTTAACATGATGGGCAATGTGCAAATTTTACCAATCGGTTTCTCCGATCATCACATGGTTACCTTTTCTCTTCTCTCTCCGATATGGAACTATGGAGCTGCACATTGGATTTTTAATGTGGACCTTTTAGAGGATCAAGCTTTCCTTAAAGCCTTCCGGGCTTTCTGGGGTACACTGCTTTTGCGGAAACCTTATTTTTCTTCCCTCAATCAATGGTGGGATAATGCTAAGGCGCAAATTAAAACCTTTTGTCAGCAGTATAGATTCTTTTGTACAAAAGATGAGTCTCTCTTTAAAAGTGTTATTGAAAAAGAAATTTTAGCTTTGCAAAGCCATCTGTCACCTTCCAACACAATGGAAACGAATCTTTCATTGGCCAAAAAGAAAGCTATTCTCAACAGGCTATGTGTAAAACAAGCTAGAGGTGCCATGGTTCGTCTCCGTGTGGAGAATTTGCGTCATCTGGACGTGCCTTCTAGTTTCTTCTTTCGACTTGAACACACTTCAAAGGGTAGCGAGCAGCTCACCTTGTTACGGACTGTGCAGGGCAATATGATAAAGGATCACAAGGGCATTAGAACCCTGGTTAAAGATTACTTCTCTGATCTGTATTGTAGGAAAGACATTGATGACGAAATGGTGCATTTTTTAACCGCGTCCTTGCCCACCTTGTCAGCTACTGCACGTCAAGAGCTGGACAGAAAGATAACTATGGAGGAACTGTTTGTTGCACTACAAGCCTTGCCGAATGGAAAAGCCTCTGGCTTGGATGGACTCCCCGTAGAGTTCTACAAAGCTTTCTGGGACCTCTTTGGGACGGAACTGTTGGAAATATTTTCTGACAGTTTACGACTCAACCAACTGCCACTCAGCTGCCGTAGAGCGGTGCTTGCCCTAATACCCAAGAAGGGAGATCTGCATCGGGTGGAAAATTGGCGTCCGATATCCTTGCTATGCGTGGATTATAAAATCTTTTCTAAGGCTCTCACCAACCGGCTCAGAGTCGTGATTGGGGAGATCATACACCCAGATCAATCTTACTGTGTCCCTAAAAGGTCAATTCACGACAGTATCTTTATTGTACGTGACATGATTGATATCTGTTCTCTCGAACAAAGAAATGTTGGTCTGGTGTTCCTCGATCAGGAAAAGGCCTTCGATGCCATCGATCACTTTTATCTTTTCTCTGTTTTACGGGGGTTTGGTTTTGGTGAATTTTTTATCTCTCACGTACAGCTACTGTATAATAACATTTTTAGTTTAGCAAAAGTTAACAACATTTTATGTCAGCCTTTCCCGGCTAGTAGAGGCATTCGTCAAGGTTGCCCTCTTTCCGGCCTCCTGTACTCCCTCGCGATTGAGCCTTTGCTCGTTCGTTTGCGCGCACGTCTTCCCGGTTTCGTCCCTCAACCAACTGCGAACCCGTTCAAGGTGATTGCTTATGCAGACGATCTTTGTGCAATCGTTCACTCGGATGAGGACGTCTTGGCCTTGGTCCAATGCGTCCATGAATTCAGTTTGGCAAGTTCGGCAAAAGTGAATTGGAAAAAGAGCAGAGCTCTCTACCTTGGTCCGCAAAATGGCGCCACTCCTCCGACTCTGCCGGAGCAACTCGAATGGGCATGGGATGGCGTTCTTTACCTTGGTGTCTTTCTTGGTACCGAAAACTTCATTTTGAGAAACTGGGAATCTCTCATAATTAAAACTGAGAGGCGGCTGCTAAAATGGAAGGGCTTACTCTGCCAACTCTCCTATCGGGGCCGAACCCTCATTATAAATAACCTTGCAGCATCGATGCTTTGGCACGTTTTTATGGCACTGCAGCCCCCAGATTTTATTCTTAAAAAACTGCAATCTATTTTTATTGACTTCTTTTGGGGGGGGGAAGCACTGGCTCAAACCTGGTGTGTTAAACCTACCCGTTGCTGAAGGAGGACAGGCTCTGATTGCCATTACCAGTAAAGTTATGGCTTTTCGCCTCCTGTCGCTTCGTCGACTGCTGTACACTGACGTCCCTTGGAAGGCATTGGCTCACTGCCTGCTTCGGCAGGCAGGGAGACTCGGCTACGATCAGGAGCTGTTCCTTATTGGCAGCAAGAAAGTCGATATGGCATCAGCCCCCTGTTCTACAGGAGTGTGCTGGAGGCATGGCAGGCAGTTACCGTTCGCCGTGATAACAGTAATTATTCCCTTGAAATGTTCTTAAACGAGCCAATTTTTTTAAACCCCATTTTTGAAGGGGTCTGCAGTGATCGCACTTTTATGCAAAAGTTTATTGATGCTGGATGCACCAAGGTTAAAGATTTTAGAACCCCTCCTCCTTACAAGTGGAAACCAGCTGCTGACATCGCTGTTGCCACTGGAGTTAGGTCCATTCGGGTCATTGGGAGGATATTTTCTGTGATTCTGCACCTTTTCAAGCAAACCAAGCTAAAATGGGCTCCACAGGTGGAAGCTGGCCCTCTCTCTTCCCAACACCCCTTTCCAGAGCTTTTGCTTCTTTTTCAAGGTTTCACCTCCTTTAAGTTGATGGAAAAATCCTCTGTTTATGGCATGTGTGTCAAAACCCTTGTTTCTGATAGACCTGCAGAACCACAAGCGCACTGGAGGAGAATGCTCCAGATTACTCATTCTACTTCGATAAACTGGCTTGTTATGTACAAGGTACCCATTGCCAAACGCTCCGGAGACCTGCAGTGGCGATTGGCACATCACATTTTACCCTCAAACGTTTTGATACACCGAATGTGTCCACATGTCCTTGAAAAGTGCCCTTTTTGTGATGCCCAGGAAACTCTTTTTCATGCCTTTGTTGGATGCCCAAGATTGACACCACTTTTTACTGTTTTATCGCATGTCATTCAAGGGTTGGGGTTGGTTTTTACACACTGTGTTTTTATATTTGGTTTTAGTATTAAACCCAGATGTAGGCATGAATGTTTTTTAGCCAACTTTTTAATTTCTGAGGCAAAACTTGCTAAATATGTGTCCAGGAAAAGGAAAATCCGGAACAGTGTTGTTCCAGTGGATGACGCTGTAGTCTTTCTTAGGTCATTGGTGTCGTCTCGGCTGAACCTGGAATTGTCTTTTGATAACTGTGGGGAATTCCAGAAACGATGGTGTGTTCGGCGTTCCTTGTGCAGTTTAACTGACGGAGTCCTTACATTAAACTTGTAATATAGCATTGCTCTCTTATTTGGCGTAATGTGAAATGCTTCGAAATGGTACCTTTTTATGACTGTTTATATCAACTTTATTTGCTATCTGTATTGATTTGTAACCATGGTTTTCTTTTTTCTCACTGTCTGTATTTGTAGAAATGCTCTCATGACCTGTAAATATTTTTTGTTTTACCTGTCTGCATTGGTGGAAAAGGCTTTTTCCTTCAAAAAAAGGAATGAAATCTCTCTGTCTCGCTCTCTCTCTCTCCCTCTCTCTCTCTCTCTCTCTCTCCCTTTCTCTCTCTCTCTCCCTCTCTCTCCCTCTCTCAATGTTTCGCTTAATTTAATTAAACGCTTAATTTTTGCTCTTGATGTGGTCATAGCTCTTGCATGAGCATTTCCTTTGAAATTGTTTGTGGTTTTTTGTTTGTGTCTTCACCTTTGGTTTGTAAAATTTTTATACTTGCTGGTTTCCTTTAAATATCCATTGCTCCTTTTGGTGAATTCATGATCCTTACGAAATGTTTCTTTAAACTGGTTGCTTTGCTTACAACCGTTTTGTGGAATTGCTTGTATTTTTATAATAAAAGGGCACAAAAGTCTCTCTCTCTCTCTCTCTCTCTCTCTCTCTCTCTCTCTCTCTCTCGCTCTCTCTCTGTCGCCACCTATCAGCCGTCGGTGCGTTGGGTGTAGCGTCATGGCGGCTGTGAGCAACTGCTCTGTGTTTTGGTGAGTTCGTCGTGAGTTTTTCCCCCTCTCCTGCCCTCCCCTGCCCCCCCCCTCCCTCTCCTTTTCCATCCTGTGTACTTTGGCATTTGTTCTCATCTGTTCTACACCTTTGCCTTCGGGAGAGAGAGGATTGAGAGCGGGCCCATTTTGGGTGCGGCCTACTGGCGTTGACGGCGCGTTGTAAGTCATTTCTGTGCTTATAATGCACGTTTATTATTTACTTTAGTTCGTTTATTTAGGTTTGATACCCTCTTGTCCGGCTTGGACAAGCGGGGGGAGGGGGGGGGGGGTATTTTCGCCGGAATGGCGAATGCACGCGCTCGTCGCGATGACTTTGAAGGCTTAACCAGGAAGCACGCGTTTGTGTGCGTGCCTCCGGATGGAGTCCCTGTCGAGGACATCATCCTCGCTGTGGGGAGCATTGTTGGGGATGAAAATATACGTGCAGCTTCGCGTATGAACCAGAAAGTGGTGGTGTTCGTTTCGGACGAGGAACTCGTCCATGACGTGGTAAGTGCGGGAATAACCACGGAAAGCGGTCACTTTATGATGGCATCGCCGCTATTAACCCCCGCGACGAGAGTGGTTATCTCTAACGTACCTCCATTTATCCCAAATGACAAGTTAATGACCGTGCTATCACGGTACGGTAAAATGGTATCGAGGATTTCAACAATCCCTCTTGGGTGTCGGAATGAACGTGTTAAGCACGTAATGAGCTTCCGCAGACAGGTGTATATGGTCCTTCCAGACCGTGGGGACGACACAGGCCTCAACATCACTTTCAAAATTAATTTTGAAGAGGCAAATTTCCAGCTATACGCATCGTCCACCACCTTAACATGCTTTCAGTGTGGAGCGTATGGACATTTAAAACGTTCTTGTCCCAAAGCCTCGTGTGTCAGGTGTGGCAAGACAGGTCACACTGCCATAGTTTGTAAGGAGGAGGCTGCTCTGCTAATGAATACGCCCAGTGGGAGGGAGGTAAACGCTGCTCCACTAATGAATACTCCCAGTGGGAGGGAGGTTAACGTTGCTCCACTAATTGAGATTCCCAGTGGGGGGGAGGTTATCGCATTGCCACCGCCTAAAATTCCTAATGAGGGTGAATCCAGTGTTCCAAGCATGAACGTATTTATTCCTCTTCAGCAAAATGTTGAAATGGACACTGATAGTAAAGTGGGGACGAGTAAACGAAGGGCTCCGCATGATAGTGACTCATCTGGAGCAGGTAAAAAGGTTGTGCTAGATTTGCAGGCTATTAGTGAAAAAACTCTTCAGGATGCACCTGGAATCTCTCTGCAAAGCGCGGACCAAATAAATAAAGAGGAAAACCCAGAAAAGAGCATCAGGGTTCAGCCGCTAAAACAACGCGCTTCCATTACTCACACAGACGACGTTAATGATGTAAATAATTCAGGCCACGATACCGTGAATGGTGCATCATTGATCCAAGCGAATGTCGCCGAACAGGCTGACATCCATAATAAATCTGCCAATATAGCAGAAAAGGGCGGAAACATAAATCCACAGGAATGTGGGAATAATGATTTCACGCCAATTGAGGAAATCAGTAATCAATGTGCTGATGTTTCCCAAACACAGCACTGCGTGGACCCCCCAGACAAGGGAAGGCTAGGTTGCATAGCAGGAGAAGAAAACGGTATTGACCCAGACCCCATTGGACCACTTTCTGATTTATCAGAATCGGAAGAGGAGGTGGAGGTAACAGCATTATCACAATTAATGCCAGATCAACCCCCAACCCCTCCCCATATTGTTCTCTCATTCCTCAATGAAACGTATAGACAGCGAAATGTCATCATTGGGGATCATTTCCCTGATTTGGCTCCCTTTATTCAGGCTGCAAAACTAGTCATAAAAAAATCTGAGGAACTAAACCTAACAAAATCGCAGTTTCATCGACTAAAGAAAATCATAACAAAGGCAAAGAGTGAGTACTCACAGTGTCAGACAAAATTTACTAATGAGTGATAAAGATGCTTAATCTTGCAACACTCAATATAAATGGTGGTGGGGCCAGTCACGTCCGCCAGATCCAAGTGAATAGTTTATTCAAAAGGAAACAAGTCGATGTAATATTACTGCTAGAAACTCATATTATTGAGAAGGTTGAACATGACTGGAGCAGCATGTTCAAAGGTAAATGTTTCTTCAGTAATATGTCATCTGTATCTGCTGGAGTGGGGTTTTTGCTAAAACCAGGACTTGTACCTGAATCTTGCCTCTTTCAGGAGGTGATTCGGGGACGTTTTGCCTCCCTAGAATTGGTGATCAATAGCCTGAAGCTTATTATTTTTAATGTATATGCACCAAGCGAGAGTACTGACCGTAAAGCCTTCTTTACTGAAGTGATAAACCATTTAAATCTGTTTGACCCAAATCAGTGCATATGCATGGGGGGAGATTTCAATTGTACGCTAGAGCCCAAAATAGACAGAAATTCACCGGAACCACATCCCGAGTCCCATGGTGACCTCTCCCAGTTCCTTTCAGGTGGGGCTTTTTTGGATGTATGGCGATTGGTGCACCCAAATGACCGGCAGTTTACATGGTGTCGATGCTCCAATGGCCAAGTATCCTTAGCGAGGCTTGACCGCTGTTACATCACCCCACGATTAAGGAATATTGCAACCTCCTCAACTATTACCCCTTCCATCTTCTCTGACCACCACATGGTCACGATAGGCCTATCTTTCCCACAATTCAAACGGAGGAGCGCCTATTGGAAATTCAATACAAGCCTTTTGGATGATACCCTGTTTAAGGAAGCCTTTCGCATCCTATGGATAGCAATAGTTGGAAAAAAGCCCCTCTTTGCTTCCACTAACCTTTGGTGGGATAATATGAAAACTCATATACGACTGTTTTGTCAACAGTTTAATTCCCACATCACTCATGAAAATCAAATCACATTGGCACGGTTGGAAACCGAAATTCTAAAACTGCAAAACAAAATGGCAGAGCAGGAAAATGAGACAAATTATAAATTGCTCCTTGAAAAAAAGACCCAACTCCGGGAACTATTACAGGAGAAGGCTGCAGGACTACTAGTTAGACTGAGAGTAAAAAGCATTAAAGTGTCAGATAATCCTAGCAAAGCCTTCTTTCACTTAGAAGCTGAAACGAAGCCTCCCCAGCTTATTTTATCAGTTAAGGACCCCAGTGGGAATGAAATTACAAGTTCTGATGGGGTAAAAATCACTATTAGAAAGTATTATTCTGAACTATTTGCTAAAAAAGATATATATGAGGATAAAATAAAATGTTTTACCTCCCATCTCCCAACCCTAACTGAGACTCAACGCCTGGAGCTGGATGTGCCTTTAAGCCTTGATGAATTACAGCGTGCCCTGGTTGGAATGGAATCTGGAAAGGCTCCGGAAATTGATGGCCTGCCAGCTGAGTTTTACATGGAATTTTGGGACATTTTGGGCCCAGAACTATTGATTGTAATCCAAGAATCCTTGCAAAAAGGTGTAATGCCAATAAGCCTAAGGAGAGCAGTGGTGAGTCTTCTCCCAAAGTCAGGAGACCTCCGGCGGATGGAGAATTGGAGACCGGTTTCAATAATGTGTACTGACTATAAATTGTTTTCGAAAGCAATGGCAAATCGGTTAAAAAAAGGCATTGGTGATCTGGTTTTACCTGATCAGACATTCTGCATCCCCAGTCGTTCGATTTACGACAACATTTTTTTCGTGCGGGATTTAATGTATGCTCGCCATGACCAAAATGATTTTGGAATATGTTTTCTAGACTTTGAAAAAGCCTTTGACAGCATTGACCATGTTTTCTTGTGCCATGTTCTTGAAGCATGTGGGTTTGGGGTAATTTTCAGGGCCTTTATAACTCTATTATACACTGACATCTCCAGTGTAATTAAGGTGAACAATGAACTGGTTCCCCCCATAAAGGTTCAGAGGGGGGTACGGCAGGGTTGCCCAGTCTCAGGTTTGCTTTTTGCGTTAGCAATGGAGCCATTTCTTTGCACACTGAGAAAGAATATCTCTGGCCTGACCTGTTTTCCTGGAAGCCCACCAATGACTATATCGGCCTATGCAGATGATGTTTGCGTCATTATAAAAAACCACCAAGACATTGTTGCTCTTGTAAAGTCCTTAAGAACCTTTTTCATGGCTTCATCTCTGAAGGTTAATTGGACGAAAAGCAAAGCTCTTTGGGTGCCATACCTTAATAGCTGCCTACCTGTCTCAACACATCTGCCTGCTCTTCCAGAAAACTTGGAGTGGAAAACAGATGGTGTTGACTACCTTGGTGTGTCCCTGGGCTCTACACAATTTGAGAAAAGGAATTGGGAAGGTGTGACTGGAGAAATAGACAGGAGGCTGAACCTGTGGAAAAGAGCCCTACCGCACCTCTCATTTAAGGGCCGAGTCTTAGTGGCAAACAACTTGGTTGCTACAACGTTGTGGCATCGCTTTATTTGCCTGCAACCACCAGAAGTGCTGCTGGACAGGATACAGGCCAAACTTGTGGACTTTTTTTGGGGAGGCCATCATTGGCTGCGGCCAAGTGTAATATGCCTTACTTCATCTGAAGGTGGTCAGAGCCTTGTTCACGTGAGATCCCGTCTCATGGCTTTTCGCCTGTGCTCCATTCAACGCCTCCTATTTGGTGAAAACCTGCCAAACCATGCCTTGGCTTGCCACATTTTACAGCAGGCGGGTAGACTCGGCTATGGTCTCGAAGTATTCCTGACTCACCTCAAGTACGTGAATACATCAACGCTCCCCACATTTTACCAGAGCCTTTTCAGTGCCTGGGAAAGACTTTCCGTGAGCCGTAAAGCGGACACTTACTCCCCAGGGATGTTCGAGGTTGAACCCCTGTTCTTCAATCCTCTCTTCCCTGATGTTCTCAAGAGTCGTCATTTGTGCCAACGCTTTATTGAGGCAGGCATAAACAAAGTATGGCACCTTCGGCCAAACTCCGGTGTCGGGTGGAGGAATGTGGAGGAAATTTCAACCTTGACGGCGATTCGGTCCAAGAGGACAATTGGAACGATTATAAGGAAAGTTGTTCAAAAACGTCATCAGCTACAGAAACTTTGGACTCGGAATACTTTTGGACACCCCAACGAGTCCCCGTTTCCGAAACTGATTTTTGACTGCTTTCCCAAGGAACTTCCACCTGTTAGCACAGGGACAAGTGTATTGCATGCTGAGAGCAGCAAGAGCCTGTATAGGTGGTGGTTATCTCAAGTTCTTGGTATTCCTCCGCTAAATGGAGTAGCACGATGGAAGAGGCTACTCCCTGCCGGGCCCCCCAATGAACCTGTATGGGAATCAATGTATAGTAAGCTGATCAACAAAAGAACAGGTGATCTTCAGTGGCGCCTTGCCCACTGGATCATCCCATGTAATACATATGTATGGAATTTTGCCCCAATATCTGCATGTTGCCCCTTTTGTTCTGTAAACGACGATGTTTTTCATTTTTTTATTGGTTGTGAAAGACTTTTTCCTTTATTTGAATGGTTAGACTTTGTGTCGTTCAAAATGAATTTCAGATTTACTTTTCGATCTTTTATTTTTGGGCTCAAAAAGAGACGGCAACACAACAAGGAATATGAACTGTTGTGCTTTTTTGTAGCTACAGCAAAGCTTGCTACTTACCTGTCCAGAAAGGAGTGGCGGAATGGTAAGCCCATTCATCAATGCAAGGTCATGACGTTTTTCAACGCACTGTGTGCTGCAAGGCTAAAACATGAGTTTGAGTTTTCCAAGAGCATGGGCGAAATTGATGGATTTGTGGAAAAATGGTGTTTGAAAAGTGTCTGTGAAGTCCGCCAAAACGAGTTGGTATTATTTTTCTTTTGATTGTTCATAATTTCCACAATTCATAGTATTGCTGCAGAAGATTGCATTTGTTTTCGGCAAAAGTTGATCTAATCAACGCATATATCTGTATTGTTTCCTCGCTTCATCGTTTTCTCTTGTTTTTGGCTTTGTTGATTTTATACACTGTACATCCATGCACTTTATAATTTTTGGAATAAAAGGACGTCAAAAGTCAAAGTCTCTCTTTCTCTCTCTCTCTCTCCCCACTTTGCACAGCTGCCGCTCGCTTAGCACGCACGTGCGATTGCCAGGTCTGTTGCTCAGTCACTGGCGGTACGTGCTGTGTCTCGTGTTGCTTTTTCCTTTCTTCCTACCTTTTGGTCCTTTCTGCTGTCCGAGTGTCGGTGTCCCTTTCTATCGTCTTGTCTACTGAGCGAGAGAGGGAGAGACAGCGCGGTTAAAGTTATCCACTTTAGGTGGTTAACGGGATTTATTTATTTATTTCCCAGTTATTGTTGTTGTTGTTTTTTTTCATTTATTTCGGCTTTATAAACCTTTGTACCATTTATTGGTTATTTTTTTCGTTTAGTTACTTCAAATGGCTAGCAAGAATAGTCGAAGTAATGCCGGTCGTGACGCCGATGAGGGGTTAACAGATGAACACGGCATGTGTTTTGTCCCACCGGAAGATGTCTCGCTGGAGGAGACGCTCCTCGCAATCGGAGAATTGATCGGTTGTGAGAACATACGGGCAGCGTCCCGAATGAACCACAAGGTGGTTGTTTTCGTTTCACGTGTCCGTTTCACGCGCATCGTCGTGCAGAACGGACTCACCTTGGGTAATGACCAGTTTGTTCCGGTTTCGCCATGGAACACTCCGGCCTCGAAGGTAATACTATCAAACGTTCTACCGACGCTGTCTAATGAGGAAATTCTTCAGAAGCTCGGTTAGTACGGTACTGTGGTGTCGAGAATTATCCAAGCCTCCATTCGCACCACAGACGGGAAGCTTAAGCATATCGAAACGTTTAGACGGTTTTGTTATGTTGTTTTGAAGGATGGTTTGACGCAATTGAATGTCTCTCTCGTTTTTAAGTCGTCAAAACGTGAGCACAGGATTTTTGCGGCAACGGAGAGGTTGATTTGTTACGGGTGTGGTGTACATGGACACACTCGGCAGTATTGTCCTGATGGGGAGAAAACGTATGCCACAGCAGCCGGACCAGCTCCCCCCGTGACCATTACGGAGGATTCTGTAGATGATTCGCCTTCAGTGCGGGAATCTACGTCGGACCATCAAGGTACGGCTAAGAGTGGTGCTGATGAGACCCATACGGATGTGCTTCGTGTAAGTGATGAGTCATCCAGTACAGCTGGCCATCGTGCAACCGATGAGTCAGCAAATGTAAGGGAGAAGCCTCTACCTGTAGAGGGTATGATTTGTGAGGAGCAGCAGATTGTAGATGCGGCGTCTCGGAAAAATTTGAAACGGTCACTTGTAAGTGCGAGGAATGAGGACAAAGGTGTTAAAGTGTTGGTGGTGCAGACAGGAAGCAGTTTAAACGATTCAGACAGTCCTTCACATGAAGATCAGCAAGGTGGTGAAACTATGGCTGACATGATACCACCTGCTCAGGACTAAGGGGAATTTTTTCCTGAAGGTTGTAAATCAACCTGCGAAACCGAACAGCCTACTGATGACCATATCAATTCTAATGGGGAATGCAAAATACCCATTACTACTAATAACGACTCCTCCCCCCCCCCCCCCCCCCCATTGCAATGATGCATGAGGATAAAGAGGATGAAGAACCTAAGGTAGATGGGGATGGAACAGGTGTTTCTGTACAGGTTCAGGAGGAACTCGTTACTAGCGTCACAGAGGGAATTCTAACTACAGAGACACTGATTGGCCATGAGGAACCAGTGGCAATGGTTGACAGCCCCCCCCCCCCCCTCAGGAGGAAGAGCAGCCTTTGGAGATCTCAAAAGAAAATATTGTCAGATTTTTGAAGGAAACTTTCAGACAAAGGCATGTACGAATTAAGGATCATTTCCTAATATCCAGGCCTTCCTTGCAGCCGCAAAACCTTTGCTGCAAAGGAGTGAGCATGTGGAAATCTCCGAACCTGACTTTCAGCGGCTGAGGAAATCCATCACGAAGGCAAACAAGGAATTAATTGAGGAAGAGGACTTCACCCCCCAGAAGAATCAACCATGGAACTAAATGTTGTATCCTTAAATATAAATGGGGGTCGTGCCCCCTTACGGAGGGTGCAAACCATTCAAGCGGTTGGAAAAGAAAAGGCTGACATTATTCTCTTACAAGAGACCCACGCTACTAGTGCTCAAGTAGCCGATTGGGGGAAACTTTTTAAAGGGCCATGGTGGCTAAGTGGGTTCCCTACACCTCGGGCCGGTGTTGCCATTTGCCTAAGTCACAAGATTTGTGCTCAACAGGTTTCATTTAAAGAAATCTATAAAGGGCATTTGATCTCCGTAGATTTTCTTTATAATACCCAAAAGATTATAGTAGTGAATGTTTATGCACCGTGTGACCCAATGGAGAGGAAAAATTTCTTTTCCACTCTGCGGGATTTTGTAAAAACTCTGGACCCAACAGCCTTTATCTGTATCGCGGGAGATTTTAATTGCACAATTTGTCCGTCGATTGATAGGAATGGTCATGAGCCTCATGTTGCCTCTACGAAAGCTCTAGAGGACACCATCAACATCTTTCGGTTTAAGGATGTGTGGAGATCACAACACCCACTCTCACGCTGTTATACATGGTGTAGATGCAATGATGGTATTATGTCAATGGCAAGGCTGGACAGATTAATATGTGAACAAGCCAATGTTGAATGTGGTGTCTGTCTCCAAAATTTTACCAACTGGATTCACAGACCACAGTTTAATCTCAATGTCCTTTAAGTTACCCTTTCCACCCGGTGGTAGTGCTTACTGGTCTTTGAATACTCGTCTCTTACATGACAAGGAATTTAATGAGGCCTTTCACGTCGTGTGGGAGAAAATTTGCTCCTCCAGACCTGAGTATGATAGTCTCCGGCTGTGGTGGGACATTGCAAAATCCCAAATTAAGAATTTCTGTCAACAATATAGTGCATACACCACCAAAATCCAATCAAATATCAATCGATCAGTTAAAATCTGAAATTATATCGTTAGAACAGAATGTTGATGAGGTTGGGAGAGGTGCACGTGACCAACTAATATGGGCAAAGAAAGCAGTGCTGGAGGAAGCGGTATGGCAACGGGCGATGGGTGCCTTGGTCCGAATGCGAATGAGCTATTTAACTCTGGACATGCCAAACAAAGAGTTCTTTAAGTTAGAGTCTTCCCTCAAAAGGTCATAACAAATTCATACTTTACTCACTCCCAATGGGTCGCTGGTGACCTCCCAGCAGGCGATCAGGTGTACTCTGAAAGGGTTATATTCTAACTTGTACTCTCCTCAGAACGTGGACAATGAGGTGATATGAGAGTTAACTGCTGGGCTTCCGAGTGTCGAGGAGGATGAGCGATGCATGCTCGATTCCCCAATTTCGGCTGATGAACTTGAAGCAGCTGTGCGGAGCCTGAAAGATGGGAAAGCTTCTGGAATAGATGGCCTGCCCACAGAATTCTACAAGACCTTCTGGGCCCTTGTGGGACCTGACTTACTCGATGTACTCGATGAAAGCATACGTGTCGGAGAACTTCCAATGTCTTGTAGACGAGCAGTCGTTTGTTTGCTACCAAAATCTGGGAATCTTCAACTGGTTGATAACTGGCGACCTGTCTCCTTATTGTGTGTTGATTACAAGATTTTCTCTAAAGTACTTGCTAATCGTATGAAAACTGTGATCAGTTCAGTTATACACCCGGACCAGACCTACTGTGTGCCTGGAAAATCTATTTATGATAATATTTTTTTGGTAAGAGATATTATTTCATGCAATAATTTCCTGCGTGACGATTTTGGATTGCTGTTTCTTGATCAAACTAAGACCTTCGATCGTGTTGACCACAAGTACCTTTTTTCTGTCCTGAAAGGAATGGGGTTTGGTGAAACTTTCACCTCTTATGTGAAATCCTGTATACTAATACTCAATGTATGATGAAGATCAACAATAGGTTATGCTCTCCCTTTCCTTTCCAACGGGGTATTCGCCAAGGTTGCCCCCTCTCTGGGCTTTTATATATAGTCGCCCTTGAACCACTCCTTCGGTCTATTAGACAGCAAATACCTCAGGGAATGAGAAGCATAGAAGGAGCAGAATTTGTGCAGACAGCTTATGCTGTTGATGTCTGTGTTTTGATTAGAAGCTCCAATGATGTCTCTGCTTTACAACGTTGTATGCGAGATTTCTCTGCAGCCTCTTCTGGTGGGATAAATTGGAATAAAAGTACAGCATTATGGTGTGGCAAAGGCAATCTCTCTTGTGTATCACCACCCTCACTCCCACACAACCTGGTCTGGAGAACGGACGGGGTTAAATATCTTGGAGTGCATATCGGTAATCGTGAAACAGAAATGAAAAATTGGGAAGGAGTGTTGGAACAAATTATGCACAGATTGAAAGCATGGGAAGGACTGCTGAGGTCCATCTCCTATCGAGGCCATACCCTTGTCATAAACAATCTGGTTGCAACAAAATTATGGCACAGAATTATTGCTTTACAGCCATCAAACCAACTAATTATGGCTACTCAGCGAATGCTAGTAAACTTCTTTTGGAGTGGCTACCATTGGCTGAGGCCTGAGATATTGTACTACCCCCGGAAGGAAGGTGGCCAGGGCATTGTTGATATCTCTGGTCGGGTTGTGGCCTTTCGGCTGCAGTCTCTGCAAAGACTACTGTTCGCTGAACAGCTGCCCTGGCGGCCCTTTGCATTTTTTCTGTTACAACAGGCTGGTAGACTGAGATATGATCGGCAGCTTCTTTTGATAGACCTCGAGCATATAAATTTTGCCTCTCTTCCGAGATTCTATCAGAGTTTATTGGACACTTGGAAAAGGTTTGACGTCCACCGCTTCCTTGAGGGCTATAATTGTCGAATGTTCCTTCAAGAACCCCTTTTCTTCAATAACTTTTTTCCTGGTATTGCCATGCCATGCCCTGATTAAAAAATTTATCCAAGGAGGGATTAACAAAGTATGTGATCTGAGAGATTCATCTGGAGTTAAGTGGAAACCTGCTGGTTTGGTGGCAAACTCAGTTGGATCTCGGTCTGTCCGACTTGTAGACCAAGTTGTACGTATAGTCATTAGAAAATTTAGACAGCTAAACATCGGCTGGGAAGGTGTTGGTAACATTGAGGACTTTCGGTTAGGTTTCCCTGAAATCAAAGTGCTCCTTTCGTCTTCTCTTCAGCCGGAGATTGAACATACCCCCCCTTTTCATCTTGTAACTAAGATTGGAATCCGTGATCTCTCTCGACAAAATAAGAATGTACCCCTCTCTGGGAGAACACGAGTAGCTTTGTGGTCAGAGCGGTTAGGGTCGGGGTCTCCGTCTACCCCCCTTTGGCCTCACATGTACACCTTACCAATACATGGTGTGTAGCGGACATACAATGGAGGTTAGCACACTGGGCGCTTCCCTCCAATATTTTTGTCCACCGTATTAACAGCTCACTGCCGGAAACTTGTCCTTTCTGTGATCAGAAGGAGGATTTGTTTCATGCTTATGTACAGTGTCGTAGACTGACATCGCTTTTCTTGTTCCTTGAATATCTTTTTCACCAACTGTTCTACCCTTTCAATATGCATATGTTTATATTTGGTGTGTCTTTCAGGCCCACATGTAGAGATGTGGGTGTTCTTCTCATTTTTTGGTTGCTGTTGCAAAATATGCGATATATAAATCTCGGAAAATTAAAATAGATAATGGCTATGGCTCTGATGCTATTTCTATTTTTAAAGGGTTTGTCTCAACACGACTCAAGCTAGAATTTGATTTCTTTGTCAGTAATGGAAACGTCCAACTTTTTGAGAGAAAGTGGTGTATTGGCAATGTTCTGTGCTCAGTCGATGATTCAAAAGTGGTAATTACTTTATAATTCCTGATTGTTTTGACTTTTTTTCTTTGGAACTGATTGCTTGCATATATGTTTCTTCCTGTGTCCTTGAATACATCTCTCTCTCTCTCTCTTAGGTTTTCGCTTAATTTGCTCTTGATGTATTTATAGCTCTTGCGTGAGCGTTTCCTTTAAAATTGGTTGTGGTTTGTTTGTGTCTTCCCCTTTGGTTTGAAAAATATAAATTTTTGTATATTTGCTGGTTTTCTTTTAAATACCCCTTTGCTCTTTTTGTGGTGTCTTCATGATCCTTATGCAATTTCTTTAAACTGGTTGCTGTGTTTTTTTTTACAACTGCTTTGTGAAATTCCCTGAAACTGTCTGCTGCTCTTCTTCTGCTCCGATCGGATCATCTGATCATGTCCTTGTTAAAGTGGACATCTCTCTGACCATCCTCAGGGAGCCTGCTCAGCGTCGACGAGTCTGGCATTTCACTCAGGCCAACTGGCATGGTCTTCAAGCAGCCATCAATCATCTGGACTGGTCTCCCATCTCTACCACCTATGACATCAACTCATCCTGGGAATTCTTCCAAAGTAAATTGCTCTCTCTCATGCACAGATTTATCCCATCTCGTCTTCAGTTGTCATACCCTTCCTCCCGTCCATGGTACACGGAATCTTGTGGTGAGGCTGTTGCCCAGAAACAACTTGCCTTCGTCTCCTGGAAAGCAAATCCAACGGAAGGAAATCTCATTTCCTTTCACAAAGCCCGAAACAAGTGTGTGTCCACCCTCAGGAGAGCCAGGAAACAATATCTCTCCGTTCTCAAGACCGAACTCTCTTATCTGTCTCCCTCTTCCAAATCCTGGTGGCGTCTGGTCAAATCCGTTTCTGGTGTTTGTTCCCCCTCCATCCCCTCCCTTACCTCAAACGGCTACACAGCTGACTCCGCACGTGAAAAAGCTGAATGCCTCAACTCTGTGTTTGCCTCTAAATCTTGTGTCCCAAACCCATCCCTCTCTGTACCCACCATACCCAGTCGTACCCTGCTGCTCCTGGACTCCGTGTCCTTTCCTCCTGACAAGGTGGAAAAGTTTCTGTCAACCCTCGACTCTGATTCTGCAACTGGACCCGACGGCATCAGCCCACGGGTCCTAAAATCCTGCTCTGCCGCTCTATCTCACCCTCTCTCTGTTCTCTTCACCCTCTCTTTTGCTCAAGGTCAACTGCCATCTGCTTGGAAATCAGCCAACATCACCGCTTTGCACAAAAAAGGTGCAAAAACAGATCCTAGCAACTACAGACCAATCAGCCTTCTCCCAATTATCAGCAAAGTCATGGAATCCATCATTGCTTCTGATATGAAATCTTTCCTCTTCTCCAATGGCTTGATCTCTGATCATCAATTTGGTTTCAGACCAGGTCACTCTACTCTGGACATGCTGCTTCTGCTGTCTCAACAATGGATGGAGGTCCTCAATGCCAAACAGGAAATTAGAGCTGTCTCCCTCGACATATCACGTGCCTTCGACACGGTCTGGCACCCCGCTCTGCTCACCAAACTCTCCTCCTTTGGTATCCATGGAAATCTCCACGCATGGCTGGCGGACTTCCTCTCTAGTCGTCGTCAACGTGTGGCCCTGAATGGGTTTCTCTCATCTCCTCTTCCTGTTCAGGCTGGAGTTCCCCAAGGCAGTGTTCTGGGCCCCGTGCTTTTTCTGGTCTTCATCAATGATCTCTCTGACTCTCTCGAAAATCCTCTCTATCTCTTTGCTGATGACTCCACTATCTGCCGCTCCATTCCTCTTCCCTCAGATCGGCAGTCTGCTGCCTCCTCACTCTCTGAAGACCTGGACAAAATCACAGACTGGTCAAACAAGTGGAACATGTCTTTCAATCCTGACAAATCTCACACTCTTACTATGTCTCTCCGAAAAGATCGACTGGACAACCCTCCCATCTACTTTCTCAACAATCCTCTCCAAGAAGTTCTGTCGCTCAAGATTTTGGGTCTCACTATCTGCCATGATCTTTCTTGGGAAAACCACATTTCCAAGCTGGCCTCCAAAGCCAGTCGCCGACTGGGCATCCTCCGTCGTGCGAAGTCCTTCCTCGGCACACCTGAGCTCCTCACCACATACAAGGCTTTCATCCGCAGCTCAATGGAATACTGTTCTCCCCTATGGGCCGGTGCTCCTGCCTCACACCTAGCTCGGCTTCACGCTGTTGAAACCAAAGCTTTCAGAATTATTGGAATCTCCCGCGATGAAGCTATCTCTGAGGGCCTTTCACTCACTCACCGCAGGCAGGTAGGTGGTCTTTCTGTCTTCTACCGACTCCTCTCCGGCCTTGCACCCCCAGCTCTCTCTGTGCTCTGTCCCCCAAATATTCCTACAGGTCGCACAAGATCTGCCAGCAACCCTCTGATGGTTAAACTGCCGAAATCTCGGCTCTCCGCTCACCTTCACTCTTTCATTCCTCTTTTCTCCCGCCTCTGGAACAAACTCCCTCACTCCCTTCAATCCCACTCCTCCCTCCAGGTCTTTAAAACAGCTGTTCACCACCATCTCTTATCTTCCCCCATCAAAAACCTTGATCTTTTCTACCCCCGCTAATTCACCCCAGATCCACCTTGTTTGAAATTCCAACTTCTTTCCTGGAAGTCCTGGCAGTGTCCATATGTTTTATACCTCTCCCACTGCCCCCTTCCCACGCCCCCCCCCAAAGCCCTCGCCCTCTCTCAGATCTCTCGATGTCTCCATGTCTCTCGGTCCCTGCTCTCAAATGTTGTGTTTGTGTCCTTCCCCCTCTCTCCCCATCTTGTCTACCGCTCCCTATGTTATATGTTTTATGTGTCGGTTTGTCTTTCTGTGTGATTAATGTTCGCTCTTTCACGAGCCTCGATCTTGTATACAACAAAAAAAAAAACAAAAAAAAAAAAAAACAGGTTTTTTTTACAACTGCTTGTGAAATGGCTTTACATTGTTTATAATAAAAGGACACAAAAGTCAAGTCAAGTCTCTCTCTCTTTCTCTTTCTCTTTCTGGCGCCACCTATCGGCTGTCGGTGCGTTGGGTGTAGCGTCATGGCGGCTGTGAGCAACGGCTCGGTGTTTTGGTGAGTCCGTTGTGAGTTTTCCCCCCTCTCCTGCCCTCCCCTGCCCCCCCTCCCTCTCCTTTTCCATCCTGTGTGCTTCGGCATTGTGTTTTCATCCGTTCTGCACCCTTGTCTTCGAGAGAGAGAGGATTGAGAGCGAGCCCATTTTGGGTGCGGCCTACTGGCTTTGACGACGCTTTGTAAGCCATTTTTGTGCTTATAATGCACGTTTATTATTTACTTTAGTTCGATTATTTAGGTTTGATACCTTCTTGTCCGGTCCGGACAAGGGGGGGGGGGGGGATTTCGCTGGTATGGCGAATACACGCTCTCGTTACGAGGCGTTCGAAAATTTAATGCGTAAGCATGCATTCACATGTGTTCCGGCTGAGGACATTATCCTTGGCGTGGGATCCATCATAGGAGACGGTAATGTTCGTGCGGCATCACGAATGAACCAGAAATTTGTTGTCTTCGTGTCAGAAGAAAAACTCGTTCATGACGTCGTTAGTACCGGTCTAACCATAAAAGGAGGTCATTATATTACGGTATCCCCTATGGATATGCCGGCGACCAAGATAACAATATCCAACGTTCCACCGTACATGCCAGGCGAGAAACCCCTATCCGTTCTGTCTCGTTATGGTAAAATTGTTTCCCGAATCTCAATGATTCCGCTCGGGTGTCGCAGCGATCGTGTTAAACACGTAATGAGCTTTAGGAGGCAGGTGTACATGATTCTCCCGGATCGCGGAGCCGATACAGGTTTAAATATATCCTTTAAAGTATCGTTGGATGATCGGGAATACCACATGTATGCTTCCTCAGCCTCCTTAACTTGCTTTAATTGTGGAGAATTCGGACACGTTAAAAGATTCTGTCCTAGGGCCTCTTGTCCGAAGTGTGGTGAACCGGGACATAACGAAAGGGTTTGTAAAAAGGCCAATCCCTCCACCGCGCCTTCTGACACCCCGACCATGCTCGCTGACACCCGGACCGTATCTCCTGTTACCCCTACCGTACCTTCCGTCACCCGGACCGTATCTCCTGTCACCCCTACCGTACCTTCCGTCACCCCGACCTTACCTTCTGACACCCCGACCGTACCTTCTGACACCCCGACCGTACCCTTTGACCCCCCGACCGTACCCTTTGACCCCCCGACCGTACCCTCTGACACCCCGACCGTACCCTCTGACACCCCGACCGTACCTTCTGACACCCCGACCGTACCTTCTGACACCCCGACCGTACCTTCTGACACCCCGACCGTACCTTCTGACACCCCGACCGTACCTTCTGACACCCCGACCGTACCTTCTGACACCCCGACCGTACCTTCTGACACCCCGACCGTACCTTCTGACACCCCGACCGTACCTTCTGACACCCCGACTGAGTCGTCTGTCACACTGGTGCTTTCCGATTCCAATGTGATGACACCCACCGATGTGACTGACACAACTAGCATTGCCCCCTTTCCCGAACCCATGAACGAAGAATCCATAGTGTATGCTAAAAAGCGAAGAGCACCAGCGCCAAGCATTTTCGCTGGTGCTGCAAAGAAGGCGGTCATGGGCGGCACCATTTCCGGTGCACATGTGTCCGAGTGTCCCTCTGACATTCCCTCACTAACTGAGTACATGAATACCGTTGTCAATGACTCCAGTGAGCCTCATTATGTAAATGAGCCGAAAAATAAAATTTGTACCTCTCACCTGGAAGTTTCCGAGTGCGAAACCTCCAGTGAAAGTATTACCATTTCCGAGCTGGGAAATGTTTTTCCGCTTGTCCCCCCTTTAAATACCGAGCAGACTAAGGATTCAATAAACGTTCCCACTGTACAAACGGGGCCGGTAAATCTGAGTTTGCTGGGATCTCAAACCCAAGCTCCGACCCCAGATACAAATATTCACCAAAGTGTTAACGAGTGCTCTCGGGAACACCTTGGGAAACTTGTGAAGGTGCCTCCAGACAAGACCGCGGGGGCAGCGGGTAATACCCCAGATCCTGACGACATGTTATCTGACGTGTCTGAGTCCGAAGATGACATTGAGGCAACCGCGCTGTCACAAGCGATGACAGGTCACTCGCAGGTATCCCCTCAACTCATTCTTACCTTCCTCAACGAAACGTATCGTCACCGCAACATTGTCATTAAAGACTATTTCCCTGACTTGGCTGCATTCATGTGCACCGCAAAGTCAATAATCAAAGCGCGTGAGGATTTTGACCTGACGAAATCTCAATTTCACAGGTTAAGAAAGTTTGTTACCCGAGCAGGTACGGAGTGTTCCCAAACACAGGGCGATTTCATTACCACGGAATGAAAAACATTTCCTTTGCGACCTTAAACATGAATGGTGGGGGTGCAAGTCACCTCCGTCAGGCCCAAGTCAAAAACTTGTTTGACCGTAAAAAGGCAAATGTTCTTTTACTACAAGAGACCCACATCACACCTAACGTGGAACATGACTGGTGCCAAACTTTCAAAGGGCAATGCTATTTTAGCAATCTGTCAGCCTCATCTGCTGGGGTTGGGTTTTTTCTAAAGCCAGGTCTAGCTTTTGAGTCTTGTCATTTTCAGGAAGTCATAAAAGGCCGGCTTATTTCCCTTCAGCTTGCACATCAAAACTTCCGCTGTACCATTTTCAATGTGTACGCACCTAGTGAGAGCAGGGACCGAAAGGCCTTCTTCACCTCCATGGTAAACCACCTGAAATCAGTTGATCTCGACCAATGTGTGTGCATTGGTGGTGACTTTAATTGCACCGTTGACCCTTCGAAGGATAGAAACTCTGCAGAACCCCACCCCGAGTCCCATGCGGACCTATCCCGTTTCTTTAAGACGGCCGGTCTACTGGATGTTTGGCGATTGCATCACCCCAACATAGTCCAGTTTACCTGGTGTCGATGTGCCAATGGCCGGGTGTCTTCGGCAAGACTCGACCGCTGGTACATTAATGTACCCTTTAGGAATGTCGCGGCCTCTTCAGGTTGTTTTCCGTCATTGTTTTCAGACCACCATATGGTAACCTTAGATCTTTCTTTTCCTTGACCCACATGCAGAAATAGTTACTGGAAGTTTAACGTTAAACTTTTAGAAGATAGTTTATTTACAGACTCCTTTCGTGATTTCTGGGCTGAAATGAGTACTAAAAAATCTTCTTTCTCCTCAATTAGTCTCTGGTGGGATAACCTAAAGGCCCAAATTCGAGTATTTTGTCAACAATTTAATTCGCACTGTACCAATGTAAAACATATCACGATAGCTTGCTTGGAAGCAGACATCTTAAGGTTAGAGAGCAAGTTGGCCAATGAGAGCAACCCAGTGAACTATCGGTTGCTACTCGAGAAGAAGGCCCAATTAAGGGATTTGATCCATGAAAAAGCAGCGGGCACACTAGTTCGGCTAAGAATACAAAATATAAAGGTTTCAGATACCCCAACTAAGGCTTTCTTTCACCTAGAAACTGTAGAGAAACCAGCACGACTTATATCTTCGGTTTTGGACCCAGGGGGGAACATCCTAACAAATCCGAGTGATATAAGATTAAATGTAATCGATTTCTTTTCTGAACTTTTCAAGGCCAAAACAGTTTCTCACGAAATGATGAATGTTTTGACCTCTCATCTTCCTTCTGTGGCTGAGGCCCAACGTCTGGAACTGGATGCTCCAATTACCCTTCCAGAGCTAACCGGTGCACTCGCTGAGATGGAGTCGGGAAAAGCCCCTGGCATCGATGGCCTACCGGCCGAATTTCTTTCGGCATTCTGGGACATTTTGGGCCCAGAGCTGCTCAATGTTCTGGATGCATCTCTTTTATCCAGAGAATTACCGCTCAGTTTTAGAAGAGCAGTACTCTGCCTGCGACCCAAGACTGGCGATCTCCGACACCTGTCAAACTGGCGTCCGATCTCTTTGTTGTGCACGGATTACAAACTGTTTTCCAAGGTCCTTGTGAACCGGTTGAAGACAGTTATTGGGGACTTGGTGTCACCTGATCAAAGTTGCGGCATCCCTGGCAGATCCATCTATGACAACATATTCCTAGTCAGAGATTTGTTAACTGGTAAATGTGTCAAAGAGGATTTTGGATTGGTGTTTCTTGACCTTGCAAAGGCCTTTGATAGCATTGATCATGACTTTTTGTGTCATGTGTTACAAGCTTGCGGGCTTGGCACTAATTTTAGAGCCTACATAGCTTTGTTATATGCAAACATCTCCAGCTTGATCAAAGTTAACAACGAATTTTGCCCACCCATAAAGGTTCAGAGAGGGGTAAGGCAAGGTTGTCCACTTTCAGGTCTATTATTTGCCCTCGCCTTGGAGCCCCTCTTAATCGCCCTCAGAAAGGATATCCCTGGACTTGTCCTTTCTCCAGGTCACCCACCTTTGACCCTGTCAGCTTATGCCGACGACCTTTGTGTCATTATAAAAAGAAAATGCGACAGTGACACCATGGCAAAGTGTTTGTCGGACTTCAACCTTGCCTCATCATTAAGGTGTAATTGGGGGAAAAGCAAGGCTCTGTGGATCCCCTTTCCAAAAAATGACTTACCTATGCCACCGTTATTACCACCACCTCCCCTTCCTGCAGAGCTAGTGTGGGCAAACGATGGCATCAAGTATATGGGCGTCTTCCTCGGTCCTCCTCAGTATGCCCAGAACAATTGGGACAGGATCATTGACCAGGTAGAAGGGCGTTTGAGCCGATGGAAAAGAGCTCTACCCCACCTTTCCTATAAGGGTCGCGCGCTAGTTGTCAACAACCTCGTCACTACCCTTTTGTGGCACCGGTTCATCTGCCTGCAACCACCGGAGGTTTTGCTCCAAGCTATCCAGAGGAAACTGGTGGATTTTTTTTGGGGAGGCTACCACTGGCTTCGACCCAGCGCCATATGTTGTCCCTCGGCCGAGGGTGGTCATGGCCTAATCGATGTGAAATGCCGCCTGTTGGCCTTCCGGCTCCGCTCCATCCAACGCTTGCTTTATGCAGAACACCTACCAGGAAAGCCCTTAGCCTGCTCCATTCTTCAACGAGCTGGGAGGCTCGGATACGGATAGGAACTTTTACTGACCAACCTTCAACACGTCGATACATCTCTGCTCCCAGTCTTTTATCAGAGCCTCTTGAATGCCTGGCAGGGTGTTTCGATAAGTTGCCAAACAGACTCGTATGGCACTAACATGTATGCACACGAGCCTTTATTTTTCAACCCACTTTTCCCCGATATCCCGAGGAGTCGCGACTTCTGCCAGCATTTTATAGTGGCCAACATCCTGAAAGTGTGTCATCTCCGGCACGACTCTGGACAGGGATGGAAGCCTGCGAACGAGCTGGCGGACCTAACAGGTGTTCGGTCCAGGAGGCAAATCGGGAACATACTAAGAGCGGTGATCCGAAGGGGCCACCAGCTAGGCCTACATTGGACGCAGGACGCAGAGGTTGAGCCCACAGTCCCAAAATTAGGTGTCGCTTTTACCCCAAACGAGCTGCCCCCCATGAGCGCAGGGTCACCCCCCTTCCATGCTATGAGCAGCAAGAGTATTTATAGGTCTTGTGTGAAACTTCTTCTTGGGGACCCACCTCTAGCTGGGGTTACCCGGTGGAAAGGACTCTTGCCTCCCGGTCCCCCCTCTGAGCCTTTATGGGATACAATGTATGCTGGACTTATTTCTAAAAGAACAGGTGACCTTCAGTGGCGTTTGGCCCACTGGATTGTTCCTTCCAATGCTGTCATTCGTTTTTTTTCCCCCATTTCCGGCTGTTGCCCCTTTTGTCCGGTGAGGGAAGATTTGTTTCATGCTTTCATTAATTGTGAAAGACTTTCTCCTTTGTTTCATTGGTTAAATTTTATTTCCCATAGATTGCAGGTTACCTTTTCTTTGAAAGCTTACATCTTTGGCTTTCCTCCCAAAAAGGGAACCACATCTATTGTATTCGGGTTCCTAACTGCTACCGCTAAACTGGCCGTATACCTGTCGCGGAAGGCGAAGCTGGGCGGCAGACCCATGCAGGAATGCAGTATTATGGTGTTTTTTAGTTCGTTGGTGTCAGCAAGGCTCAAGCTTGAATTTGGCTGTGTCCAAACTGCAAACAACCTTGCAAATTTTGTTGCGACCTGGTGTGTTGGAGGGATTTGTGAGGTCCAAGATAACAAATTGTTAATTTCTGTATAATACAGTGCGGGTGTTTCTTATACACTGTTCCATGCTTCTCCTTGCCGGCGTTTTTCTCCCCCTGGTCTTGACCTACTCTTTCTTTCTTAAGTCTCTCCTCAGGGTTGCAGATGCGATTGCAAATTTGTACATATAAAATTATGCCTAGTTTAGAAATTATGCCTAGATTTTCTCCTCGTGTGTTTTTTTTGGTATTTGCACCTTTTCTGTCGCTTGGTTTGCAGTGCACCGATTGTTTTTTCCTTCCGGGATTGCTATGATTTTACTGATTTTCCTGGATGAATTGCTTTTGGTGGTACTCTTGTTTTATACTTTTATAATAAAAAGAGTTTAAAAGTCAAAAGTCTCTCTCTCTCTCTCTCTCTCTCTCTCTCTCTCTCGCCCCCTGCTGGCCGTTCGTGTGTTGGGCGTGGCAAGTTGGCGGTTGTGCAGTTCAGCGAGGTGTGAGTTGCTCTGGCTGTCGAGTGTTCCGGCTGTTTCCCTCATTGTTTCAACCTTTCCCTCACCCCCATGACCCCCCTGTTGTTCTCATATCATTACTTCATTAGTATTCATGTTTCCTCGCCTGTGCTCGAACCTTTCCCCTGTATTACCTTTCCCCTCCCTTCCCTTCTTTGAGACGAGACAGAGAGACAGAGCGCATGCGGTGGGTGATGGTAAGTAAGCTCGTTGCTTTCCATTGCATCCGCATTAGTCAGGTTCACTTTTTTTGTTTTCGTTCAAAATCATGGTAGATTAGCAAACCTATACATTTTTGGAAACGTTATTACATGGAAAATCTGAAAATCAATGTTTACATTTGCCAATTCCGACCCATTCGATTCGACCAATTCGACCAATTCGACCAATCGACCAATTCCATTCGACCAATTCGACCATTTGACCATTCGACCATTCGACCAATCGCTTCGATCGACCATTCGACCATTCGACCATTCGACCAATTTGATCGATTCGATTCGATTCATCGAATTCGATTCGATCGACCATTCGACCAATTCGATTTCCCAATCAATTTGACCGACCTTTGCTTGTGTGGAACAGACTGTGAAAACGATGCGGACTATATTGTCAGATACGACACACAGGACAGTGATGATGAACTCTAAATGGCATATTCTGCAATCGTGTATGTTTGATGCCATTGACTGCCTGTGTATATTTTGTCATTGACTGGCTGTGTAGATGTGAAGTTATACTGACTGCATGTGTATATTTGATTTTGCTGACTGCCTGTGTATGTTTGGTGATATGAATTATTGTGACACATTTTGATGTTATTAACTGCCTGTACAAAATGATAATGTAGCGGTTACCGCTGGATGCACACAATCGCCTTGCACCAGCCAGACGCGCCTCTCCGGGCATGCCCGGACTCACTGTTCCCGGGCACGCCCGAACCTCCCGGGCACGCCCGGTCTCATCTTTCCCGGGCATGCCCGCTCTCGCCTTTCCAGGGCTCGCCCAGAGCGTCCCGGCATGCCCGCTATCGCCTTTCCAGGGCTCGCCCAGAGCATCCGGGCATGCCCGCTATCGCCTTTCCAGGGCTCGCCCAGAGCGTCCGGGCATGCCCGCTCTCACCTTTCCAGTGCTCGTCCAGAGCGCCCGGGCACGCCCAGCCTCGACTTGCCAGGCCGCAGCCAAACACGCCCGGGCAGGTCCAGACTCGCCTTTCCAAGGCTCGCCCTTGACACCCAGGCATGCCCGGTATAGCTTTTCCCGGGCAAACTTCCCGACATAAATGTGTATATATATTGCTGCCCGATAAACGGGCTTTTGTCAGAATACCTGAGCTGTTTTGTTTCAATAAAGCAACTCGGACGAATTCCGTCTTTGGTCGCATCACTTCTTTCGACTCGCGTTGGAGCGCCGCTCCTTCAATAACATGTATTTGATTATGCAACTTATCGCGAATATAAAGACAGTATTTTGCAATTCAAAACCTTTGATTCGTGTCTTACCATTCCCCATAGCACTAATTTGATACTTTCATTGGATTCCTTGTCCCTGAAAATATAGGTTTAGTATATTTTAAAAAGTTTTTAGGGTAATTAGAAGCAGAAATAGAACAAAATATGTATTTTACAGTGGCCATTTTGAAAATCCAAAATGGCCGCCATACAGGTATCTCTCCAAATGTAAACATTGATTTTTAGTTTCCTTATGCCATAACCTTTCCAAAAATGTGTAGGTTTGCTAATCTACCATGATTTTGAACGAAATATAATTTATTGACATAGTGAACCTGACTACATGTTCTTATCGCTTCGTGTAAAGTGACGAGAACTGTTCTTTTGAATTAATTACTTTCTCACTTTGCCGTCGCTATACTTATCACGGCCCGGGCCGGCATGACGAGCGTCCGTTCTCGCAGTATCGCGTTTGGAACGTTGAAGCCCCAGTCATACCGGCCATTTTCAGGCCACGAATCGCCACGACCTAAGATCGGGGCGACATTCTTGGCCAGATCGTATTGGGGTCCTGGCAATTCCTGGATGATCGGGGGTGTACTTGGCAGTTCGGGTCGAGACGGGAAGCCACCCCGACAATTTTGAACTGTTCAAAATTATCATGGCGATTCGTGGCGTTTTTCAAACTCTTGCTGCTGTCTGGAGGGTGTCGTACGGGCGCGTGTGGGCATCGGGAAAATGGTCGTGGAGTGTCTTGCGGCGGTCGGGAAACTTGGCTGCCACGATTCGCTCCGCATCCAGCAAGCACTGATACGACCGCTGTACGTCCTCACATGGACGCCGTACGACTGCCATCACGATCTTCCAAGAATTGCCCCGATCCGTCCTGACCACGTTCACGCAGCAGTACGACGACTCACGATCGTTGCCGATCTCTCACGAATTAACAAGACTCTGCCAAGACTGCCGTAAGCATGCAGTAAGCACCAGTAGGTGCCAGTATGACCTGTCACAAGACCGGGTATATATAGGCGATCCCCGGCGGCTAAATCATTTCATCTCCTGATTCCAAGCTGGTCACATCGATCACATCCAAGCTGGTGTGGAGGAATATATTATTTATATATTCTCCCCTCTTGTTCAAAATGTATTTTCCTCTTGAGAAAAGGCTGGGAACATTCTTAGTTCGGAGGGGTCACGAAGGAGTGACCTAAAGAAACATAAAGGTGCTTTATCATCCCAACTGATAACTGTCTAAGATGGGTCTCAGAGTTCTCCAAGAGAAGAACCAGAGTGTCTCTGGTTGAGCCGTGCGGGTCTCAAATACCTTACCTTATATGGAGTGAACAGTGATAATAAAAGGTAAAGTGGGACTTTGAAAAGAGTCGCTGCGCTGGACGAAGGAACGAAGGAAGATCTACAACAGAACGAAGGAAGATCATGCCACGACCGGCCGAACAAAGCTTTGTTAAAGAATAGTTCGTTTAGTATGTTATTTTACCTTGCATCAGTTCGTAATTCCCTACCCTTCCTTTTGAGTGAAATAAACCGAATATAAGAACAAAGTGGAGTCTTCCATTCGACTTCCATTTAAGAAATAGAACTCTTCCACAAATTGGTGGCCCGAGGGGATATCCACTGTAAAGGCCAGAGGAGACCATTCCAGGTCGAAAGTAAGCCTTTACACAAAGATATAAAAGAACTTGCTAATTTTTTTTTACATACATTTTAATATGGACATAAATAACGATTTTTTTTACGAATATGCGAGGGTTACCGATTTCTAGCATGAAATCGAAAACTGCGTGGCTTTTTGTAAACGATTTCTTGCTGATGTGTAAATGCAACCTCCCTCTCCTCTCTCCCTTGAGAGGGTGAGCGAGCCACGTCAAATAATGAAGCCACGAGCGAGTGAGCGAGCGGACGTTAAATGTTAAAGTCGGTTTTGTTTGATCAGCCAATTCGTGCAGTTTTGTAAAATATCACGTGACTTGGCAGGTGGGTGCCATACGCGACGTGTCTACACGGCACGACATGATACGTACACGTACGCACGCACATACACGGGCGGATTCGTACGTGCAGGCAAAAGCATACGTCAATCATCGCTCCACTGTTCATTTAATGCGTGCACGGGCGAGCGGGGACATGACATGTACGCACTTAATAGATATGTACCTTACTGGTACACAGCGCACCATACGGTTCGGGTAGCCATCGCTCCGTAGTCCGCTTGACGTGCGCGCGAAAAGCTCTAGATAGCTATCTGTTATTGATTATAGTGTTCCAGCTTCGAAATGAGCGACATGACATTTGTAAAATGTGTTTCAAAGTTCCGTGCTGTGCACGTACGGAGACAGGTGGGGATTTGGCAAATGTCGATCAATTACGCACACGCTGTAATAGACAGCCGATGAATGCACCACATTCTGATCCCCGCGCACCCCACCCCCCAACTTTAACTTACCCCTACCTCACCCTTCTCACACCTCCTCCGTGCCTGAGTGTTAAATATGACCTCGGCACGCCAGTTTGCATGCACGCATCGTGATGCACAAGCGAGTCACTGCAGACGCGTTTACTGCGCATGAGCGAGGAGCGGGTGGGTGAGATCGCCGGGCATGGTGGCGTGCGCTTTTAATCCGGCTACTCAGAGGCTTAGGTTGAGGGATCGTTTGAGGACGGGTGCTCTGCGCTGTGCCGCGTCGGCACCCAGTCCTGCACCGACATGGAGAGTGCACAGCATATTACATCGTTTTGCTGATTGATACGTACGCGAGCACAATATATATATTTCAAATTATCGACCAGCGCAAATGTTTCGTTCATGTGCAGTATATTAATAGATTGCGATTAATTACAGTACATGGTTATTGATTCCCTGATGCTGATAAAAAGGGCGGCTGTATTTATTATTTTTAAATATCGATCGATTTACGAGATCATCTTGCCCAAATTTCTAGTTGGAGCAACTTCGGATGGTCTTGAGGACATTTGATGGACATAACATGTGGACATTTTAAGATCTGTTTGTATAATGACACCTAACAGTGTAGAAGTATTGACAGATGTGCTCTGTGACTGATCGCCTCATGATAAAACATAATTTGTTACAAAAGTAACGAAATATGGATTCCTAAGAACGTATTTTGTTGGGTGAACATAGTGATTTGTTTTGAATTTTTTTGTTAAGAGATAAAAGCGTGAAATACCACGACATCACTAGAGCGGTGTATAAATTTGAGAAATAAACCCGGAAGTGGCGGTCGCATTTTCTACCACGAAATCATTTTGTGAACGCTTAAAATGAAAATTGGAAATTGTGATAGATGATATGAGTCGTTGTGTCAACATTTCGACACGGTTCAAATTTTTGTTACGAAGGAAAACGGCAAAAAAAGTCGTGGTAAATATCCGGAAGTCCGGTACATTCCTGCGTTCTGACATCATCACGTTTCTTGTCATGGAAGTCAATTTGTGTGGATTGTGGCCGTAAAACATCATGAATGTTCATTATTTGATAAGTAGGTAACTCTATGGGATGTCATTTCATGTTTTCTATCTAACGGGTATTGATTTGGGACATAATTCATTAAGACCCACTCAAGCAAGGGGGGTCTGTGGCAGATAAAAGGCGATGGGTTTATACTTTGTGTTAAAATGTAGGGCAGTGTAATCTTAAAGATGAGATGCTCGTGGCACCTCGTGGCACCTCGTGCAAAGAGGTGCGCAGAGGTGCGCGGCTTTAAATGACCATTAATTGTGCCCGTTTGGAGTGAGTCAGGCGAGGAAGCAAATGCTTCCAGGGAACAGCTAATCGCCAGTGTTGTTGTTGTTTTTACTCATTTTTTTTCCTTCTTCTTCTAATCTCCCTGCATTACCTGTCCTCCCCTTCCCCCCACCCTACTTCCGTCGCCCCCCCCTCCCCCTCAAACCCTTATTGCATCTTGTCCCAGCTTGTCTTTGTACCTTCATCCACCCATTATTCTTCCTACCCTGTCTTCCGCCCTCCTCCCCTCATTCCTCTGTGCCCCTACGTCACTCATTCCCTCCATTCATTCCTTTTTGCCTCCTTCATTCCTTCCCTCTACCCTTGTGCCCCCTCTACCCTAACCCTGGTTCTGGCCCTAATCCCCTCCCATCGCACCACCCCTTTTCCCTCCCTTCCCAACCCCCCCCCCTCACACCCTTTCACCATCTTCCCGCTCTGAAATATGATGTTTTCACCTGTAATTCTTCTTCAAAATATACATTTTTAAGGATTTTCATTTTTTCAGCCGCCATCTTGGATGACAGCTCAGATTCGTCCAATTAGTCTACAAAATGATGAGAGCCAATCCTATGTCGCTGGGATGTAGAACCTATAAGGCAAAATCATTAAATGTGTATTTGAAAATTTATTTGGGATTGGAATTTTTTTTTCCAATTGAGGCCTTGCCATGAGATGTTATGTTTTCAATTTTATGGGTTATTATAAATCAATATTCATATGTTGTGTAGGGAAATATTATCATAAGCACAGAAATTAGGATTTTTGACCAGAATTTTTTCTCAGTGATTTTAAGATGACTGTGTTAACACACACCACCAAACCAAAATTGTTCTGTGCAGACGGACAACTATATGGGTTTCAATGTAATATCCTCTTTTTGATGGAGGTCATAGGTTGAGTGGGAAGCATATCCTCGCTCCTCGGGGGGCCCCCGAGGTGCGAACTTGTGTTTCCCACTTGTAAATGAGGAATCTGGCTGTATTGAGCTAAATGGTGTTTTATTGGATTTTAGTGGGATTTTTGGCTGGTGGGTTTTTGTGGTTGTGGGTTAGGAACAACACATTGTGGTTCTTATGATAGGGCTTGTGAATTTCCATTCTCTTCCAGGCTCTTTTGTAGGATGGATAGGGAAATGGATCAGATTGGACAAATGTTTTTATCGGTTGAACCTTTTGGCTGAACCTTTTGAGTTAGTTTTCAATATTGCAGTTGGACCAAAGTGAAAAAGGGATTATGCTTGTTTGTCTTGTCTTGTTTGTCTTTTAAATTGGTTTAAAAGTGAATTCTTGAAAAGGGAGCATGGACGTCCTTAAATTGAAATCAGAAGGTTGTGATGATTTTGAGGGAGATGATTGTGATTTTGTTCATCTTATTTTTCTTCATTTAATTTTTTTTTTAATTTTTTTTTTTTTTAAATTTTCATTTTATTTTTATTTTTCATTTTTTCATTTCTTTTTTCATTTTTTTTCATTTTTTCTGATTTGAATGAAGGTCCTTTATCCTCACTTCTCTTTTCTTTTCCCCCTCTCCCTCAAACCATGGCCCCATAGTGATAAAGTAATGAGTGCGATGATACGACACAGTTCAAATGGTTCAATTATAAGTGTAACGGTTCGCACAGATAGACCAAGGCAGGGGACAGCATGCACATAAAAAATCTCTGAAAGCCTTGTAGAAAAACACAGTTATAAAACACTAAAGTAATGAGTGCAACCAATAATACACAGCTATCTTTAGGATAATGACAATGAGTGTCATATTTCGCACCGTATTAATACCCCTAATTGTGGCTTGGTCCTATGTCAAGCTCTCATTTCATTCTTTTTCTTCTTCTTTATTTTTCAATAAAGACTTGATTTTGATTTTGATTTGAAAATGAGGTGTGCTTCTTTTTCTTCTTCTTTATTTTTCAAAAAAGGATTGATTTTGGTTTGGATTTGAAAATGAATTCTTCTTCTTCTTTTGTTTTTGAAATGCTTATACAGGAAATGTTTGTTTATTATTGTTTTAATTAATTAAATGCGGTCGGTGGGCGAAATCCACGTAGCATGTAAAGATGCACAAAGCCCTGTATTGATGTCTTCTTCTTATTTTTTTTGAAATGTTTATTGTAATTAATTAAATGTGGTCGGTGGGCGAAATCCACATAGCATGTAAAGATGCACAAAGCCATGTATTGCTTATTTTTTTGAAATATTTGTTTTTTTATTGTTTTAATTAAATGTGGTCGGTGGGCGAAATCCACATAGCATGTAAAGATGCACAAAGCCATGTATTGCTTATTTTTTTGAAATGTTTGTTTTTTATTGTTTTAATTAAATGTGGTCGGTGGGCGAAATCCACATAGCATCTAAAGATGCACAAAGCCCTGTATTGGTGTCTTCTTATTTTTTTGGAATGTTTGTTCTTTTAAATGTGAGAAATATTTACTGTTATTTTTGTTTGTTGATTATATTTTACGATTTTTGGTACGATAAAGCGGCAGGCGAATTAGATGTGAATTTAATATTTTTTAAATTTTTTAAACGATTATTCGATATTGCTATACTTCTTCTCAATAGGTATACTAAGTGGTCAGGAGGTAGCCTTTTGCTATATGCAGTTTTATTTTTTATTGTTGAGTATACCACATGGCTGTGGTGATAAAGGCAATGTTTGTTTTTAAATAGATGATTATGATATGACCATGATTAAAATAGTGATGATAATTATGATGATTTTACAATCATGATGTTATTATTGACAGGAATACGATCGTAAGGTTTTCGGTGTAAAATGATTGCACGGGCTTAGAGGACAACCTTTGAGCCCTGTAAGATTAATGAGGCATGACAAGAAATAGGGTTAAATGAAGTGTCAACATTTCAGCATGCTTGGATTAAAATTGGCAAATATTATGAATTACGAAATTTTAATTGTCAAGACGTTTGGGTACCATTTAAATTGGGACATGTTCTCAGTGGCCTGTCTCATACCTGTTTGATTGATCTTGGCTGACTATTTCACGAATGGAGGGTTGGGTTGCCTTTAGTGGTTGCTCAACTTCACTTTGTGATATATTGATCAGACAAGATTGAGGAGAAGGAGATCTCGCGAGATCTCGGAGACGGTGGGAGGGATTTTCGAAGCTCCACACGGTCTCCACGTTTTTCGAAGTTAAGTCTGTTCACAATTGTATTTTGTCGAAACTGTATTTATCTTTCGGTGTGTGAAGTTATTGTGTGCAACTTTGGTTGTTTCTCGGTGTTTATCTTTCATAAATTGATCGTCTGTTTGCCGTGTCGCGAGCAAGGCCTTTGCCGCGTCGTGAACGATTTGAAATCGAAGTTAAGTGATTGTTCCCATTTGTATTTTTCGTTAAAACTGTATTTATTTATGGTGTTGTATGTATATTGTGTCCCGACGAAGATTTTTCGGTGCAAATCTTTCATACCTGTATTGAAAATCGTGTTAATTCGCGTCGTGTCTTGAGGCCTTGTACAGTGTGCACTGTACAACCTTGAGGCTTTGTTTTTCTCTCAGCGGTCCGTCGTTTGTGATCCAATAACTTTCGTTCTCTGTATTCCCAGGCTTTTCACCCATAGCCTACTTCCTTGTGTAAATCTCAACTCAAAAAAAAAAAAAAAAAAAAAAACATTTCCTTCTCTGTTCTCATTCGTTTATTCATTCTTATTCGTTCGTTCGTTCTTCGACCACGTGTTTCTCCCCCATTTCCCCAGATAGTTTTCACTCATTAACCGTCAATGTTTACACTTTCCCCTCAAGTTATGTATTCCGTCATATTTTATAACACCTTTTTCTTCTTCTTCTTTAAAAGGCTGCTTTCGACTTGCTCACCAAATCAATTCATCCCAAAAAAAATATCCATCTTCTATAGTGCCTTTTTTCTACATTCCCTAAACTCTCCGCACTCCATCCTCCATCCAGCGTCCTTAAACGTATTTTTAACTTGAAGGTCACAAGAAACTCATTTTGCAATAAATGTTCGTTTCCCATAAATCGTACACTTTCAAAAATCCAATCTCACCCCTCCCCTCCAAATCTTCCCCATAACCCCTCCCCTCCAAATCTTCCCCATAACCCCTCCCCTCCAAATCTTCCCCATCACCCCTCCCCTCCAAATCTTCCCCATCACCCATCCCTTTCAAATCTCCCCCCTTGCCCCCTCCCTCCTAAACTACCCCCTCACCCCTCCCCACCAAGACGCCCCCTCGCCCCTCCCCTCCTAGACTCCTGCCTCACCCCTCCCCTCCAAATCTCCCCCATATCCCATCCCTTTCAAATCCCTCCCCTTGTCCCTTCCCTCCCAAACTCCCCCCTCACCCCTCCCCTTCAAATCTCCCCACCCTCATTGCTTCTCAATTTCCCCCCTCTCACTCCCCCTCCTCAAAGCGTCCTCCCCGCTTCTCCCCCCTTCAAACTCTCACCTCCATCTCCCCCAACCTTCTGCCTCGCTCTTCCCCCTCCTCAAATAACACCTCATTGTGGCTCACCCAATCACCATCAAACCTTTTGTCCGCCCCATCCTTCCCTTTCTCCGAGCTATTCTGAAATCTCTGACACACCTTCAACAGCTCTCCCTACCTCTTCCACCTCTTCCACATCTTACCCTACCCCTCCTCCCCCCTGTTCTGTATCTGATGCTCCCCCTTCCTCTTCATTAACGGTATGGACCTCAAACATCCGGGGCCTTCGTTCAAACTTAACTGATCTCTCCATACAGGTTGCTTCTGTCAAACCAGACGTGATCTGCTTAACAGAAACTTTCCTCCTTTATGATGTCTCTGATTCCATAGTATCTCTCCAGGGCTACTCCCTCCTCCGGTATGATAGACCTGAGCCTCGTCCTGGAGGCGGGGTTGCTATCTTTATCAAAAACTCTCTTCCTCACTCGCCCTGCACTGCACTCTCTCCACCTCACCCCCAGGAATACCTCTGGCTACGGCTTCCCCTTCGCTCCCACCTCTTGTTCATATGTGTGTTGTACCGTCCACCAAACAGTGATGACTCCATCTACATCTCGCTGTCTGATGATATGGACCAACTTCTATCTACTCATCCCAACTCTCTCTTCCTCATATGTGGTGATTTCAACTGTCATCATGCCAGTTGGCTGGGTGTGGGTACCTCTCTCACCAGCCATGGCTCCTCAGCAAAGGACTTCTGCGACTCACTGGGACTGACACAATCTGTCAATTTCCCGACCCGGATCTCAGTCAACGGAACATCTTCTCTTCTGGACTTGGTTATGACTAACTTCCCTGAAAATGTCTGCTGCTCTTCTTCTGCTCCGATCGGATCATCTGATCATGTCCTTGTTAAAGTGGACATCTCTCTGACCATCCTCAGGGAGCCTGCTCAGCGTCGACGAGTCTGGCATTTCACTCAGGCCAACTGGCACGGTCTTCAAGCAGCCATCAATCATCTGGACTGGTCTCCCATCTCTACCACCTCTGACATCAACTCATCCTGGGAATTCTTCCAAAGTAAATTGCTCTCTCTCATGCACAGATTTATCCCATCTCGTCTTCAGTTGTCATACCCTTCCTCCCGTCCATGGTACACGGAATCTTGTGGTGAGGCTGTTGCCCAGAAACAACTTGCCTTCGTCTCCTGGAAAGCAAATCCAACGGAAGGAAATCTCATTTCCTTTCACAAAGCCCGAAACAAGTGTGTGTCCACCCTCAGGAGAGCCAGGAAACAATATCTCTCCGTTCTCAAGACCGAACTCTCTTATCTGTCTCCCTCTTCCAAATCCTGGTGGCGTCTGGTCAAATCCGTTTCTGGTGTTTGTTCCCCCTCAATCCCCTCCCTTACCTCAAACGGCTACACAGCTGACTCCGCACGTGAAAAAGCTGAATGCCTCAACTCTGTGTTTGCCTCTAAATCTTGTGTCCCAAACCCATCCCTCTCTGTACCCACCATACCCAGTCGTACCCTGCTGCTCCTGGACTCCGTGTCCTTTCCTCCTGACAAGGTGGAAAAGTTTCTGTCAACCCTCGACTCTGATTCTGCAACTGGACCCGACGGCATCAGCCCACGGGTCCTAAAATCCTGCTCTGCTGCTCTATCTCACCCTCTCTCTGTTCTCTTCACCCTCTCTTTTGCTCAAGGTCAACTGCCATCTGCTTGGAAATCAGCCAACATCACCGCTTTGCACAAAAAAGGTGCAAAAACAGATCCTAGCAACTACAGACCAATCAGCCTTCTCCCAATTATCAGCAAAGTCATGGAATCCATCATTGCTTCGGATATGAAATCTTTCCTCTTCTCCAATGGCTTGATCCCTGATCATCAATTTGGTTTCAGACCAGGTCACTCTACTCTGGACATGCTGCTTCTGCTGTCTCAACAATGGATGGAGGTCCTCAATGCCAAACAGGAAATTAGAGCTGTCTCCCTCGACATATCACGTGCCTTCGACACGGTCTGGCACCCCGCTCTGCTCACCAAACTCTCCTCCTTTGGTATCCATGGAAATCTCCACGCATGGCTGGCGGACTTCCTCTCTAGTCGTCGTCAACGTGTGGCCCTGAATGGGTTTCTCTCATCTCCTCTTCCTGTTCAGGCTGGAGTTCCCCAAGGCAGTGTTCTGGGCCCCGTGCTTTTTCTGGTCTTCATCAATGATCTCTCTGACTCTCTCGAAATCCTCTCTATCTCTTTGCTGATGACTCCACTCTCTGCCGCTCCATTCCTCTTCCCTCAGATCGGTAGTCTGCTGCCTCCTCACTCTCTGAAGACCTGGACAAAATCACAGACTGGTCAAACAAGTGGAACATGTCTTTCAATCCTGACAAATCTCACACTCTTACTATGTCTCCCCGAAAAGATCGACTGGACAACACTCCCATCTACTTTCTCAACAATCCTCTCCAATAAGTTCTGTCGCTCAAGATTTTGGGTCTCAATATCTGCCATGATCTTTCTTGGGAAAACCACATTTCCAAGCTGGCGTCCAAAGCCAGTCGCCGACTGGGCATCCTCCGTCATGCGAAGTCCTTCCTCGGCACACCTGAGCTCCTCACCACATACAAGGCTTTCATCCGCAGCTCAATGGAATACTGTTCTCCCCTATGGGCCGGTGCTCCTGCCTCACACCTAACTCGGCTTCACGCTGTTGAAACCAAAGCTTTCAGAATTATTGGAATCTCCCGCGATGAAGCTATCTCTGAGGGCCTTTCACTCACTCACCGCAGGCAGGTAGGTGGTCTTTCTGTCTTCTACCGACTCCTCCCCGGCCTTGCACCCCCAGCTCTCTCTGTGCTCTGTCCCCCAAATATTCCTACAGGTCGCACAAGATCTGCCAGCAACCCTCTGATGGTTAAACTGCCGAAATCTCGGCTCTCTGCTCTCCTGCACTCTTTCTTTCCTCTTTTCTCCCGCCTCTGGAACAAACTCCCTCACTCCCTTCAATCCCACTCCTCCCTCCAGGTCTTTAAAACAGCTGTTCACCACCATCTCTTATCTTCCCCCATCCAAAACCTTGATCTTTTCTACCCCCGCTAATTCACCCCAGATCCACCTTGTTTGAAATTCCAACTTCGTTCCTGGAAGCCCTGGCAGTGTCCATATGTTTTATACCTCTCCCACCGCCCCCTTCCCATGCCCCCCCCCCCCCAAAGCCCTCGCCCTCTCTCAGATCTCTCGATGTCTCCATGTCTCTCGGTCCCTGCTCTCAAATGTTGTGTTTGTGTCCTTCCCCCTCTCTCCCCATCTTGTCTACCGCTCCCGATGTTATATGTTTTATGTGTCGGTTTGTCTTTCTGTGTGATTAATGTTCGCTCTTTCACGAGCCTCGATCTTGTATACAAAAAACAAAAACAAAAAAAAAACATGTTAGATATGATCCAGAGGCAGAACGGTGATTTGTCAATTGACAAATAGATATAGGTCAAAAGGTGACGACCAGTGATCATATACTGAAACGCAAAAGAAACTTACCACCTTTGAAACCTTTAAATATCAACAATAACACTGCGTGTAGTAAATGTGTGAACTTATTTGTGGACAATAGTGTCCTCGCTGTCAGACAAAACGGTCACGGATGGTCACTTGAACCTTCAATGGTCACTTCATAGCACAGCTGTTGAACAGCCGTTTTGACTGTCAGTGATTAGCCAAGGGGTACGGGATGATTTTAATGAGCTGCACGTGATGTCTTGATATTGGCTTTAAAAAGGCCAGTGCAAAATGGGCATTTTGACCGAAAAATTTGACCATTTTGACCAACTTCAAAAAGACCGAAAACACAAAAGAAACTTACCACCTTTGAAACCTTTAAATATCAACAATAACACTGCGTATAGTAAATGTGTGAACTTATTTGTGGACAATAGTGTCCTCACTGTCAGACAAAACGGTCACGGATAGTCACTTGAACCTTCAATGGTCACTTCATAGCACAGCTGTTGAACAGCCGTTTTGACTGTCAGTGATTAGCCAAGGGGTATGGGATGATTTTAATGAGCTGCACGTGATGTCTTGATATTGGCTTTAAAAAGGCCAGTGCAAAATGGGCATTTTGACCGAAAAATTTGACCATTTTGACCATTTTGACCAACTTCAAAAAGACCGAAAACGCAAAAGAAATTTACCACTTGTTTGAAATGTAATAAAATTGTAACAGTTCAAAATAAAACAAACCAACAATTGCTAATTGAAACATTGGCATTTTATTGATGACATGTCAAGTTTTTGACCAAGATACACCATCTCATCAGTTTGTTCTACAGTACAGAACAGCACAGGGTGCAATGTCAGTCCCCTTTCAATAGCATGTATGGCCACCATTGTTTTGGATACAGGCAGTGCATCGTCGGCGTATACTGCCTACCAGTCTTTGGATGGATTGCTGCTGGATTCTGTCCCACTCAGTCCTGAATGTCTGAAGCAGCTCTGCCCGTGTCCTGGCCCTGCCAACTACGCGTCTCCCAAGCTCAACCCACAGGTGCTCTATGGGATTCAGGTCAGGGGAGAGCGCAGGCCACTGCATGGTGTTGATGTTCTCACCTTGGAGAAATGCAGTGGTAAAGCGAGCAGCATGGGGATGAGCGTTGTCATGCTGAAAGGTTCTCAGTTCTGGGTGGTCTAGCAGGAATGGCAGCAGATGAGGTCGCAGGATGTTATCCACATACCGCTGGGCGTTAAGATTCCCATCCACAACCACCAGTGGCGTCCTGTACCGGCCTGATATGGCTGCCCACACCATCACACTTGGGCCACCCCACCTGTTGGCTTGACGCACGCAACAATCGGCATATCGCTCGCCAGTTCTTCTCCAGACACACTCACGCCCATCAGGACTGTCCACACAGAACCTTGACTCATCGCTGAAAGCGACCTCGTTCCACTGCGCCAAGGTCCACCGCTGATGCTGCTGGCACCATCTCTGACGGTTGCGGCGATGGGCAACCGTCATCACGGGGCCTCTGTATGGTCTTCTGGCAGTCAGACCATAGTCATGCAGTCGTCTTCGTGCAGTATCATTGGAGATCCGTGGGTTTGCACGCCCCGGAGTTTCTGCCGCAGTGCGGGATGCTGGACGGAATCGATCCCGCAGGTGACTTCGGACCATCTGCCTGTCCTGCCTTGCAGTGGTGACTCTTGGCCTCCCTGATCGAGGTCTGTCATCTGCAGAGTTGTGGAGGGTGTCTCTGTCCACCAGGGCCGATATCGTCTGGTGTGAACAGCCAAGGCGACGTGCCACCTCACGGTAGCTCATTCCACCTTGCAGCATGCCCAGGGCACGCTGCCGTTGATCCTTTGACAATCGTGGCATGTTGATTGAAATGCCCATTTTGCACTGGCCTTTTTAAAGCCAATATCAAGACATCACGTGCAGCTCATTAAAATCATCCCGTACCCCTTGGCTAATCACTGACAGTCAAAACGGCTGTTCAACAGCTGTGCTATGAAGTGACCATTGAAGGTTCAAGTGACCATCCGTGACCGTTTTGTCTGACAGTGAGGACACTATTGTCCACAAATAAGTTCACACATTTACTATACGCAGTGTTATTGTTGATATTTAAAGGTTTCAAAGTTGGTAAGTTTCTTTTGTGTTTTCGTTCTTTTTGAAGTTGGTCAAAATGGTCAAATTTTTCGGTCAAAATGCCCATTTTGCACTGGCCTTTTTAAAGCCAATATCAAGACATCACGTGCAGCTCATTAAAATCATCCCGTACCTCTTGGCTAATCACTGACAGTCAAAACGGCTGTTCAACAGCTGTGCTATGAAGTGACCATTGAAGGTTCAAGTGACCATCCGTGACCGTTTTGTCTGACAGTGAGGACACTATTGTCCACAAATAAGTTCACACATTTACTACACGCAGTGTTATTGTTGATATTTAAAGGTTTCAAAGGTGGTAAGTTTCTTTTGCGTTTCAGTATATATCTACATCGGAGGATGGAACTGTTCTGGCAACATTGGGAAACGCTTAGGTATAGTGTTATCTGATTGGTTAATGTGATTTATTGATGAATATTGATGAATTGATTTAATTGAATTGATTGATTGATTGATAAAGGTGAAGTCTCAAGAAAGAACTTTTGAGCTATTTGTGAGACATTATTTTGAAGTCAACCTTGGAAAAACAGCGCAAGGTGGTGAGTTTATAGAGATATATATTATATATATATATATGTGGTTATTTTCTGTTTGATCCCCCCTTCAACAGAACGGGAGACCTGCAGATTCACCCATTTCATACTGACCCATTTGGCTCATCTGCAATACCGATCTGTGAGATTGGGTTGTGCAAAAGCCAGAAGTGAGAGAGATTCTCTGGAAATCACCAGTTGAACAGGTGGAGAGATCCTTCCTGGAAGTACGATTGGAACCGTATAATACACAAGCTCGGCAACAATACATCCAACGCTACTTTGATAAAAGGTAGAACAAACCCTAGTAGATTTTATTTACAGTACATATAGTACAGGTGTGTACAGGTGTATTCCAAAGCACAGATCCTAGTAATTTACCTAGTACATTGAATGAATACTGAGTATTATTCACATACAGGCAGAATGGGGAATGGAGCCTGTAAGAATACACAAGGACAACCAGATATTCCAAACAAAGGTACTTGTGCATATTATATGTACGACCGTTATGGTGAAGAGGCTATTAGAGAGGTTGAAAATTGGTATTTGTGGACAAAGGGACATGCTAAGGAGTTTCCAAAAGATGGTACATTTGAGTGAAGTCGATTGGAGAGATTATGACAAGAATTGAAAGCCAGGAAGCAACAGGATTTAACAGTAGACTGGCTTGCATTCCATTATTGGGATGTTGAAGCCAGGACAAGGGAACAGCAAGAACGGATAATGGACCTAGAACTTAAAACAACAACGATACAGGATACATTGGAGAAGATAGATGCACAACTGCCCTCGAACATAGGAATAAAAGTGACAGTTGTCCCATCTGATTCCCATTTGTCTCCAAAAAAAGAACAGTACGGATAATTTTTTTCGTGGTTTCAGGAGATACCCAGAGATCGCAGTGGCAACTTAGGGATCTAGAGATGCAGCCCAGCAATACAAGTGAACAGGTGGACAGACCAGTCAATGACAGAAACCGGTGTTTCAATTGTGGAGAAATGGGGCATTGGAAAAGAAGATGTCCGTATGTCAATAACACACGATTTCGCAAGGGAAAACCGAGATTAAGGGTACCAGAGTTTAGAGGTACCTCAAATAAAGATTAGGCCTTCATTGCTGCAGATCCCAAATGCCGACTGGCCTCAACAGATTAAATCACTAGACCAATATGAATAACTGTTGACGCTTCTTGTGTCTGAAAATTTTTCGGAGCAAGGATGGTTTTTACTTTTTGGCTTGTTAGCAAATTAATAATTAATTGATCAACTGCCAAAACTGGATATTTTTTGGAACATGATTTAAAAGATCCAGAATTAGAGGTCATTCTGGAAGCTTCATATTTGTAAATTATAAATGTGGTTTTAGGGAGCATTTTGGGCAAAACAATTTTAATAAAAGTGTAGAACATTGCTTTGTAAAGTTTTGGGCAACCAAGTGACAAGCATCACATGATCATCAGGTGGGAATTTTGGATTATTCTTTTGTATGATTTGCTAGGTCAGTGATCGACTGACAGGCAAATGGATGTATTGTCAAATTTGGATACATTATTCCAATTCCACTGCTTCGCCGATGACATCCAGCTTTTCATCTCCACCAAGTCCATCTCCACCGCCACCCACTCTATCCTGACAAACTGCATCACTGAAATAAAATCCTGGCTTCAAATCAACTTCCTCAAACTTAGCTGTGATAAATCTGAAATAATCATCATTGGCCCAAAAACGCTCACCAAGTCCACCCATAACTTTGCCCTCAACATCGACGGTTTCCCATTATCCACCTCCCCTCACATCCGGAATCTTGGCATCATCTTTGACCAAACCCTCTCCTTCGACAAATACACTAAACAGATCACAAAGACAGCCTTCTTTCACCTGAAAAACATCGCCCGTCTCCGTCCATCCCTCTCCTCCATGGCTGCAGAAACCCTCATCCACGCCTTCATCACTTCCCGTCTGGACTACTGCAATAGCCTCCTTTATGGTTCACCCTCAACAATCACCAATAAACTCCAATACATTCAGAACTCCGCTGCCCGTCTACTCACCCATTCCCGGACCCGTGACCACATCACCCCCGTCCTTTACAAGCTTCACTGGCTCCCCATCTCCCAGAGAATCCAGTACAAAATCCTCCTCTTGACCTACAAAGCCCTCCATAACCTGGCCCCATCCTACCTGGCTGACCTCCTCTCCAGACACACTCCCACCCGCAACCTCCGCTCTGCTGGTACCAACCTCCTGACCCCCCCCCCATCCGGACCAAATTTAGATCCTGGGGGGACAGGGCCTTCTCCATCGCTGCTCCCACCCTCTGGAACTCGCTACCTCACACCATCAGAGACTCCTCCTCACTCACCACATTCAAAACATCACTCAAGACCCACCTGTTCAACACTGCATTCAACATTTAACCCACAGCATCTAACCCCTGACTATCTCCTCTCCTTCTCCCTCCTTTGTGCTTTGAATATTTCCCTATTGATTCTTCTTTTTTGCAATTGTCTTTATGTTTTGCTATGCATTATGTTTTGCACTCTGTCAAAGCGTCTTTGGGCTTCCTGAAAAGCGCTATATAAAATAAATGCATTATTATTTATTATTATTGTTATTATTCTTATTATTGTGGGAACCAAAGGGTAATTTCAATGTGACGTTATAGGGGTTTTCCGAAAATAAATTTTTGTCTATTTGTGTAATTAGCGTTAAACATTAAAGGGACAAATTTTACGAAATTGAAATAAAATTGACACATAGTTTGATCTGTTAATGATGGTTCCAACGCAAACAAATATACATACAATTTGGGTTTGTGTACGTTTGTGGGTTAATGTGTGTGTTTTTGTTTTTATGTGTCAATCTTACAAGATTGTTGAAACCGATAATGTACTTGTCTGGAGATAGATAGTTTCAGGTAGATGGGATCGCATATCCAGAGGATTCGTAAAATAGAATAGCAATATAATTTGATTATGAAAATTGTCCCTTCTGTTAAGGGAGATGGAATATGACGATTTGATGTGCTGGGTTATGAGCAGCCATTAATTGATACTAAAATTGTGTAGTTTTGGGATTCCGTGGTTAATATAATTTATATGAGAATAAAAGCTATTTATGGATGTGAGCTTCATAAAAATATGATGAGGGAGTACAAAATTAGCCAAATTTGGAAGAGGTCTTATATTGACTTCCCAGAGTACTCTGCTCATGGATTTTGACATATATAAACTGGACTTTAATCAGCATATAAATTGTGCTGTATGTACGGATATGTTTTAGGCATAGATGATATGGGCAGATAGTAACGAAAATTTTGCTGAATTGAACTATTGTAAGTTTTAAAATGGAATGCATTGTGCATCTTAAAACCAAGGGGCAGACATGAACGCGCTGTTACATTATTTAAACTCAGAACGCGGTGTTACGTGTTCCTGCAATATATGTTGTTAATCTGGCATACCTATATTGGCATACAGGTGTTAGTAGTATTCACTAGGCGCATGACATGGATAAGCAGCAGTTAAGGGGGCGTAAAACCACTTATTTGGATATTTTCTACAAAATAGGGGTTTCCATAAGTGGTAGCTGTACACATGGGATTTATCAAATTACGTTATGGAGTCTAAACAAAGTTACTGGTAACCAAAAAGGGAATGAAAAGTAAATAAATTCTTCAATGCTGGGTAAATTAACGAAGAAATTATGAAGACTTATAAGAACTATTGTTCTTCCTTATAGCAATAGAAAGAAAATTAGATCTGTTTCTAAAATGAATTTGTTGACCCTTTGAAGTTAATTCTTTGCATTGATTGTTTCACTAGTATTTTGAGTTCACATTGGAAATGGTTTGGTAAAGCTTTGGTTAAAACCTTTGGTTGTGGTATTTTGGAACGAATTGACAGACCATAGGTAGTTGCTACCAGGAGTTGCTACCGGGTTGGCTAAGAATAGAGACAAATATGGACCCCGGGAGATAGGGGGAGCAGGGTAAGGCAAGTAATCAGATTTAAGCTACATATTAAGGGGTTTCCTTTATTTACCTTTTAGGAAGCTTGTTAGTTTGATATATAATGTTGAAGGTCATTGACATATAATTATGTTATAGGTATGAACATATACAAGGGATAGCTTACATGTTTTACAGATGGATACAGGTGGGACAAAGGGAAAGACCTTATCAAGACAAGGCGACAAATCAGGGGAAAACAAACACTTCCACTTCGGATACTCCTTGAAAATGGTGATATTCATCCTAGGAATGAGTTCTCTAGTAGTGGGGACTCTGTGTTGCATGCATTACTTCGGGGTAATGAAAGAACAAAACGCAACATTGGTGGCCGACATACAGATATATGATTATGCAGTACGACATAAACAAAGGAGAAGTTTGATGGAAGATAGGGACACACCTTTAGAACCCGATGGATTACACGGGATTAATACTTTTTTACATTTAGCCCACACAAGGGCTGATAGAGCAAATGAAAGTAATTGTTGGATATGCACACAAATGCCACATTCTAGTGAGAACGGAGTACCATTGGAGGCAGTTCCCTTTGGTTGGGATGAATTATGTAGTCGCTTCCCAAAGAGATTGGTAGCAACAAAACCTTATTTACCAATGGCGATGATGCTAGGGAATGTTGGTTGGGAAAAAGGGGGATATCAATGTGAGGAATTTGCAGACAGTTATAGGCCTAAATATGACAATGAGTTATGCCCCCTTCCGTAACTATTCAACAACAAATGCAAGGGCTCCGATGTTTCGTCCGACATCGAACCAAGGAGAATAATAAGTTTATGGGAAACTCCACCTGCCACCATTATAGTTACGAATTGGGCTATATAAGATTGCTTGTCCCAGTAAAGGACACTAGCTTAAAGATGATATCTTTGTGTTGGGAAGGACCTTGGATGTCAGATACTACATGGACCTATAATAATACATATTTTATATGTGGACACAAGGCGTATGCGTATCTCCCACTGACATGGTCAGGATCGTGACCTGATAATTCGGGAGACGTTTATAACATAGCCGACACAATAAGACAAAAGGGAGCGAAATATCACGATTATGTGAAAGGGGGTGCTTTTGCGTGGTTGGAAAATACATTCGGAGGAGTGGCAGCTAAGATCCTCCAATACTTGTTTGTTGGATTAGTTGTTATATTGGCAATAGTTTTAGTGATGGCTTGCTTGAAAGCCTTAGTGACGGTGGGTTTGAATAAGATAACAAATAACACCATGATAGTGCATGAAGCACCATGTACAGAAATAAATGAAGCAACAAATGAGGAAATACATGTGGAACCACAAGAGGAAGACTTTTATGGCAACATAAATGCTGAGATTAAGAGATTGAATCAAGTGATGTTGCAATCAAGTGAGTTATTAAATGAGTACAGTAGAGCTAAGATAAGGGCATAACAAATCATTGTGAATTGTGTCCGTTTTACGAGTTAGTGAACTCATATCACCGTAAGTTACACGATTAAAAGAAAAAAAGTGGGGAGGACTATGCTAATAATACATTATGCATAGTTTGCTGTTTGCAAGATTTGTTGGGAATTAGATATGCCTGTTTGTGATTTTACTTATATACACTAAACGAATAATGCATTTATTTCTTTGAGTAGTGTTAAAATAACTGCATGAGTTTAATTTTTGAATTATATGAACCTGAAAGAAATTGTGGATGTTATTCTTAGTTTAGTAGTATAAAAACATATATCTGATTTGATATTATTTGTGTGAAGCTGTTATAAGATACACATGATTAGTTAAAATATACTGATTTCATGTTACAATGTACCCCATCTGATTCAATCTGTGTGGCGAGCAGATATAAATGTGGCTGAGTAAAGGAAAGACCAGGTCCCCTTTCAAATGGAGTGATAACGACAACTGGAAAGAAGTTCGAAAAAGAAAATTTGTGGCTAAAAATGAAGTTAAACTTGGCATACACCCTCCTTCTCAAAGAATGATGAAGACATTCTCCTTTGTAACTTGGAGATGGATGCTTCCCTTCACCAAGGGAGACTTATGTGATCATTGGCCTGGATCACACTGCAACATATGAAAGAAGGGCGATCACCTACTTTGTTCACCTACATTCATTACATCAACAATGGCAGGATGACGACAGTTTACCTGCAACTTCCACGGGATGCGGCGACGGGTGTTATTACTTCACCAACTTCCGGGGAGCCAGCATGGAGCTATAAGCGAACGGCTGTGCCTTTTCTTTACAACAGCTGTGCACAATTTTGCTGGGTGCTCTTGGTATGGACCATGGACAACTTGAGTACCATTGCGGATGCATCCGGCATCCCTGTTCCACATCTTGCTGGTCAAACCAACATCACATCAACACTTGCTCCATACTCATGATGAGTGAGGAGGCAAGTCAACGACAATTGGATGAAGGCCTTGTTCAAATCTATTTTGGCTCACAGCAAGAGTGGCAAGAATGGTAGATGCAAAAGCAGGGTCAGTTTGTGACTCTGCCCAGCTATCACAACAGCGGAAAATCCTACGCAAAATAGTGTAGGTGCTATGAAGACATCAGAAGAAAATGTTTCATACCTGAATTTCAAACACGAGTGATCAGCCCCTTCTTTTCAAACAAAAAGTCAACATTTGTCTTGAAGTAAAACGTATTGCCAAATGTTGCAGATGTTTTTATTATTTTAATGGTGAACTGAAATTATTGTGTTTTGGCAAAGGTGAAGTGTTGTATGCTTTATGCAAATGAAGTGAATTGCATTATTAATATGGAAAGAGAAATGACTTGTGATCATATTCTTCCAGAATGATGGGGTATGCCTTAATGAATGGGAAAATTGGATTAGCAAATTTGTGAGTCGAATATTAAATAGGTTGATGTTTAGATTAATGTTTAATATAAACAAAAAGAAAAAAATGAGGAATTGTGGAGGAATATATTATTTATATATTCTCCCCTCTTGTTCAAAATGTATTTTCCTCTTGAGAAAAGGCTGGGAACATTCTTAGTTCGGAGGGGTCACGAAGGAGTGACCTAAAGAAACATAAAGGTGCTTTATCATCCCAACTGATAATAACTGTCTAAGATGTGTCTCAGAGTTCTCCAAGAGAAGAACCAGAGTGTCTCTGGTTGAGCCGTGCAGGTCTCAAATACCTTACCTTATATGGAGTGAACAGTGATAATAAAAGGTAAAGTGGGACTTCGAAAAGAGTGGCTGCGCTAGACGAAGGAACGAAGGAAGATCTACAATGGAACGAAGGAAGATCATGCCACGACCGGCCGAACAAAGCTTTGTTAAAGAATAGTTCGTTTAGTATTAGTCTAGTAGGAAGACTAGGTCCCCCTGCACCCCCCGGAGATATACTTCTAATCAGTGTTTCTAGATTGGAAAAAATGTGTAGAAAATGACTAGCTATGGCCCCAAGCTGAAAAAATGTCCCACATACCATTTTTATGCAAATTACTGCTGCAAATTTTATGCAAAATTATGCAAATTTTATGCAAATTTTTGATGAGGAGTAGAGTTGAGGGGTCTTTGAGGGCTTCATCGAGGTGCTCTCGGTTGCAAGACTGGGTCATTCTGAGAAGCACAGCAGGGTCAGAGATCATGATGTTCTCCTCCTCAGTGAATCTCTCCATCAACAGCCTCTCCATTGCCTCACACACTGTTTTGAGGCAAAAGAGGGACTTTGCGTAGGCCTTTCCACTGAGAACACCTTTGAGAGATCCACTTGTTACTAGTTGTGCCTCAAAGAGAATCTCTGCATATCCAGAACCACGCATCTTGTGTCCAGTGAGCATCCCAATGTAGTTCATGGATGTGTGGAAGGGTCCAATCGTTACTACATGACTAGCAAATTCATTTGGCCAGCGCCAGATGATGGGAAGGGCTTTCATGCAGACACCCAGATCAAATGTATTCAGGACCCATCTCTGACCCACCTCAGCAGTTGCTGCCTCGGAACGCTTCAGTAGCTCACGAACAACTGCGTTGTCTGTGATCGGTCTGTGCCTGGTGCCTGCATGGCATGGCAATGGCCTGCAGCCTGTGCCTGGGCTAGGGGGTTTCACCTCTGCAACTGGTTCTCCCCCACCCAGCAAATCAACAGTCGACTACTGCACGCCTATCCACCAACCGATCACAGACAACGCAGTTGTTCGTGAGCTACTGAAGCGTTCCGAGGCAGCAACTGCTGAGGTGGGTCAGAGATGGGTCCTGAATACATTTGATCTGGGTGTCTGCATGAAAGCCCTTCCCATCATCTGGCGCTGGCCAAATGAATTTGCTAGTCATGTAGTAACGATTGGACCCTTCCACACATCCATGAACTACATCGGGATGCTCACTGGACACAAGATGCGTGGTTCTGGATATGCAGAGATTCTCTTTGAGGCACAACTAGTAACAAGTGGATCTCTCAAAGGTGTTCTCAGTGGAAAGGCCTACGCAAAGTCCCTCTTTTGCCTCAAAACAGTGTGTGAGGCAATGGAGAGGCTGTTGATGGAGAGATTCACTGAGGAGGAGAACATCATGATCTCTGACCCTGCTGTGCTTCTCAGAATGACCCAGTCTTGCAACCGAGAGCACCTCGATGAAGCCCTCAAAGACCCCTCAACTCTACTCCTCATCAAAAATTTGCATAAAATTTGCATAATTTTGCATAAAATTTGCAGCAGTAATTTGCATAAAAATGGTATGTGGGACATTTTTTCAGCTTGGGGCCATAGCTAGTCATTTTCTACACATTTTTTCCAATCTAGAAACGCTGATTAGAAGTATATCTCCGGGGGGTGCAGGGGGACCTAGTCTTCCTACTAGACTATATGGTATTTTACCTTGCATCAGTTCGTAATTCCCTACCCTTCCTTTTGAGTTAAATAAACCGAATATAAGAACAAAGTGGAGTCTTCCATTCTTCTTCCATTTAAGAAATAGAACTCTTCTACACTGGTCACGGCAGCCGCGTGATTGTGCACGTCTTCCTGGATCCCCTCCCCCTCTTCCTGGCTGGCGGCATCATTGGAAGGCTTGGAGTTGATGATTTATATAAACGACATACAAAAATAACGTGAATTAGCGTCGTCTGAATTTTAAGATCGTAGTTAGGTCGGCGCGATTCTTGGCCGTTCTTATATAGGGCATGGACGGCCGCCGCGCAGTCGGGCTCGGACGGGTGGGCACGTACGTGTGCGTACTGCGGTCATAGTGAGGTCGTAGTGCCGTCGTGGTGCGGTCGTAGTGGGATCGGGGTGGATCGGGGTGGATCGGCGTGGATCGGGGCGAAGACGTGTGAGCACGGGCTAGGACTTGTGGAGATCTTGCCACGCACTTGGCGGATCGGGCTTTGTCGGCACGGCGGTCACGGCGCGATCGTACGTGAGTTGTGGCAGGGGTGTTTTGGTATGATTGTGGGAAAATTTACAGCCGATCTTGCCGAAAAGTCGTGTTGGTGCGGGGAATCGCCAGATCGGGGGTGATCGGGGCGATTCGTGGCCACTCAAATCCGGTATGACTGGGGCTTAAGCAGGAAGCATGGCCTCACATGCGTCCCTCCAGCTCATGTTGCGGTCGAGGCGATTATTATCGCCGTCGATGACATTATCGGAGCTGAAAATGTCCTCGAAGCTTCGAGGATGAACAAGAAAGTTGTTGTTTTCGTGTTTCAACAAGCTATGGTTGCGAGTGTTGTGGAATCGGGTTTATCCATCGAGCCCGATATTTTCATCCCAGTTTCACCATTTGATTCGCTATCAGTAAAAGTTCTGGTTTCCAACATTCCGCCATTTTTGGAGGACGAAAAAGTCGAGCTTGCTCTTCGTCATTTCGGCACAGTCATGTCCCGCATTTCAATGGTTCCCTTACGGTGCCGTGACGATCGTTATAAACACGTTTATTCCTTTAGACGTCAATTATTTATGATTTTGAACGAGAACCGCCGTGATCTTGATGTTAATTTCATGATAAAACATGATAACTACAATTTTCAAATGTATGCAACAACAGAGGTGTTAACGTGCTATGCCTGTAATCAGCATGGACACCTGCGAAGGGATTGTCCGAATAATCTCCCTGATGCCAATTCAGCGTCCAATCAGAACACCACACCACCTCAAGGACAGGAATTTCTTCCTACACCTGAAAGACAGGATTCTTCTTCTTCACCTGAGGGACAGGAATCACTTCCTTCACAAAATGCTCACCCAGGAGAGACGAATGATGCAGATGATGGCTTCACGGTTGTAACCCGGAATAAAGCACAGAAGCGGGCAATTGATACCAAATTAGACAATCAAGTGAATCCCAAGAGGTCTCCTTCCTATGCGCAAGCAGAAAGAACACCTGCCAAACAATCACCTGAACCCATTACCACGGACTCACCTCCTGAGCAGCCCTGTACTCTTGTTGTGAGTACACATGAAACTGTTACTCACACTGTGCTTGATGAACCGGAGATCCCTTGTGGAGTTGATGAGACCCTCTCCCAACCCCCACCATGCACAGATGCCACAGTTAAAATCGATGCACCGGATGTACAAATTGATTGTGATCTGGAGGTGGCTGTACCTGCAGCATCTGAACAAATTGCTACTGAAGAACTGCGGGAACTTGTGGTTGACAGCATGGGTTATGAGTCTAATGGAACGTCTTCTGTTGCTTCGACCTTAAGTGACAGAGGCAGCGATGTTCCTCCTCACAACCTTGAGGTTGATTCCTCAGTATCTCTTGATGCCGTTCACACCTTCTTACACAAAAGTTTTCGCAAAAAGGGGGTCAAAATTAGAGATCATTTTCTAGTCCTCGAAGATTTCATTCAAGTGGCTCGACTAATGATTTCTAGACCGGATCGGTACAACGTTGCAGACCATCAATGTCACCGGTTAACAAAATTTCTAAGTTGTGCTCGGAGCGAACTCAAAGACCATGGCTGATGTCCTGCCGGTGTCTCATCACAAATGAAACTACGCATTGCCAGCCTAAATATCAACAGTGGTCGCACGTCTCTTCGTAAAGTGCAAGTTAAACAACTAATTGAGTGTAACAAGGTTGACATCTTGTTGTTGCAGGAAACTCCTTCTCCTGAAGGTTCTTCAGCTGAGTGGGAGTTGTTTCTTAAAGGGCATTGGTTCTTTAGCAATCTGTCAATCCCAATTGCTGGGATAGCCCTTGTAGTGAAATTATACCAAAGTTGAACCCAGGAGAGTTACTCGCTTCAGCCACTGAAGGGCGTCTATAAAACCTGGGACGTCCGCGACGCGGAGCCACACCTGTGACATTTACTTTACATGTAGTCTTGAATGGTACGTATATGCTAGACTCGCACATATATGCTAGACTAGCTTGCTTTGTCTGTTATTATCGGTCCGCTCAGTATGATACCAAGATCCTGATATCTATTGCATGATTGTATTTTACAGGATGATGTCAAAGATCTAATTGAGATTAAACCTACCTATGGGACAAAGTTGTGGATCTGGTTGATTTTCACAACACTTAATCTCAATTAGATCTTCGGAAATGGCGGGACACAAGATGATCAACGTACCGATACTCGGCTCCGACCCACAAGCTGAGGAGTCGGGCTCGGTGTTCGCTCACTGGCTCAAAACGCTGGAGAACCAGTTCGGCGCCCAGGATGCCGTACCCACCGCTGAAATGAAGCTGTCTGTGCTACAGACCAAAGTCGACCACAACGTTTACAGGAGCATCGTTCGATGTACGACGTACGATACCGCCGTGGTGGAACTAAAGCGCCTTTACATTAAGAAACGGAGTGTGGTGTACAACAGGCATCTGCTCGCCATGCGACGTCAACAGCCAACCAAGTCGATCGACCGCTTCGCTCAGGAGCTGCAGCACATCCTCGCGAACAGTACTCAAGAGGTACGGACACACGAGCAAGTCCAAGACGATCTTGTCCGAGATGCTTTCGTCTCTGGAATCAGCTCTACAGATCTGAGACTCAGGCTTTTGGAGAAAGCTGACCTAATGTTCGCGGAGGCTCTATGGGTGGCCAACGTTTACACTGAGGCCCGGAAACAATCCACCGCTTATGACCACTCTCGGATCGTTGCGGGGACTACTCAACTCACACGACTGGAGAGGGCTACCGCCGAGGATGCAGGTGCGGACTCGACTACGGCCGAGCCCCTGGCCACTCCCGAGGTGGATTCGGATTCCAGCCTAGCAGCAGCTACAGCAGCCAGGCCCAGGCCTGACCGGAACGCGACGTGTTACTTCTGTGGCAACCGGCAGCATCCCAGGTCAGCGTGTCCGGCTCGGGAAGCCATATGCCATTTGTGTTATACGAAAGGAAACTTTGCTACAGTCTGCAAGAAGGCCGCGCGGGGCACACGAGCACGCGCGACCTTGAATGGGCTTATCGCCGAGCCAGCGGACCGAGCACGGAGTGGGGCGCCTCACCCGGCCTTGATGAGCTGTCCTCCTCCTCCCGGGCCCCTGGCTGCATGCATGTCCTTGGTGAAATACATCGGGCCGCCACAACAAATGTCGTGAACGTGACCGGCCGCGGAGCGATCGACCTTGACTGGCGTTCGAACGCCTTCCTCAAACAAACAAAAAGTTCCGGCTTTGAAAGCTCCTCCTATTGTGCATGCGCATGCGCCATCTGATGGCAGTGAAAGTACAATTGACTGCGATCTTTCGCACGTGACACGAGCGCCCTCTGACGGCAGCTCGTACGAACTACACGCTCTTGATCGAGCACATGTTGACTGCGATCTTTCGCACGTGACACGAGCACCATCTGACAGCGGCTCGTACGAACTACACGCTCTTGGATCGGCACGTCCAACTATGCGTTTGGCACGGGGGCCCTCCGGAGGCTCCTTCGACGACCGGAAAACTGCAGCTGGTGTGGGATCCACGCGTGAGGCGCGATCTTCTCGCTCGGATGGCGCAATACCTGCCGGATCTTCTGGCCTTGATCAGGCCATTATCCCGCTCTTGGTCGAAGGCATTTTTGCACGGGCCCTAATCAACACAGGATCTACGGATAGTTTCATCGATCAGTGGCTGGTGCTTCAACATGGTTGGCCGGTCATCGGGACTACACGACGGATCTTCATGGCCTCCCAGGGACTTCGGCTCAGCACGAAGGGGGAATGTCGATTAAAACTTGTGATAAAGGGACGCATGTTTTCCGATGTACATCTCATGATCTTGCCTGCCTTATGTGCTGACATACTGTTAGCACACGATTTCCTTAAGCGACATGGACGTTTGGAAATTGAATTCGGTGGGATGGACACGCTTGCTGTGTGTGCACTCGCGAAAATGGAAATTGAGCCTCTTTCGCTGTTCCCCAACCTGACCACTGACTGCGCTCCTGTAGCAGTAAAATCACGGCGCTACTCACGAGCGGACGCGCAATTCATTGTGGAAGAAACGGCCCAACTCTTAAAGGATGGTGTTATCGAACCTAGCCGGTCGCCGTGGCGGGCCCAGGTCTTAGTGGTGCGAAGTGAGGCCCATCGCCGGCGCATGGTAATCGACTACTCACAGACGGTTAATCGCTTTACACAGCTGGACGCCTACCCCTTACCGGGGATGGACGCGTTACTACGACTGGTGGCCCAGTACTCCATCTACAGCACTCTCGATCTGCGTAGTGCGTATCATCAGATCCCCATCTCTAGGGCTGATCGCATCTACACCGCCTTTGAATCTGGTCAAAGGTTATACCAGTTCACCCGATTACCTTTTGGGGTAACGAATGGGGTCTCCTATTTTCAGAGGGCTATGGATGACCTCGTTACTAAGGAGAACATGACAGATGTCTTTGTCTATCTGGACAATCTTACGGTTTGTGGGTATGACCAGGAGCATCACAATGCTAATCTGAGGCGCTTCCTCGAGGTCACGCATAGGTATCGCCTAACCATGATTGAGGCTAAGTGTCATTACTCTCAGTGCACGATAGATCTTCTGGGGTACACCGTGACCCATGGCTCTGTCTCTCCGGATAAGGAGCGTCTGCGACCTTTGCTCGATATGGCCCCGCCCGGCGATCGAGCTTTGCTGAAGCGTGCTCTCGGGCTGTTCGCCCACTATTAGAAGTGGGTGCAAAATTTCTCCACGAATCTCTGCCCCCTCGTGGCCTGCGACACGTTCCCCATGAGCCCGGCTGCCTTGGCAGCCTTCGGGGGCCTTAAGGCCGACATCGCTGGCGCCGCTGTGGCGACAATCGACGAGAGCGAATCTTTCGTCGTAGAAAGTGATGCCTCGGATCATGCGATAGCGGCGACTCTCTCCCAAGGGGGGCGCCCGGTGGCTTTCTTTTCGCGGCCTCTCACCTCCGCTGAGTGGAAGCATTCATCTGTCGAAAAGGAAGCGTACGCGATCGTCGAGTCGATTCGGCGGTGGTGACTGTACTTACTCGGGCGATGCTTCCAAATCATCATGGACCAACAAAGCGTTGCGTTCATGTACGACACCTTACATGCTCAATGTATTAAGAATGAGAAAATCACTCGCTGGCGTATCGAACTCGCCGACTTCTGCTACACCATCAAATACCGCCCGGGGAAGGATAACCTGGTCACAGACGCCTTATCGAGGCCGGCTACGTGCGCGGGGATCGTAACTTTGGAGGGGCTGCGCACTCTGCACCACACTATGTGTCATCCAGGTGTGACGCGTTTCGCTCATTTTGTGCGTAGTAGTAATCTGCCGTACTCGGTTGAGGACATCCGCTGGATCTGCCGTGACTGCGCTATATGTGCGGAACTCAAACCGCGTTTTTACAACCTTCGCATGGGGTCGCTGGTTAGGGCTACTAGACCGTGGGAGAGATTGGCAATTGATTTCAAAGGACCGCTGCCGGTGTCGAGCAACTCTCGTTAGCTGCTCACTATCATTGATGAGTACTCGCGATTCCCCTTTGCTTACACGTGCAGGGATATGACGGCTGCCACGGTCATACGGTGCCTGCAGAATTTGTTTTCTATGTTTGGGTATCCGGCCTACGTGCATACCGATCGGGGTGCGGTGTTCCTGTCGCAGGAGGTGAGAGGTTATTTGCTCCAAAATAATGTTGCTTCGAGTTACACCACACCGTACAGACCCCAGGCGAATGGGCAGATCGAACGCTTCAATGGGATTATATGGAGGGCCGTCACGCTAAGCCTCCGGACCCTTGGCCAGGGTCTCGATAAATGGGCTTGGTCACTACCTGCGGTTCTGAACTCGAACTCTGAAGAGTGGCACATCGACACGGACCGAGCCAAATGCTGCCTCGAGTGGCACATCGACACGGACCGAGCCAAACGCTGCCTCGAGTGGTACATCGACACGGACCGAGCCAAACGCTGCCTCGAGTGTCACATCGACACAGACCGAGCCAAATGCTGCCTTGAGTGGCACATCGACACGGACCGAGCCAAATGCTGCCTCGAGTGGCACATCGACATGGACCGAGCCAAACGCTGCCTCGAGTGTCACATCGACACGGACCGAGCCAACCGCTGCCTCGAGTGGCACATCGACACGGACCGGGCCAAATGCTGCCTCGAGTGGCACATCGACACGGACCGAGCCAAACGCTGCCTCGAGTGGCACATCGACACGGACCAGGCCAAATGCTGCCTCGAGTGGCACATCGACACGGACCGAGCCAAACGCTGCCTCGAGTGGTACATCGACACGGACCGAGCCAAATGCTGCCTCGAGTGTCACATCGACACAGACCGAGCCAAATGCTGCCACATAGACACGGACCGAGCCAAATGCTGCCACATCGACACGGATCGAGCCAAATGCTGCCTCGAGTGGCACATCCAGGACGCTGGATCAGCCTTCACTTTTGAGGCTTGAAACTGAGGAACCCCCGGCGGAAGACGGGGTTTTCATCACTGTGACCTCCAAGAAGAGGCAAAAACGTGGCGGGGTTGGTGAGGACGTGCAATCGAGCCGTCCGAAAAAGATGGCGTCGGCAAAGGAGCTTAACGTTCCTGTTTCAGAAACGGATTCGTCCACGGCTGGTTTTGCTTTGCAAAACAGATTGTGTTTTCGGCGAAGAAGAAGAAGAAGACGTTTCCGCACCTGATTGTTGCGAGCCACGCACATTGGCCCCAGAACCGATCGTAAACACCTCCATGGCTACTGGCAAGGTAACCTCTAACGAGGTGCCTGATGCACCCCCACTCCCTGTTGAGTGTGAAATGCCTGAAACGATGGAGGCGGAAAATGTAACGACTTCTTCTCCTCCGGTAGAGTGCGAAGCCTCCGTTGCAGAAACCTCAGTTTCTCACGTGGAATTTAAAACCTCCATTATGGAAATACCGGTCCTGCCTCCGGTAAAGAGCGAATTTTCCGCTGAGGAAACACTCACATCAGAGTGTGTTCATGTTAATAGAAACTACTCTGATGATGACTCAGACGGTGCCTCGTCGCTTGCCTCCGGTGCTAGTATTGAAGCCTGGAATGATCCAGGTTTGGTTCAAGGTTCCGAGGGAGGCGCTGAAGTGTCACCCACCAAGAACTTAAAGTTCCTTCAAGACACTTTTCCAAAGAGACAAATCAAAATCAATAATTTCTTTCCAGATCTGCCCGCTTTCATAACTTCCTCCAAACATCTCCTCAAGGCAGAACAGCTTGGTGTGACAGAGTCACAATGTGTGCTCAATGCCAGGAAGGAGCTGCAGGCACAGTCTGCCTTTTTTTTCTTCTTTTTTTTGTATACAAGATCGAGGCTCGTGAAAGAGCGAACATTAATCACACAAAAAGTCAAAGCGACAAACCAAACACAAAAAATAAGGGGAGCGGCAGACAAGATGAGAGGGGGGGAAGGACACAAACACAACATTTGAGAGCAGGGACAACAGGAGAAATGTGGCAGTGGTAGGCTTTGGGGGAGGTGGGAGATGCATAAAACATATGAACACTGCAAGGACTTCCAGCAAAGAAGTTGGAATTTAAAAAAAAGAAAAAAAAAAGAAAGTATCTGGGGTGAATTAGCAGGGGTAGAAAAGATCAAGGTTTTGGATGGGGGAAGATGAGAGATCGTGATGAACCGCTGTTTTAAAGACCTGGAGGGAGGAGTGGGATTGATGGGAGTGGGGGAGTTTGTTCCAGAGGTGGGAGAAAAGTGGAATGAAAGAGTGAAGGTGAGCAGAGAGCCTAGATTTTGGCAGTTTAACCATAAGAGGGTTGCAGGCAGATCTTGTGCGACCTGAAGGAATATTGGGGGGACAGAGCCCAGAGAGAGCTGGGGCAGCAAGGCCGGAGAGGTGTCTGTAGAAGACAGAAAGACCACCATCCTGCCTGCGGTGAGTGAGAGGCCCTCGGAGTTAACTACATCGCAGGCCATTCCAATGATTCTGAAAGCTTTGGTTTCAACAGCGTGAAGCCGAGCTAGGTGTGAGGCAGGAGCACCAGCCCAGAGGGGGGAACAGTATTCCATTGAGCTGCGGATGAAAGCCTTGTATGTGGTGAGGGGCTCAGGTGTGCCAAGGAAGGACTTCACATGACGGAGGATGCCCAGTCGGCGACTGGCTTTGGAGGCCAGATTGGAAATGTGGTTTTCCCAAGAAAGATCATGGCAGATAGTGAGGCCCAAAAGCTTGAGCGACAGAACTTCTTGGAAAGGATTGTTGAGAAAGTGGATGGGAGGGTTTTCCAGTCGGTCCTTTCGGAGAGACATTGTAAGAGTGTGCGATTTGTCAGGATTGAAAGACATGTTCCACTTGTTTGACCAGTCTGTGATTTTTTTTCCAGGTCTGCAGAGAGTGAGGAGGCTGCAGACTGCCGATCTGAGGGATGAGGAATGGAGCGGCAGATAGTGGAGTCATCAGCAAAGAGATAGAGACGATTTTCCAGAGAGTCGGAGAGATCATTGATGAAGACCAGAAATAGCACAGGGCCCAGAACACTACCTTGGGGAACTCCAGCCAGAACAGGAAGGGGAGATGAGAGAAATCCATTCAGGGCCACACGTTGCCTTCGACCAGAGAGGAAGTCCGCAAGCCATGAGTGGAGATTTCCATGGATACCATAGGAGGAGAGTTTGGTGAGCAGAGCTGGGTGCCAGACCATATCGAAGGCACGTGAGTAGTGTATATATGTTGCTTCTGGGACACTCTCATTTTCCCATTGACTTACATGTTAATTTTCCTCTAAACCTCATTGCCCATTAACACCTCTATTTCTCCCACCCTCATCTTTATGAACCTTTTGTCTATAGAGCCTATCCTTAATGTTGTTTATTAGACCACTCAAACACTACAAATATTTGTTTTCCCTTATAGACCTATAATCCTTCTTCTACATATCATCTGGCAGATTATCTTTGACCCACTCAAACATCGACCCATTCACAAACTTTGTAATTCTTAAACCTCGAACCTTTTTTTAATTAATGAAAGAAATGACATGTTGCTTAACTTTACATGAAATGACACGTTGGGAATTTCTCATTGTCTTATTTCCTGTTTCCTCGAAATGTTAAAGCTGAGTTCTGTTCCCGAAAATACATTTTGGACATTATAAAAGTCGTGTTGCCGTGCTGTTTTTATCATTACGAACCGAAGAACATGAGCATCAACATGTCTTATTTCACTCGCTACTGTGATGAAGAATACTCACCAGGGTAAGTTTCATTCAGAATTAAACTGTTAATGTGAGCTTTGTATGTGATTAATTTAAATTTATATGACTCATGATATATTTTTTTATTACAGCAATTCAGGTTTTCAAAATGACCTGGTCTTGGCAGAGTTTCAAGTTGTTCCTCAAGAGGTGTACAACGAATTGAACATTTGTTGGAACAACCTACCTCACAGATTGAATGAATTCGATGTTTCACCGTTCTTAGAAGATAATCACCATCTGAGTTTGTCTCAGGTAATTAATTATTCATTTCTCTGATTGGTACCATTAAACGGGAGCTGTCATTTATTTATTCATTGTGTATCTTTTGTGTATTGTGTATCATTGTGTATACATACAATGTATCTTTTAGGAAAAATTATTAACGTTTTTTCTTTCTTTCTTTTCTAACAGAATACAACACCTGTTGTGATCGATGACCACACCTATGAGTGTGATACCCTAAATTTTCATCTCGACAGGATTGACTCCAAACTCAACTTTTTAGAGGTATGTGTATGTGTGTATGTGTGTATGTGTGTGTATGTGTGTATGTGTGTATGTGTGTATGTGTGCATGTATGTATGTATGTGTGTATGTATGTGTATGTGTGTGGGGTACACCGTTTAGAATGGGTACACCATAAATATATCATTCATATTTTTCTCTCCCCCCTTGTCTCAAACAGAAAAATACAAGACCTAAAGAAGACATCTGGAAAAATTACCTTTGAATTGAGCGAGGGAGAAATTGATGAATTGTGCTGGGAAGAAGTTGAATGTGTAATGTTTTAGTAATATGAAGATTTTAATGTTTTCACTATTATTTATATATATTTGTTTTGTTTACAATTATTTAATTATTAATTACAAAAAGAGAATAAAGGAGGAGGGAATGGGGAGGTGCACCCCTACCAAAGACCCTTCACCCCCCTCATCCCACCCCTCCCCTCCCCTTGTGTGTGGGGAAGGTGGGGGTGGGATGAGGGGGGTGAAGGGTCAAGGGTGGGGGTGCACGGAGGGTGGGGGATGATGGGTGTGGTCTGTGTGGGCGGGGTCTGTGTGGGCGTGGCTTTTTTTTTTTTTTTTTTTTTCACTAATTAAATTAGCTAATCTGGGTGGGGTGAATAGAAATGTTGTTTAATGAATTATTAGCTTTGTTTTTTGTAATTCTTGTGAATAAAATGCCCCTAATATTTCTTCCCCATTCATATCATTTAATTTGTAAGTCCAAGGAACTGTATCCATTACATCAATGATTTTAAATAATTCACGAGTCCATTTTTGTGTCTAACCTTTTTCAAAATGGCTTTGCCATTTGTATATTCTTACCATATCACCAACTTTGAACTTGGGCTTTCTCAAATTAATCTGCTTTTCATATTCTAATTTTGTAAATGTTTCTGATGGTTTTGATTTTGTTGATGAATGAACTGTATTATTGTAATTATCAACAATATTCTGGATTAAATACACCCATTGTTGAGAACCGAGTTGTGTGAATTTTTTATATAATTTTTCTTTTAAAGTACGATTAAAACGCTCAATAACAACTGCCTTTCCTTCATTAAAGGTGCTGTATAATTTAATATCCTCCCCCTTAAGAAATTTCATAAATATTTTGTTATAGAACTCTGTTCCCTCATCAGTCCATAACTTCTTTGGTTTCCTTTTATCCCTATCAAATATTAGCTTAAAGGCTAACATTAAAGTATTACCTCTCTTGTTTTTCAACGGAACAACCCAGGCAAATCTACTCCTCAAATCAATAACGGTTAAAGCATACCTGTATCCCTTATCATTATTTAGTTCGATTAAATCAGAAGACCATATGTGGTCAGTGTCTTTGGAATAAACCTTCCTTCTTTTAAACTTGGTGATTATAGGTTTGTGTAATTCATTAGACAAAAGCTCCTCAGTCTTGATGACATCATTAGAGCCTAATAGTTTTTTGAGGGTGAATAACCAAGACCAAGTTTCAATTTAGCATTTATCAAATTTCTCACAATAAACCTATCAACTTTCTCTCTCAACGTTGGATTTTGTATCAAAGACAAATTATACAACATTTCTCTGTCGGCTTTATGTTTTTCAGTCAACGTAGTGGTTTTCCCATAAGCAATATCATGCTTCATACACACTTCATCAACCCTATTTGTAGGTTTAGACCAAGGTTTAGGATTGTCAGCCTCATCTAATCTTTTATCCAGGTTTGTTCCTGGACCACAGAAAGAATACCCTGGAAGGTGTAATTCCCCTGGAATTCCAGTTGTTGTAAATTTACTTCCTGAGAGAAACTTTTGTATGTCTCCTCCACTTTTAGGAGAGATGAATTGGCACTTTTTAGAGCCACACACTTGACATATTCCTTTTTGATAAACTCTATTATTTTTAGCTTTAACATAAGAGATATTTTTAGATTTTGTTTTCTTTTTACATTTGAGACAATAACTCATATTTATTTATCAGCTAAATTCCGACAGAGTATCAAAACCTTTTTGGTTTTTAACATATACATTTCAATCTTTATTTTTAAAACATAAAGAATCCTAAGGAATGCCTTCACTCTCTCCTCCATTTATTTACAAATAAAACTAACTAAAGTCAATAACACCAACATCATCAACCACATAATCTTTTCCTTCTTCTTCTTCTTTATCCCCACTTTCTCGTTTAAATCTCCTCCCTGAAACTGAAGACATTGACGTCGTTATTCTTGAAAATAATATTTTCATTAGACTTCTCATTTCTTTATTTTCCTCCTCAGTGCGTTGAGTTTGATTTATTTGCTGTAATACCTTCAATCTTTTATTAATCTCACTGATTTCCATCTTTTTATATTTTTCCTCCCTCTCTCTTTGCTCCCTCTCCTCCTTCTCTCTTTTCTCCCTTTCCTCCCTCTTCCTTCTCTCTTTTCTCCCTTTCCTCCTTCTCCTTTTTCTCCCTCTCCTCCCTCTCCTTTTTCTCCCTTTCCTCCTTCTCCTTTTTCTCCTTCTCCTCCTTCTCTCTTTCCTCCTTCTCTTCTTCAACTCCTTCCTCATCCCTTGCTACCCTTGAGCTTGAGCCCCAAAGAATATTATACATATACTCATCTGGATTTTGAGATATTCTTGTATCTATAATTATTTTTCTCATAATAGGATACCAATAAGATTTGTTGACGATTTCTAAAAGAGTTTTATATTTCATAACTTTGAGAAGTTCATTTTTATTTAATATTTTAAACAAGTCTCTATTTGTGGGTTTAACAATATCAGTATAAGGCCAGTTTTTAATGACAAAATTCCCATGTATATGCTCCAAATCATAAGGTATGTAATACCGAGCACCCTTTTCTTGTAGGTATCCCTGAATACAAAAATTATAATTCTCTTGTAGACTTCTTCCTGCCATTTATGTATCAGAAATATATGTGAGATTAATATTATGACAGGTAATACCACCCCATCTTCCCACTACCAAATCGGTTTGTATTCCTCGGCTTTCTATCCTTATCTCATGACCTTCCTTCTTTGTCATGCTAACCATCGCTATACTATCATATATTTTTCTTTTCTTAAAACCATGTATTTGTTGTTTATTAATTGTACTTCCACATAAATCCTTATCCTCACCAAGTGGATAATATTCTTCTTTACGAGACTGATTAAAATCATGTAGGTCTTCTATGTTGATTGAAAAAGACCAATTATACCCTAAATCAGGCATATCATACCCCCATTTATTAATTCGCATATTAACTATATGTCCTTCTTTTTAAAATTCAATTGTAAGCAGGTAGTTAAATTCAATGAGGAAAGGTGTATGGTCAGTATATCCAGGTGTTGTGTTTGTAAATTTTACTTGTTTAACAAAACGTGCTGTTTTCTTTAAATATATATATTGTGATAAATCACTAAATCTAATTAAGTCATTCACATCTGTAGGGTTTGGATGATTGATTAATTTATAAGTATTCTTCATATTAATATTTTTACTTACACTATATTTTTGTCGTTCAGCCTGTGCCTTTGTATAATAATTTGATAAATAAATATCCTGAGAGGATTTTCCAAAGATAGAACCATCTTTTCCAACATAAGTCATTTATATTAGATTAAAAATGATATAATAAAAATTTTCATTATTGTTGAGTTGAAATAATACATATAAACATAATTGACCACAACATTTAGAATTAATTTCTTGAACTTGAAATGTTTGATAAACACCATTCTGTAAGAATTGTATTACTTCAACAGGTGGTGGCATACCATAACTATCAAAATAATATTTATCCTGACTATTATGAATACAAACCCAATGAGAACCATTCTGTGTCTAAATTCATAATAATGTTCTTTGTATTCTTATTTATATGTATTAATTTATCTCTCATACAAATAACCACATTATCAATTTTTAGTGTTTTACAATACTTAGCTAGTTCTATATTTGACGTTGTATTCTTTCCAAATTGTTTAAACCATTTATCCATTTATTTATGAGAAAGATACAATCCATTACCCCGTTTAGTTAGTTTAACACCCGCTTGAGCGATAGAGGAAAGCATATCTCCAACCAACAATCTAGCTTTATCAGGTAGACTTCCAGGTTTTTGAGCAAAATCTACAATTACACCACTTACACTAATTTGTTTCTCCAACTCCTTGTTATGTCTTTCCAATTCTTTTTGAGCTTTTAGTTGTGCCTTCCTTTCGTTAGCAGTTTTTACCGCTGCTGAAATACCACCAGTCAATGCTCCCGCCGCACTTAAACCAGCAAATAAAGGAATTAGAAACGGGAGAAATCCTCCTCTTGACTCGTCTATTGAATATTTCTTTAACATAGGTTTCGTCATTTTAATTTTAAGTGATCCAACATCATTACGGTTTTCACCTGCTCTCTTGTGAGTAAAACATCAATTCTTACTGCTCCTTTTCTTTGAATTGTATTAACATTAATAATACAAGGCTTTTGATTTTGAATACAAGATGTTAATTTATTAAGATTGATTTGATTAACATATACCCCAACCATTTATTTATGAGAAAAAACCTATGTGATATTAATCATAACACCATTATCTGTATTAATCTGTAATTCTGTTTCCTCCAAAAGCAAACAATATGCATTAACCTCTTCACTCTCCCCTCTTTCAATGTATAGAGAAGTATCCACTCGATTAGACTTTATAGTTTCCTTTTGAGAACTCAGGTCAATTGCGTAGATTGTATAAAGTTTTTGAAACGCAACCATATCCAAAATAGGATCATTATTACCATTACTTTCACACACCTTTTGGTAGGACTTGTAGGCTTCCGCATAATCATTTTTTTCCCAATCAATTTCCAATCTATCTCGCGGATAAAATGTGCCATCAAGAGAAACCCGAAGTTGTTTTACCTTAGCATTATCACTCAGCACATTATTCTTATTAGTACCGTCCTCTCCATCTGGTTTTTTAAAAATGAGCTAGAGGTATCGTGGTTTTCCTTGAAGAACACCCAAATTCCAAGTGTAGGTAGTGTGTTCCAGTTTAACGTGTTGACATCTTCTTTCAAGGTATGATACATTTAGCGGTTTCTTTGAGTTAAGTCTTATATTTAACATATCTTCCGTTTTAAGATTAGGAGTATATTCACTGATATACCAACACAAATCATTAATAACAAATTTATTGTTGTCTCCAAAAGCATTTTCAACCCCAAAAAGCAACCTATTTACATTATCATTCCTTTGTAGTTGAAATCTAATTTTAAGACCATACAAAACTTTGTCATAATCACAAAATCCAAATATACCTTTCAGAGGTACTGCTACGGTAAAACTATTCTCTGGTTTTGTGTCATCATTATACATTGCCTTCCTTTGACTATAACAAGGGTCTGTGTTTGTACCCGTTGACATATCAGGAATAAAACCTTCAACAGCTCCCTTACCCATTCTATCACCAAACGAATATAGTGTAAATTTCATCATTTCAGATGTAGCAGAGACATAATCAATCGCTTCAACCTCTTGTGTTCCAATATACAGGCGAACACTATCGAACATTTTCCAGAATAAATCATTTACGAGTGTAGCATTAGTATTATTCGCAGCCTTAGTGAATTTAAATTTACACAGCAAGAAACTATCAGCTATATTCAAGTAAGTTTGTTGATTATTTATTTCAAAACTTTTTGTTCCGTTTGAATTCCAGTCTGTTCCTGTTATAGCAGTTACCTTAAAATAGTCTTCCTTTTTCGTGGAGTTTGAAATGATAATTGTATCATCCAAATCATAGATACTATCAATCGCTTCCATACTTGTATTTATATAGTATTAAAATCGTTGAAACCCTGACCCAAGTATTTTAATGATTTTTTGTCGTTCTTGTGAAGATAGTTGAGTTTTACCTTTTTTTATTTCTTTGATTGCTTGTAATTTATGAGACTCCTTTTGAGCATCTTTTATTACTCTTTATAGCACCCTGGTGCATCCCTGGTGTTGGGCTAGCGGCGAGGGTGCCGGCTTAGGATCCTAGGATCCTGGGTTCGAATCTCGGTCGATCGCCGAATTAATGCCAGGGGGGTTGACTCAGCCTGTCATCCTTCCGAGGTCGGCTAATTGAGTACCAGTTCACTGGTAATTCCCTGTTTGTCGTTGAAGGCGGCAAAAAGGGTTGGCGTCAGGAAGGGCATCCAGCCGTAAAACATTGCTTCAAAAAGGGGACCAAAAAAAAAACAACAACTACCACGGTCCCCGAAAAGGCCAACCCCCGCTTTGCGGGGAAAAATGGCCTCTAAACGGTGGTTTTATAGCACCCGCAACGGAGCCCACGGCAGAAGCAGTTGAACCAATTAGGTCTTTATGTTTAAGGATGGTTGAACCAATACCCATTAGAGTATCAATTATCCCATCTCCTTTGTTTCGAAATTGATGACCTACACCTCGTTGTCTCTTAGGTTTATAGTATCCTCTCCCAAGAAACATACCTTCACCCTTATAGTATGGTGAAAGGTACATGCCCTCCCCTGTAATTATTTTATATTTCCCAACTCGTGTTTTCTCACAATAACCATTATTTATTTATTGAAAAACTTCACATAGGTGAATTCTGATGGATATAATTTCATCATTAAAGGATATCATACGATTATCTTGGTCAGTTATCCTAAAATTTACTCTGTACATGGTTTTTCCTGACACAGGTAAATAGACAAGATTTTTTGGTTCCATATTAAATTTATAACCAATCGGGGTTGAGTATGCACTGAATGAAAATATTGTATTTGTTCTTATTCCATCGTTATAAGCACCATCAATCAAATCACAATGAATTAATACTGAATTTATACCAGAGGATATTTGGATAACATTATCACTGTAAAACGTCCCGTTATTTTCAATCTTTTTTGAAGAGAAACCCAATAGCTCTCTAAACGAATTTTCAATCGAGAAATCAACTTTATAATTATTTTTAAGTTTAATAGTTGATTTTGAAGTGTGTTTTTGAATATCTATTACAATATTTTTTGGTTCATCACCTTTTTCTTTCATAAGGCGAGAGACTTCTGAAGATATTTGAGAAATCTCGTAAGCTCCAGGTGAAACGGTTATAGTTTTATATCCACTTCCTGGATTATAACTAAACTTGTTGTTTTTCTCTGTGATATTAAAAAGGGTATTGTAAGTTTCCATTGACAACAAAGAAGCCTCATATTCTTTTGTGGGGTCAAGTTGTAGTGGGTAAGGGAATGAAGCTGTGTAATCGCTCGTTGTGAAATTAAAACTAAGAATTGTGCTTCTCATCTTATTTAATATCTAATAAAATATCTTTGTATTGACATTTATTAATTATTTTCATATTCATCAACTGATCTAAAATGGCTGAGGATTCATTAAAACAATTGTTGTTTCCAGCCTTCTTACTACCTAACAACAATAATAGCCTATTAACTAATTGTGATGGGTCATTTTGAAGAAAACTAACACCTGAACCAAGCTTACTTAAAGCATCAATAATATGTTTCTCCTTCTCATGCTTCTTACTTTTACCAGCAACAGAAACTCCATAATCAAGTGCATTTAGCAACTCAATATATACCCTATCTTCCTCTCTTTCCATATCAAGTGGTTCCTCAAAATATTTTGAACCGCTGAATCCGGGGTTTGTTAGAAGAAACATTAATCTTGGAGTTAATTTAACATTTGGTTGAGTAGAACTCAAGAACATCAATTCATCATTAAATATCAATACCTTTTCTTCCACAAGATGGAACACTGCTGGTTCTTCTGTTGGAATGAGACCTGCTCTGGTTTTTGAATCTGCCAAATATTCATTGTTTTGAAGAGCTTCCACTACATAATTATGGGGTTGATTTACCTCCTCAAGTTTCTGAAATAATTCTTCATCATTATATTCAAATTTTCCAAGTTCTTGTTTTGTTATCTGACTAAAATCTTTGAGCATTTGAAGTTTTTTCGGAGTAAATTCTACCGTGGGAACTGTAGGGTGTTGAGTTTTTAAAAGTGGTTTAAAAAATTTCTCTTGTTTTCTTTCAAAGGCTTCTTCACCAGTTAGTTTCTGTCTCCGTTTCTTCTTTATCTCTTCCTGTTGTTTTACAACTTTTGAAACCAACTCTTGATGTTCTTTAATCTTTCTTGCTCTTTCTTCGGTATTCATTTTCTGTATTTATTTATTGAAAAATATCATTTAATGAATTGTAAAGGTCAATGGGAAAATTTTCCTTTTCTTTGTCATTATAGTAAATGTATTGAAATAAATTCTTTTCTTTAAATATTTCATCAAATTCTTTATTGGTATTAATACGAGTTGTTATTTCTTCTTCACTAATACTTGTATCTCTGCTTTTCATATGTTTGTGTTGAGTTGAGTCTCCTCATTGATATCAAAACCGAATGATAAAATCTTAACTCCATCACCACACAAATGTTTAATAATTTGTCTCATTCCTTCAGGATTAGTTTCTAAAATCCCAAGACCATTAGATTTTACTTTATTTAACTCACTCTTACAATGTGAATATTTTGTAGAACCAAGAGAGACCTCCTCAAATATTTGACCTTCGTTCCTCAATCGCATATGTTCCTCCATTGAAATGTAGTAATAATCTTTCCCTTCTACTTCTCCTGGTCGCTTTGCTCTGGTTGTAGTACTCACAAAACGAATCATAGGGTGTTTTTAAAAAAAACTTACAATCTTTTCATTTTTACTATTCAAGAGTTTAGATTTATGAAAGTTCTTTCCAGAAGCAGATTTACCCACAAGGTTAATAATAATTGTTGTCATTTATATATGTAATTATGTTTAAAATAAAAATACATCCTTTAATATCTCATCTTGTTTCACAACAATATATTTATATTTTCCAATCGTGTGTTTCATATAATTTTCAAATTCTTTTTTACTACATAACGTAGAGCAATTATCTCTCCAAAAATTATTTACATCTATTGCATTTAACTTAAATAAAATAAAAGTATTAGCATTGTTTCTTATTGAGCGTTGAGGGAGTTGAAAATATGACTGACTAAGATAAATACAATTTTCAAGAAGAATGTCTCCCTCTTGTATAGTAGCTATCCATTACTGTTTGGTTTCTCTCATTAACACAATCATCAAAGATGACGAGGTTCTTTTTTGATTTATCTAAATCTTGAGGTGAAGGTATATCATCCGTATTATCACTGAGAATACAAGTTATGGGTTTTGGTTTAGGTTTCTGTGTATCACAAAATAGTTGTATTATATCCTCAATGTTATAATCATTTAGTTTGTTTTGAAGTTTAAATAAACCGATAATGTCTTCCTTTTTAAGACCCGCATTAAAACCCTGTGAGAGTAGTTGATACTCGGGTTGAAAACTTGACTTTGTAAAAATTATTAAATTATCATAATCTAAAAAATTAGGACCAAGGAGCATCTTTAAAAGTAAACAGGTTTTTCCACATCCGCTTGAACCAACTATTAGACATCTCAATGAATTTGGAATGTTTTTATGGTTATTAAATTTTATCTTATTTTCCCAAACGGGTAAAAAATCATTCATTTATATATTTGGAAAACAAGTCATCTAACTTTTTTTGAGCTATTTTAGAAACTCTATATTTTATCCTGAGTTCGGGTTTAATTTCAAAATAATTCATTGTTTTATTTATATAGTATCTTGTATTAACATTTCCATTAAAATTATTTTGAATAATAAATATCATTAAACCCTTATACATTTCCTCAATACAAATAGTCTCTTCCCTTGAAAGAAATGGTGTATTATCATCACAATACTTAACATTCATCTCTCTTATTAATCTTGTAAAGTAATTCATTTTTGGTTCTAATTTAAAAGAGTTATATATTTTTTTATTTTTTTTATTATCATTAATTAAAATTAAATCACAGAAAATACATTGTTTATATGAACCCTCATTATTAAGCCCTATTCTATCACAAGCCGGACAATTCTCTAATTTATCATATGGAGAGTCTGGAAATTCTAAATATCCTTCAGAACTTATCATATTTATATAGTAAATTTTTACTTAAACTAAACGCAAGTTTATTCATTAATAAATACAATGTTTCAAAGCACAAAAGACAAATTTCAATCAATCTCTACTTCGGTGGAAGATATAGAAAAATATGTCAAAGATGTTAAATTGAACAAAGATAAATATGGAAATTTTTGGATTAAACCCATAATGGAGAATAACATGTGTCCTTTTATTAAATTTACGGGACAAGCTATGTTAATTAATAACTCCATTAAAGTAAATCTAACAAAAGTTTCTCCTCTACTCCTGGCAATTTATTCAAAGCTTGAAAAAGTGATCGATCACGATACTTTGAAAAAGAATGATAAGATCATCAACAATACTCGTGGAGAAATTTGTATTTACTTTAATAATCCAAAGGGTGTAGATCTAAGTAAAATGAATGATGTTAATATTTCTGGTGAAATGTCATTTCGTTCTATGATAGTTAGAGATTATTTAAAGATAACTTTTGATATTAAAAATGTAGAGATTGAATCTGTTAATGAAAGAAAGTATATAGATATTGATGGGAATATTTTTCCTGCTAATTAAATATGAGTCATTACAGCAGTGAAGATTTTACTATTTCATTGAACTCAGATGATAGTGATGATAGTATTTCATTGAACTCAGATGATAGTTATGATACTAATAGTTTGTGCTCAAATGATAGTTATGAGAGTAGCTTTATTGATGACTCTGAGTATGATTCTGAGTATTCATGTGATAGTTATGACTCAGATGATTCTGAGTGAAAAAGTGTTTTAGTTTAAGTATAGTTTCATATATAAAAAGCCTGTAAAAAGGCACTTTCTTCTATAAGTGTTTTACTTTAAGCACAGTTTCATCTTTAAAAAAGCCTCTTAAAAGGTGTTTTACTTTAAGTATAATTTTGCTATATAAATATGATCAAAGCAACGTATTGCAACATTTGTGAACAAGAATATAAAAATTACAAAAGACACCTTAAAACAAACAAACACACATTTAATCTACTTCACCTACTAGCTCCTATTCAGAAGAAAACAAAACACTGTTCTGTCTGTCATAAAAATATCCTCAAGAAAGGCTTCAAAATACATCTTAAAACAAATCTACATTTATCAAATTTTATCACAACTAAAAACTCTGATGGCGCATTCAAAGGACATATTAAAATAAGAGTCTTTAACTTCAAACCTCCTGAACCAGAGTCTATAGTTGATGCTGTAGAAATAGTTAAACCTGCTGTTCAAACGTTGCTTGAAAAAACACTAAAAGAAATGAAACCACTTAAATTTTATATGGGAGTAAAATTAGAAATGACAAAGGACGAAGGAGTTATAGATACACCATACATGAGAACTGAGCCACACTTTATATCTTCATATCAAGATTTTAAAACATCAGGAGTCTATGATGAACTTATTAAACAAGAGCAAGATGTGGATAATTCAATCGTAGGAAGTGGATTTAATATAGGAAAAATTATTTATGTAGACATTCATATTCTTAAATCAGATCCTCTAAAAGCTTCTTCTTACATTGATTTACCCAGTGTTATCAAAAATAGAAAAGCAGTTATCAATATCAAAAATAAAGACAATAAATGTTTTCTCTGGCCTATTCTAGCACACTTACATCCTCCACATTTTCATGATGAAAGAGTATCTCATTATAAAAAATATGAGAATACATTAAATACGAAAGATCTAAAGTTTCCGATGACTTTAAATGATATTCCTAAATTTGAAAAGTTGAATAATTTATCAGTTAATGTTTATGGTCTAACAGAAACAAACAACATTCAGGTTTTAAAGCTTTCTGACAATTGTAAACAAACTCATATTAATCTTCTATATTTTAATTCAGACGAAAATTCACATTATACATCCATCAAAGATATTACAAAATTAATAAAACCACAAGTATGTAAAAGAACAAATAAAATATATATTTGTATGCGTTGTCTTAACTTCTTCCATACACAAGAAAGATTAGATAAACATTCAAATTATTGTGGTGAACATAAATCAACGGTAATCAACATGCCTAAAAAAGGCTCAAAGATCACATTCAAAGATGAAAAGAAAACAATAGAACATCCATTTGTTATATATGCTGATTTTGAAAGTATTTTAGAAAAAATTGATACTGCTTCTCCAGATCCAAAAGAATCATACACAAATAAATATCAAAAACATACTCCTTGTGGTTTTTGTTATTATATCAAAGCATCCGTTGGTGATGAATATAACAAGTTAGAGGTGTATAGAGGCTCAAATACCCCAGAGGAGTTTGTGAAACGATTAGAAAAAGACTGTGTCCGATTAACCAAGATAATGAGAGAAACCAATAAACCAATGTCCTTAACAGGTAAAGAAAAAAGAGAATTTAGACAGCCAAAGGTTGACTGTCATATTTGTGAGAAGAAAATTGGTAAAGGTCTAAAGGTTAGAGACCATTGTCATCTCACTGGTAAATATAGAGGTCCGGCTCATCAAAGTTGTAATATTAATTATCAACTCCCCTCTTTCATTCCTGTCTTTCTTCATAACAACGCTCATTATGATACACATCTATTTATCAAGGAACTCTCAAAGACTTCTGGAAGTATCTCAGCAATTCCAAACATGGATCAGAAATACATTTCATTCACAAAAACAATTCACACATCTCCTATTACTCATATCAGATTTCTTGATACATTTAAATTCATGGCAAGTCCATTGGCTAACTTGGTTCAAAATCTAAAAGAGTTTCCATGTCTTTCAGAGTATTTTTTAGATAAAGATTTTCTAACACAAAAGGGAATTTACCCCTATGACTATATGGACTCATTTGAGAGATTCAATGAAACACAACTTCCTTCAAAAGAAAATTTCTATAACAAATTAAACAACAGTAATATATCTGATAAAGATTATGTACACGCACAAAATGTTTGGGAAAAATATAACATCAAGAATCTTGGTGAGTATCACGATTTGTATCTCAAAACTGATGTGCTTTTATTGGCCGATGTATTTGAAGCCTTTAGATCTGTTTGTCGCCCTGGATATGGATTGGATCCTGCTCACTACTACACAGCACCTGGATTGGCCTGGAGTGCGATGTTGAAAATGACAAAACAAGCTTTGGATTTGATAACCGATGTTGATATGCTTTTGATCATTGAAAAGGCAAAAAGAGGTGGAATTTCACAAGTCTGCTCGAGTAGATACGCAAAAGCAAATAACAAATATCTTCCAAATTATGATCCAACGAAAGAGAGTTCTTACTTGATGTACTATGACGCGAACAACCTGTATGGCTGGGCAATGTCTCAGGCTCTTCCTTATGGAAAACTTAGATGGGTAAAGGAAAAAGGCTACAAAAAGGTTTTACAAGATGTATGTATCTCTACACAAAAATACTTGGATAAAGAAAAAGTTGGTTATTATTTTGAAGTTGATTTGAAATATCCAGAGGAACTTCATAACCTACACAAAGATCTCCCATTTGCTTGTGAAAAGGAAAGTCCAAAGAAGGAGTGGTTAAGTGATTATCAACAATCATTTAATATAGGTGAATCAACAGAAAAATTACTTACTACATTATATAACAAGAAAAATTATGTTCTACACCAAAGAAATTTGCGACAATATTTATCAAAAGGTCTAAGAGTAGAAAAGATCCATAGGGTTCTAAAGTTCAATCAAAGTCATTGGTTAAAGGTGTACATTGATTTTAATACACAAATAAGAACAGAGTCAAAAACAGATTTTGAGAAAGACTTTTATAAATTGATGAATAATGCGGTCTTTGGTAAGACCATGGAAAATGTGAGGAAAAGACAAAATATCAGACTATCAACATCTTGGAAACAAGCATCAAAATTAATTAATAGACCGAGTTTTACTAGAGCTGAGGTCTTTACTGAGAACTTTTGTGCGATCCATTTGATTAAAGAGAGTATTGAAATGGACAAACCTATTTATATTGGAACATCAATTCTTGATTTATCAAAGTCATTAATGTATGATTACTTTTATAATAACTTGAGGAAGAAATATCAAAATGATGTTAATCTACTTTATATGGATACAGATAGTTTTATTTTGCAAATTAATGCTGATGATGTTTATTCAGACATGAAAAACGACATTAATATCTATGACACTAGTAATTACAGTCCAGAGAGTGAGTTGTTCTCTTCTAAAAATAAAAAGGTGATTGGAAAGTTTAAGGATGAATTAGGAGGAAATGTCATGAGTGAATTTGTGGGATTGAGGTCTAAGGCTTATGCTTATAAATACATTGTGAATAACGTTGAAAAGCCTGATAAGAAGTTAAAAGGCATAAAGAAAAATGTTATTAAAGAAACAATAAATTTTAAGGATTATTATAACTGTTTAACAACAAAGAAAGAAGAGTTTAGAAAGATTAATGGAATAAGAAGTTATAAACATAAATTATATTCAGAAGAGGTGAATAAGAAAGCATTGGGGGCTTTTGATGATGAGGTTTATTTTAGAAAATGGAATTGATAGTCTCCCTTATGGTTATATAAGTATATAAGTGATAAGTTAAAAAGGGGGGTTAGGGATTTTAACGGGCTACCGCCGCCTTTTTACTATTATATAAATGATAGAACCAAGTACCAACCAGACTAAAGAGTGGAGGTGTAATCAACCTTGGTATATAAATGGTAAACATAACGAATGTGAAAAATATCAAATAGGTATAATCGAAAAGACAACTGGTAAAAAAAATTACAAAACAAATAAGAGAATTAATTTAAATACCGGTGAATTGGGTAAAAAAGATGGAAATATTTTTTGAGTGGACGGAAAACTTTGATGGTTGTCAGGAAAATATATACTTTAATTTAAAAATGGTATGTGGCACTGGAGGTGCTCAAACAAGAACATTGAGGGAGGTTTACCATTTTATCTTAGCTCAGTTAAAATATCTTAATAAAGAACCAAACTCAAACATCTTTTTTGTTAATATATTAGATGGTGAAGAGAGTGGCAAGAGAATTAAATTATTTCCCACGCATAAACAAATATTTGTAGGATCATTGTTTCAGTGGTCTACTCGGGATCATTTATAGTAAGAGTACCATAAGACCAAGGGGGAATCATTGTTTGAGTGTCAAAAGGCTAAAAGGTTCGTAAAGAGGTGAGAAGAAAACTAACAGTAAGTGAATGGGTCGATGTTTGAGTGGGTCAAAGATAATCTGCCAGATGATATGTAGAAGAAGGATTATAGGTCTATAAGGGAAAACAAATATTTGTAGTGTTTGAGTGGTCTAATAAACAACATTAAGGATAGGTACTATAGACAAAAGGTTCATAAAGATGAGGGTGGGAGAAATAGAGGTGTTAATGGGCAATGAGGTTTAGAGGAAAATGAACATGTAAGTCAATGGGAAAATGAGAGTGTCCCAGAAGCAACATATATACACTACTCACGTGATATGTCAAGTGAGACAGCTCTGATTTCCTGTTTGGCATTGAGGACCTCCATCCATTGTGGAGACAGCAGAAGCAACATGTCCAGAGTAGTATGACCTGGTCTGAATCCAAATTGATCAGAGATCAAGCCATTGGAGAAGAGGAAGGATTTGATATCCGAAGCAATGATGGATTCCATGACTTTGCTGATAAATGGAAGCAGGCTGATTGGTCTGTAGTTGCAAGGATCTGTTTTTGCACCTTTCTTGTGTAAAGCGGTAATGTTTGCTGATTTCCAAGATGCCAGAAGATGACATTGAGCAAAAGAGAGGGTGAAAAGAACAGAGAGAGGGTGAGATAGAGTGGCAGAGCAGGATTTTAGGAACCGTGGGCTGATGTCGTCTGGTCCAGTTGCAGAATCAGAGTCGAGGTTTGACAGAAACTTCTCCACCTTGTCAGGAGAGAAGGACACAGAGTCCAGGAGCACTTGGGTTCGACTGGGAAAGGTGGGAACAGAGAGAGATGAGTTTGGGACACAAGATTTTGAGGCAAACACAGAGTTGAGGCATTCGGCTTTGTCACATGCGGTGTCAACTGTGTAGCCATTTGAGGTAAGGGAGGGGATGGAGGGGGAACAAACACCAGAAACGGATTTCCCCAGACGCCACCAGGATTTGGAGGAAGGAGACAGGTTTGAGAGTTCAATCTTGAGTGTGGAGAGATAGTGCTTCCTGGCACTCCTGAGGGTAGACACACACTTGTTCCGAGCATGGTGGAAGGAACTGAGATTGCCTTCAGTTGGATTTGCCTTCCAAGAGGCAAAGGCAAGTTGTTTCAGGGCAACTGCCTCAACACAAGATTCAGTGTACCATGGATGGGAGGAAGGGTAAGACAACTGAAGACGAGATGGGATAAACCTTTGCAGGAGAGAGAGCAATTTGCTTTGGAAGAATTCCCAGGAAGAATTTATGTCAGAGGCAGCAGAGATGGTGGACCAGTCCAGATGATTGATGGCTGCTTGCAGGCCGTGCCAGTCAGCCTGAGTGAAATGCCAGATTCGTCGGTGCTGAGGAGGCTCTCTGAGAATGGCCAGAGAGATGTCCACTTTAACAAGCACATGATCAGAAGAACCGATTGGAGCAGAAGAAGAGCAGCAGACATTTGCAGGGAAGTTCGTCATAACCAAGTCCAGAAGAGAAGATACTCCATTGACTGAGATCCGGGGTCGGGAAATTGACAAATTGTGTCAGTCCCAATGAGTCGCAGAAGTCCTTTGCTGAGGTGCCATGGCTGGTGAGAGATGAACCCACACCCAGCCAGCTGGCATGATGACAGTTGAAGTCACCACATATGAGGAAGAGAGAGTTTGGATGAGTTGATAGAAGTTGGTCCATGTTGTCTGACAGCGAAATGTAAATGGAGTCATCACTGTTTGGAGGACGGTACAGAACACATATGAACAAAAGGTGTGAGCGGAGAGGAAGCCGTAGCCAGAGGTACTCCTGGGGGTGGGGTGGAGAGAAGGTAGTGCAAGGAGAGTGAGGAAGAGAGTTTTTGATAAAGATAGCCACCCCACCACCAGGACGAGGTTGAGGTCTATCATACCGGAGGAGGGAGTAACCAGGAAGAGATATTAAGGAATCAGAGACATCTTGAAGGAGGAAAGTGTCTGTTAAGCAGATGAAGTCTGGATTGTCAGAAGCAACCTGAATGGAGAGATCAATCAGGTTTGAGCGAAGGCCCCGGATGTTTGAGGTCCATACCGTGAATGAGGAGAGAGGGGGCGCATCGGGTGCAGGTCAGGGGAGGGGAGGGGTAGTGTCAGATGAAGGATGAGAGGGGGAGGTAGGAAGAGCAGTTGATAGTGTGGCAGAGATTACAGAAGAGTTACAAGAAAGGGAAGGATGAGGAGGACGAAAGGTTTGATGGTGATGGGATGAGGCACAGTGAGGAGTTGTTTGAGGGGGGGGCAGAGGAAGGTCGAAGGTTGGGGGAGGTGGAGGTATGAGATTGAAGGGAGACGAAGTGGGGAGGAGGCAGCTTTGAGAATGAGGTGGGAGGAGGGAGAATTTGGGAGGGATGGTTGGGGGGTAGATTTGAAGGGGAGGGGTTGGAGGGAGTTTTGAATGGGAGGGGCAAGGGGGGAGTTTAGGAGGGGAGGGGCAAGGGGGAGTTTACGAGGGGAGGGCCAAGGGGGGAGATTTGGAGGGGAGGGGCAAGGGGGAGATTTGGAGGGGCGGGGCAAGGGGGGATATTTGGAGGGGAGGGGCAAGGGGGGATATTTGGAGGGGAGGGGCAAGAGGGGAGTTTAGGAGGGGAGGGGCAAGGGGGAGATTTGGAGGGGAGGAGCAAGGGGGAGATTTGGAGTGGAGGGGCAAGGGGGATGTTTAGAAAGTGGATGATTAATGAAAGATGAGCATTTATAACAAATTGGTTTTGTTGTGATTTTCAAGTTGGCGATCCGTTTAAGAACGATGGAGGAGGGGTGGAATGAATGATAATTTAGAGCATGTCGTGAGAAAGAATTATAAGAGATTGAATATTTTTTTGAAATGGAATGAGTTGAAGAGGAAATTGAAAGGAGCCTTTTAAATTGGAAGAAAAACAGCGTGTTGTAATAAACCACTGAATAAAACACTGCAGGGGAAAGTTTAAACATATTTAAACAGAACCGTGAAGAACAATCTTATATTCACAAAAATACCAACGGGGAGAGGGAGCTTAGAGGGAAGGGGATAATGTCACTTGAACAGGGCAGAAGGTGGAAGGCAAGGGGATAATGGGGGCGGGGCGGGACAGCGCACATGGACAGAGGCGCACGATGGAACAAAAGAACACGAGGAGAAAGGGAAATAAGTTTTTTTTTTGTTTTTTTTGGGGGGTGGGGGGGGCGGGGTTACAACGTTAGACAACGAGTAGATGTTTGGTGAAGTTTGGGGGAGAAGGGAAAATCAAAAAACCTAGCAAAACAGCAAAGGAAGGAACAACCTTCGACGGGGGAAGCCTGAGGCTCCAAGGCCTTGCTGGCGACGCGGCAAACAAACGACTAATTTATGAAAGATAAACACCGAGAAACTTCTAAGGGGCACACTATAGTTTCCCACACCGAAAGATAAATACAGTTTCGACAAAATACAATTGTGAACAGACTTAACTTTGAAAACGTGGAGACCGTGTGGAGCTTCGAAAATCCCTGCCGTCTCCAAGATCTCGCGAGATCAATCGAGACTTCTTCCCCACTTAATTATTTATCTTTAAATTTACAAGATGACCTTTTCTATTGTAACCTTAAATATTAATGCGGGGGTGCTCCCCCCCTGCGAAAGGCCCAGGTAAAGTCGCTCGTCCAGAATAAACGTTTTGATATTGTTATTTTGCAAGAGACGAGGTGTAGCCCTTCTTGCATTAGCGAATGGAACAGAATGATAAAAGGACAGTGGTTCTTTAGCAGCTTGGCCTGCTCTCGTGCTGGAGTTGCTGTCTATTTGCATCATTCTTTCTGTGCACAGGGTGTCGCTTTTTTTTTTTTTTTTCTTTTTTTTTTTTTGTATACAATATCGAGGCTCGTGAAAGAGCGAACATTAATCACACAGAAAGACAAACCGACACATAAAACATATAACATAGGGAGCGGTAGACAAGATGGGGAGAGAGGGGGAAGGACACAAACACAACATTTGAGAGCAGGGACCGAGAGACATGGAGACATCGAGAGATCTGAGAGAGGGCGAGGGCTTTGGGGGGGGGGGCGTGGGAAGGGGGCAGTGGGAGAGGTATAAAACATATGGACACTGCCAGGACTTCCAGGAAAGAAGTTGGAATTTCAAACAAGGTGGATCTGGGGTGAATTAGCGGGGGTAGAAAAGATCAAGGTTTTGGATGGGGGAAGATAAGAGATGGTGGTGAACAGCTGTTTTAAAGACCTGGAGGGAGGAGTGGGATTGAAGGGAGTGAGGGAGTTTGTTCCAGAGGCGGGAGAAAAGAGGAATGAAAGAGTGAAGGTGAGCGGAGAGCCGAGATTTCGGCAGTTTAACCATCAGAGGGTTGCTGGCAGATCTTGTGCGACCTGTAGGAATATTTGGGGGACAGAGCACAGAGAGAGCTGGGGGTGCAAGGCCGGAGAGGAGTCGGTAGAAGACAGAAAGACCACCTACCTGCCTGCGGTGAGTGAGTGAAAGGCCCTCAGAGATAGCTTCATCGCGGGAGATTCCAATAATTCTGAAAGCTTTGGTTTCAACAGCGTGAAGCCGAGCTAGGTGTGAGGCAGGAGCACCGGCCCATAGGGGAGAACAGTATTCCATTGAGCTGCGGATGAAAGCCTTGTATGTGGTGAGGAGCTCAGGTGTGCCGAGGAAGGACTTCGCACGACGGAGGATGCCCAGTCGGCGACTGGCTTTGGAGGCCAGCTTGGAAATGTGGTTTTCCCAAGAAAGATCATGGCAGATAGTGAGACCCAAAATCTTGAGCGACAGAACTTCTTGGAGAGGATTGTTGAGAAAGTAGATGGGAGGGTTGTCCAGTCGATCTTTTCGGAGAGACATAGTAAGAGTGTGAGATTTGTCAGGATTGAAAGACATGTTCCACTTGTTTGACCAGTCTGTGATTTTGTCCAGGTCTTCAGAGAGTGAGGAGGCAGCAGACTGCCGATCTGAGGGAAGAGGAATGGAGCGGCAGAGAGTGGAGTCATCAGCAAAGAGATAGAGAGGATTTTCGAGAGAGTCAGAGAGATCATTGATGAAGACCAGAAAAAGCACGGGGCCCAGAACACTGCCTTGGGGAACTCCAGCCTGAACAGGAAGAGGAGATGAGAGAAACCCATTCAGGGCCACACGTTGACGACGACTAGAGAGGAAGTCCGCCAGCCATGCGTGGAGATTTCCATGGATACCAAAGGAGGAGAGTTTGGTGAGCAGAGCGGGGTGCCAGACCGTGTCGAAGGCACGTGATATGTCGAGGGAGACAGCTCTAATTTCCTGTTTGGCATTGAGGACCTCCATCCATTGTTGAGACAGCAGAAGCAGCATGTCCAGAGTAGAGTGACCTGGTCTGAAACCTAATTGATGATCAGAGATCAAGCCATTGGAGAAGAGGAAAGATTTCATATCAGAAGCAATGATGGATTCCATGACTTTGCTGATAATTGGGAGAAGGCTGATTGGTCTGTAGTTGCTAGGATCTGTTTTTGCACCTTTTTTGTGCAAAGCGGTGATGTTGGCTGATTTCCAAGCAGATGGCAGTTGACCTTGAGCAAAAGAGAGGGTGAAGAGAACAGCGAGAGGGTGAGATAGAGCAGCAGAGCAGGATTTTAGGACCCGTGGGCTGATGCCGTCGGGTCCAGTTGCAGAATCAGAGTCGAGGGTTGACAGAAACTTTTCCACCTTGTCAGGAGGAAAGGACACGGAGTCCAGGAGCAGCAGGGTACGACTGGGTATGGTGGGTACAGAGAGGGATGGGTTTGGGACACAAGATTTAGAGGCATTTTAAAGAAATTATTAAAGGGCATTTAGTCTCGGTGAATTTCTTTTTGAATGGTTCTAAGCACACGATCCTAAATGTATATTCACCGAGTAATAGCACAGAAAGATTTAATTTTTTTACACAGTTGGATTTTACTCTCACACACCTTGACTTTGATGGTATTGTTTGTCTGAGTGGGGACTTCAACTGCACAATGGACCCCACTCTTGATCGCAATGGAGCAGAGCCCCATCCAGCAAGCTTGGTGCCTCTAAGGGGAGCATTGTCCAAGTTTTCCTTTGTGGATGTGTAGAGCCTCCAGAATCCATCCGCACGTCAATATACATGGTGCCGCTGTGCAAATGGCCGGCTGTCTCTTGTGAGGATGTACAGAATATATGTCAACAGTGACTCCTTAAATGTTGTGGGCCACGCTGATGTAGCCCCGAGCGGTTTTTCAGACCACCATATGGCCATTCTTCATGTCCTTTCTCCGGCCCGGAATCGCGGTGCTGCTTACTGGACTTTCAACGTCGGCCTCTTGCAAAATGAAGCGTTCCTTGATGCTTTCCGGGCCCTTTGGGAAGTTAGAAAGTTTCAAAAGCCTTCCTTCTCTTGCCGTGGGCAATGGTGGGATAATGCAAAGGCCCAGATTAGGTCATTTTGCCAGCAATATACAGTCACGTGAAAAAGTAAGTACGCCCCATGTAAAGTTTTGACTTTTTCAACATATTTCAACATACAGCTATTTGATCTTCATTTCAACAATATTGATAGATAAAGGTGATATAATCTATCTATAATTCCAGTAATCTCTGTGTGTTTGTTTGTTTGTATGTTTGTACGTTTGTTTGTCTGTGACCGCTGTTTCTCGACAACCACGGGTCCGATATACTTGAAACTTGCCAGGTATATTGCTGGGGACCCGAGGATGTGCCTTTTCAAGGTTTGAAATTAATCGGACAAGTACTTACCGAGCTATGCCGATTTAGCCGTTCGCCGTTCGCTTTGGCGTTGCGAATGGACCAAACCATTGCATGTAAATAGAGGGGGGGGGTTCTGTGGTCGTTGCGAATGGACCAAACCATTCATGTAAATAGAGGGGGGGGTTCTGTGGTCGTTACTGCCACGTGGTTTCAAAGTTTTTTTTTGTTGTTGTTGTTTGCACGCATGTTTTTTTGCACCCACGTATGGGCACGCCCTAGGATGTTTACACACACACACCCCTACACAAATTTTTTTTTTTTTTTTTTTTTGGCAAGGAACGGGCACCCACGTACGGGCACGTCCTAGCTTATATATAGTACGGGCATGCCCTAGTATAACAAATATCATGAAACATTTACATTTTGTTGTCCATTGTATAATTTAAATAAACTTAAATGCAAATTTCGCATGTGGAAAAAGTAAGTACACCCTTGGCTCTAATAGGTGGTATTGCCCCCTTTGGCAGAAACAACCTCAAGTAGGCGTTTCTTATAACTGTCTACCAGTCTCAAACATCGACTGGGAGAAATTTTTTCCCACTCCTCCATGCAGAATTATTTCAGCTGTGCGATGTTTGAGGGGTTTCTTGCATGCACAGCTCGTTTCAAATCCCCTAACCCCCCACAACATCTCGATGGGATTTAGATCCGGGCTTTGACTTGGCCATTCCAGAAAACTCCATTTCTTTCTTTTCAGCCATTCCTTGGTGGATTTAATGGTATGTTTAGGGTCATTGTCATGTTGCAAGGTCCACCTTCGGTTGAGCTTCAACTTTCCAACAGATGGCCTCACATTATCCTCAAGCACCCTCTGGCACAATGAAGAATTCATAGTGGATTCTATGATGGTGAGGTGCCCAGGCCCTGATGCAGCAAAGCTGCCCCAAACCATAATATTTCCACCACCATGCTTTACAGTTGGTATCAGGTTCTTGTGGTCAAATGCTGTCTTTGGTTTTCGCCTAACATGTCTTCTGGTACTGTGGTCAAATAACTCTACCTTTGACTCATCTGTCCAGAGCACATTGTTCCAGAAGTGCTGGTCTTGGCCTGGGTGTTCATTGGCAAACTTTAGTCTTGCCCTGATGTTCTTTCTGAACAGCAAAGGTTTCCTCCTGGCACACCTCCCATGTCGATCAAATTTGTGCAGCCTATTTCTAATGGTAGACTCGTGCACTTTGACATCAACAGTGGCAAGAGCTACCTGTAGGTCCCGTGATTGCATTCTGGGGTTCTTAGAGACTTATTTCAGCATCTTGCGGTCTGCTCTCGGGCTGAACTTGCTGGTGCGGCCTGGCCTGAACAAGTTGGCAGTTGTTTGGAATCTTCTCCACTTGTAGATGATCTTCCAGACAGTTGAATGATTGATTTCAAATTGTTTGCAGATCTTTTTAAATCCCTTCCCAGACTCGTAGGCATCCATAACCTTCTTTCTGAAGGCCTCAGAGAGCTCTTTTGATCTAGGCATGGTGACGTTGCACACTTCAACAACAAAGAGCAAACCAAACTAAATGTCTGAGGTTTAAATAATTCAGGTCCCTCCAAGATCCTCTCTAACGATGTTCGAATCATTTGCACCTGAGCTGTGCACCTGATTCTAATTTTAGGTATTTGAGGTAGTGATAAATGTAGGGGTGTACTTCCTTTTTCCACATGTGAAATTTGCATTTATGTTTATTTAAATTATACAATGGACTACAAAATGTAAATGTTTCATGATATTTGTTATATTATATCACCTTTATCTATCAATATTGTTGAAATGAAGATCAAATAGCTGTATGTTGAAATATGTTGAAAAAGTCAAAACTTTACATGGGGTGTACTTACTTTTTCACATGACTGTAACTCCTTTTGTACGAAGAATGAAACAGCGATGCAAACTCTCATCGCCAAAGAGATCTTGTGTCTGCAATCAAACCTTCTGGCCCAGAGCGCTGAAAGGACTTGTTCTTTAATTGTGAAGAAGAAAGCCCTCCTTGCTGAGCTCTGCGCAAAGCGGGCTCGAGGGGCTCATACGATTATGAACCTGCGTTTCATTGATACCTCTTCGAAATTCTTCTTCGGCTTGGAACTGCGAGTGAAGAGAAACCAGAAAATAACTTCACTGTGCACGCAAGGAGGTCGAACCACTCAGGACCAAAACGAGATCAGAACTTTGGCCAAAGAATATTTTTCAGATTTGTATTGTGCTCGGAACACAAAGAAGAATGTGATTCTTTCAATGACTGCTTCTCTGCCAACCCTGTTTGAGTCTGCACGGCAGCAACTGGATGAAGAAGTTACCCTAGGGGAACTCTTCACCGCTTTGCAAACTTTTCCCACGGGCAAGGCTTCCGGGCTGGATGGAAACCCTGCGGAGGTCTATAAGGCCTTCTGGGACCAACTGGGACGGGAACTGCTTGGCCTCTTAATTGAGGGCCTGCATTCAGGCTTATTACCACTCAGTTGCCGTAGGGCTGTAATTGCCCTTATACCCAAGAAGGGAGACCTACAACAACTTCGGAATTGGCGTCCAATTTCCCTCCTTTGCACGGACTATAAAATTATTTCAAAAACTCTCGCAAACTGCCTCAAGCCTGTCATCGGGGATATTGTACACCCCGATCAATCATATTGTATCCCGAAAAGTACAATACATGATTGTATTTTTATTGTGCGTGACGCGATCGATATTTGTACCATGGAACAAAGAAATGTTGGTCGTGTTTTTGATCAAGAAAAGGCTTTTAATGCCATCGATCATTTTTACCTCTTTGCTGTTTTACGGGGGTTTGGTTTTGGGGAAACTCATCGGTCACGTCAAATTATTGTATAATAACATTTTTTGCCTGCTTAAGGTGAATAATATTTTAAGTTAGCCTTTTTCTGTGACTCGGGGTATTCGCCAAGGGTGCCCTTTGTCCGGCCTTCTTTACTCCCTCTCTGTTGAGCCTCTTCTGAATTGGTTGCGCACATGGCTTCCTGGTTTTTGTCCTCTGCCATCGGCTAACCCGGTAAAGACCATCGCTTATGCCGATGACCTATGCGCGTTTGTTAATTCCGATGAAGATATCTGTGCCCTGGTCGAGTCCACCAATGAGTTTACTTTGGCTAGCTCCATAAAGGTCAACTGGCAGAAGAGCAAAGCTCTTTACTTAGGTCCACAGAATGGGATCCCCCCTCCGACCCTGCCAATGCAGCTTGAGTGGGCACATGATGGGATACGCTACCTCGGGGTCTTTCGCGGCACTCAAGATTTCATTTCTAAAAACTGGGAATCGCCGATTACCAAGACTGAGCAGCATCTGCAAAAATGGAGGGGACTATTGAGACAGCTTTCCTATCGGGGTCGTACACTGGTCATCAATAACCTTGTGGAATCGATGCTGTGCATAGGTTTATGGCACTACAGGCCCCAGGTTCTATTCTTAAAAAGCTCCAAAGTATTTTTATCAATTTCTTTTGGGATGGGAAGCACTGGCTCTGGGCCTGGCGTAATAAGTCTGCCCCATTGCTGAAGGTGGACAGGGATTGATAGACATAACAGGTAAAGTGATGGCTTTTCGCCTCCTTGCATTACGAAGGCTGCTGTATTCCGATATACCATGGAAAGCCTTTGCTCACTGCTTGCTCAGGCAAGCAGGGAGACTTGGCTTCGGTGACGAAATCTTTCTTCTTGACGCAGCGAGGGTGGACATAACATCGATCCCCTTGTTTTACAGAAGTATGTTGGAAGAATGGCGGACAGTCGTGTTTTGCCGTAACACCAGTGCCTGCACTCTCCAAATGTTTTTAAATGAACCAATTTCCTTTAATCCCTTTTTTAAATGGGTCTGTAGTGACCGTTCTTTTGTGCAAAAGTTCATTGATGTCAACTTTACCAGGGTCAAGCACCTTAGGAATCCCTTTACATATAAATGGAAGCCGGCTGCTAATGTTGCCGTGGCCACTGGTGTGAGATCCATCCGAGTTATTGGAAGGATTTTCTCTGTGATTTCACGAGCTTTTTAACTAACCGGGCTAAAGTGGGATCCAGAGATTGAGGCTGCCCTCCCTCTGTCCCAATGTCCTTTCCTCATCTTTTAATCTCATTTCGGGGTTTTATCTCCTTTAACTCGATGGAGAAATCCTCGTTGTATAGTCTAAGTGTTAACACTCTCATTCCTGACAGACCTGCAGAGCCACGAGCTCATTGGAAAGCATTGCTCAAGCTGGCCATTCCGCAACAATCAAATGGCACGTGATGTATAAGGAGCCAATCGTCAAGCGCTCTGAGGATTTACAATGGCGGCTGACGCACTACATCTTGCCTTGCAATGTTCTGTCTCATCGCATATGTTCCGAAAATTCAGAATTGTGCCCCTTTTGCGATGCCCCTGAAACCATTTTTCATGCCTTCATTGAGTGTTCGAGACTGTCCTCCCTTTTTAATATTTTCTTACGTGTGACTCAGGGGCTCGGTTTGATTTTCACACATTGTGTTTTCATTATGGTTTTAATATTTCTCATCTAAGTAAAAATGAATGTTTTTTTAGGGAACTTCTTGTGCTCGGAAGCAAAGCTTGCCATTTATCTATCAAGAAAACGGAAAATGCAGAACATTGATATTTTAGCTGATGACATTTTAAAGATTTTTAAAGCGTCGGTTACATCTCGTGTCCATTTTGAGTCTGAAACCCATGATTCTGCTGTCTTTGAAAAACGATGGTGTGCCAAACAATCTTTATGTAGCTTGGTCAATGGTGTTCTCGTAATTAATATATATTCTGGAATCTTTGCTTCTATGTTACCCCATCCACCATGCTCTTCCCCTGCATGTGTTGCATGTATTTTTATTTTGAAGTAAGCCATAACCCTTTTGTTTGGACATAATTGTCTGGAATCACATTGAATGATATTGAATGATTCCTTTCAATAAAGAGGAGCCAAAATCTCTCTCTCTCTCTCTCTCTGTCTGTCTCGTCTCTCGACGTAAAACTTTACATTATAGTAGAGGAAATGAAGTGTAACGTGTGCAAAATTTCAAGATGATTGGATGTACGGTCTGGAAGCTAGAAGTTATTGCGTGAAGAAGAAGTCATACAGAGTGGGCATGGAATTATCACACTGCACATGACGAGCAGGCAAAGTACGGAGCGACCTCACGGGATCATTTTCACCTCAAATAAAATTCTGATTTCAGATTTGTCGATCGCTGAGGTATATTAATACATGACCAAAACAGATTTTATACATGACCAAACCTATGCACAGCATCGATTCCACAAATACCGACGATTTTTGATGAAAATATAACATTTGTGTCTGCGTTTCAGTAAAGTAAAGTGTGTGCCGTGTCACCATTTTAAAAATTGAAACGTGGCTCATTGTAAAGAACTCCATATGGGGAATAGGTGTTGTTAACGATGACCTCATTGGTGCCATAATTATGACGTCATAATTCGACAGGGACAACGATTAGTCCGATCAGTTTTAAATTTATTGAGCATGATCTATGCGACAATTATTTAGAGAATATAAATTTATGATGTCATCCCTCATGTGGTCTGGCAGCCATATTTGATCAAAATAAAGAAACGTTCAAAAATAGAAGAATTGGCTTACACCAAGTTGACTGCGCAGGGTAAGTATTCTATGAATACCATCTAGTTTGTATATGTTTCCGATGGTTTTGTTTTTGTTGAGGAATGAAATGTATTATTGTTATCATCTACAATATCTTGAATAAAATAAATCAATCCTTGATGTCTGAGTTCAGTAAAAAAAAAATTATTGTCTCTCTTTCAAAGTGTGATTAAAGCACTCGATTACAACATATTTTTCTTCAATAAAGGTGCTGTATAATGAAGTTTCAATGAATGAGGAAATGACCTGAGGGTTTGTACTTTCTAACCGTGGCATTCGCGGATTCGCCATTAACTGGATATATAACCATTCAGTGTGTACCTTTTTTTTCCTCAGTCATTCACGAACCAGCTTTCCATGTCTAATGTTTCTCTCTCTCTCTCTCTGAAAGAAATCGATGTATTGTAAGCAAATCACCAAAAGAACAGATCTCCAGTGGCGCATTGCCCACTGGATCATCCCATGCAATACATATGTGAGGAATTTTGCCCCAATATCTGCATGCTGCCCCTTTTGCTCTGTAAATGGGGATGTATTTCATTTTTTCATTGGCTGTGAAAGACTTTTTCCAGTATTCAACTGGTTAAACATTGTGTCACACAAATTGAATTTCAGATTTACTTTCGTTCCTTTATTTTTGGGTTCAAAAAGAAACGTAAACATGACAAAATGTATGAACTGTTGTGTTGTTTTTTGTAGCAACAGCAAAACTTGCTACATACTTGTCCAGAAAGGAGAAGCGTAACGGTAAACCGCTTCACCAATGCAACATCATGACGTTTTTCACTGCGCTTGTTTCTGCAAGGGTAAAACTTGAATTTCATTTTTCCAAGACCATGGCTGAACTGGATGTTTGTGGAAAAATGGTGTTTAGAAAATGTTTGTGAAGTTCGCCAAAAATGAATTTGTATTATCTCTTTCTTAAATACTCAAGTCTTTCTATATTTGCATAGTATTGTTTTATTTTATGTTTGTGTAAAAATAAAATGATTAATTGTTATACTCTCGTTGGTTCTTTGCTTTCATATTCTCTCCTGTTTTGTTGGGATTTTTTTGATTTGTAAATTGTACATACACACTTTTATAATTTTGTAATAAAAGGACCTCAAAAGTCAAAAGTCTCTCTAGATAGGAGAAGACGATAGAAAGAAGGACACCAACACTTAGACGATAGGGAGAGAGAAAAAACAGGAAGAAAGGGAAATCAGCACAAAACACAACGCGAACTGATTGAGACCCTGAGCACTGGGAACATATGATTACACGTGTGCGGGAAAACGAGCAATAGCTGTGGAAAGTGCGAGGAAAGAGACAGAGGTTTGGGACACAATATTTGGAAGCAAACACAATTGAAGCATTCGGTCTTCTCACAAGCAGAGTAGGCTGTGGAGCCATTTGAGGAGAGGTAAAGGATGAAGGAAAAGCATACACGAGAGAGGGACTTAACAAGGTGCCACCAAGTTTTAGAGGAGGGAGGCAAGTTTGAAAGTTCAATCTTGACGTTGGACAGATGTTGTTTTCTAGCTCTTCTGAGATTGGACAAACACTTATGGTGGGCTTTTTGGCCTGCTCTTAGGTTGCCTTCTGTCATATTTGCCTTCCAGGAGAATGCAAGTTGTTTTGAGGCAACTTCCTCACCACAAGATTCAGTGTACCATGGCTCCCACCTGATTGGTATGAAAAATAAAGGAGAGAGCAGGTTTCACCCCAAAGGTGCCCCGGCAATGTCACGCGCTGAAGGATATGTTATTTATTTATTTGGCATGGGGGTGGTATACTTTGAACGTCGCTCTACTTGTTTGTATATTTTTTGGAGAGATGAGGGGAAAAGGGATCAGAAGTACCAATACCTAGGATATAAGGAGCGAAAACGAGGCATGGGATAAAAAATGAAGACAAAAGCACAACCCCACTGAGAACCCTTTTCCTCTTTTGTCCTCAGACCCCCATAGCCTCTTTAGTTTAGACCCTCATACCTCCTTTAGAATAACCGACCCTTTACATCACTTAGACCCCTTAGAACTATTTAGACCCATTAGACCCTTTTTGAGACCTTTTGTAGTTTAAATACTTCAGATGTCTTAAGACGCTCAAGTCGCTTTAGACACTTTATACCCCTTAGACCCATTACGCCTTGATACCCTAAAGACTCTTTGCACCCCTTACACCCTTTAGACTGTTAGATCCATGCAGACCCCTTTTAGACCATTAAGACCCTTAAGACACCTTAGACACCTTGGAAAATCAAAGATAATTTCCCCGAAAATCATTTTTGTTGACCTTTTTTGTGCACCATTTGCATCACATAACAAGTTGCAATGGTTAAAGTTCCAACGATCCTGCCCAGACGTTATCACTATCCATGATTTATATCACAAGATGTGGAAAAATCAGCGAGTCCAAAGAGACCATTACCATGATACTTTTGAAATTTAAGTAATTACCCAGACAAACCATGAAATGGCCCGAAGGGTGGTGGAAAACTGCTTGGTCAGGCCTACAGTTACTGTGGTGGTGGTGGTTGAATCCTCATTTCCTCAAGGGCAAAGTGTTTGGACAAAAATTGTGATAATGATGAAATTACAGCACCACCGAAGATCCCCCTCACCAAGTATAAAATAACTTGTTCGAAATAACAAAATACTATTAATACCAAGAGACAAATAAAACGCACTCCTTTTTCAATGGATCAATGTTCCCTCATTTTATTACTCTCCTTAATATTATATAGCATTTGGGAATGTAAATAGAACACAAAAGAGAATATGCTGAAGCTATTATTGCAAACATTTCTGTCGCAACAGCAAATTTTCCTTCAACACTATTGTATGCAGGAATGAAGGTGAGCCACACAAGGAGGAATCCACTTAGACTGAAGTTGATGAATTTACATTCATTTGTTTTTGTTGAAAGATTTTGAGCTTTCAAGGAGAGAATAAAACAAATCACCGATAGAAGGCCCAGGTAAGTCAAAGCACAGATAATCCACTGTGGTGATAAACGAGCACATTCCATGATGATGGTACCAGGACGATCGCTGGTATTTCTGTAAACTCTCGTTTTTTCCAGCACACACCAGCAAATGGAAAAAGCACAGTATGATGTCATCCCAATACCAAAAATAATTTTTCGTCCTCTAAACTTCCTGGGTATCAATGTCCATGCATAAAACAAAAAATCTGCAAATTTGACACAATGTAAAGTATGTTAATTTAACGGTTATCACTTTGATGTTTACACAGTGAATAAGGCATAACAGATTTTAACAATTATTTAAAAAAAAAGAATTCTGGTTCCAATTTCTAGAAGTGCAGACGGTTTCCCCAGATATGTGAAAATATCTTCAATATCTGAGAAGAACAGACAGATATATTGTCTATAACTGTTGTCATTTGTCCACTGTATTTTTCATCGTTTTGTGATTCATCTTCATCTATTTTGTAAGTCATATAATTTAGAAGTCCAAGGAAATGTATCCAGTACATGAATGATATAAAAAAATTCATGAGTCCATCTGCTTATATAACCTTTTTCAACATGAGATTTCGACTTGTAAATTCTGACAATATCCAGCTTTGAACTTAGGCTTTCTCAGATTAACCTTCTTTTTGTATTGAAATTACCCTGCGCTCGCGAAGCGAAAGGCAGGGTTAAGCATTCGGGTCCGTCCGTACGTCGTAAGTCCGTACGTCATACGTACGTACGTGCATGTCTGCATTTTAAAAATTCATTTTCTCAGCAACCTTTGGTCTCATTGACATGAAATTTTCACCATAGTAGGGACTCCTCCTGTGGAATATTCTACTGAATTATGACGTCATACTGTATATTATGACGTCACAGGTCACGTGGTACAGGATGGCACCCCATCTTGGAAAAACTTTAAAAAATTGCACCTCTACAGATTTGGCGAAATTCCGACGATGTTTGACGAAAATATAACATTTGTGTCTGCATTTCAGTAAAGTAAAGTGTGTGCCGTGTCAGCATTTTAAAAATTGAAATGTGGCTCATTGTAAAGAACTCCATATGGGGAATAGGTGTTGTTAACGATGACGTGATTGGTGCCATAATTATGACGTCATAATTCGACAGGGACAATGCTCAGTCTGATAAGTTTGAAATTTATTGAGCATGATCTATGCGACAATTATTTAGAGAATATAAATTTATGATGTCATCACTCACGTGGTGTGGCAGCCACATTGGATCAAAAATAAGGAAACATTGAAATATAGAAGAGTTGGCTTACACCAAGTTGACTGCACAGGGTAAGTATTCTATGAATACCATCTAGCTTGTATATGTTTCCGATGGTTTTGTTTTTGTTGAGGAATGAACTGCATTATTGTTATCATCTACAATATCTTGAATAAAATTAATCCATACTTGATGTCTGAGCTCAGTAAAAAAAAATTATCGTCTCTTTTTCAAAGTGTGAGGAAAGCACTCGATTACAACATATTTTTCTTCTTTAAAGGTGCTGTATAATGGAGTTTCAATTAATGAGGAAATGACCTGATGGTTTGTACTTTCTAACCGTAGCATTCGCAGATTCGCCATTGACTGGATATATAACCATTCAGAGAGTGTACGTTTTTTTGCCTCAGTCATTCATGAACCAGCTTTCCATGTCTAATGTTCAACTAAAGGTGGCACAATAATGTGAAATTTATTGGTACATCGTTTCCCATTCGCCGGTTTTTGCACAAGTCTTTCACGAACTGGCTGTCCATGTCTGACGATCGACTGAAGGTGGCGCAAGAATGTGTAATTTATTGGTTCCATGTTTTGGCATTCACCATTTCCACATTGTTTGCTTGCTTTTTGCTTCCCACCCGTGCATGGCACAGGTTCCTCACTCGTAATTTATAAGTCCATGGAACTGTATCCAGGACATCAACGATTTAAGGAAATTCATAAATGTTTTGTTATAGAACTCTGTTTCCTCATCAGCACATAACCTCTTTAGTTTTCTTTGGATTCTTTTAAATATCTGTTTGAAGGCTAACATAAGAATATTAGCTTTTATATTTTTCAAAGGCACAACCCACACACACCTCAACCTCAAATCAACAAGCATTCTGAGTATTGCGCTGCAATACATGTCCCCTACCAAAGTTCAAAGTGCCATAACTCTGTCAAAAATGATAGAATATGCAAATTTATGCATGGTTGATGCTGGTTTTCAAACTTGATCTGAGGATGCTGAGACACGTGTGTCACGCCTCGCCTCGTTGATAAGCCCGCAAGGTCGCTCCGTGGAGCGGCCTGCACGTATTGCACTGTGTGAATTATATAAATTATTACCAACTCACGGTCTGAGGTACTAGCGATTCAAGAGATATACATTTTTTTATGGCACATTGGAGAAGCCAATGCGAGGTTTCTTCTTCCTCAGCTTGTCACAACTCTGTCAAATGCGATCGAGTTTAAAAAGTCAGAATTTGACCAAATCTGTTTTATTCGTTTGTTAATATACCTCAGCTATTGACAAATCTTAAATTAGAATTTTATTTGAGGTTAAAATGACCGCGACAGGTCGTGTCCAACGATGCTTTCAGTCTGTACATGTGATAAATAATTAAATCCGCACACTTGACGCCTCTTCTTCTTCACGCAATAACAACTTCTAGCTTCCAGACCGTATAGTCAGGTTCACTATGTTTTTTCGTTCAAAATCATGGTAGATTAGCAAACCTATACATTTTTGGAAACGTTATTACATGAAAAATCTGAAAATCAATGTTTACATTTGCCAATTCGGACCAATTCGATTCGACCAATTCGACCAATTCGACCAATCGACCAATTCCATTCGACCAATTCGACCATTCGACCATTCGACCAATCGTTTCGATCGACCATTCGACCATTCGACCAATTCGATCGATTCGATTCGATTCATCGAATTCGATTCGATCGACCATTCGACCAATTCGATTTGCCAATCAATTTGACCGACCTTTGCTTGTGTGGAACGGACTGTGAAAACGATGCGGACTATATTGTCGGATACGACACACAGGACAGTGATGACGAACTCTAAATGGCATATTCTGTAATCGTGTATGTTTGATGCCATTGACTGCCTGTGTATATTTTGTCATTGACTGCCTGTGTAGATGTGAAGTTATACTGACTGCATGTGTATATATGATTTTGCTGACTGCCTGTGTATGTTTGGTGATATGAATTATTGTGACACATTTTGATGTTATTAACTGCCTGTACAAAATGATAACATGTATTTGATTATGCAACTTATCGCGAATATAAAGACAGTATTTTGCAATTCAAAACCTTTGATTCGTGTCTTACCATTCCCCATAGCACTAATTTGATACTTTCATTGGATTCCTTGTCCCTGAAAATATAGGTTTAGTATATTTTTTAAAGTTTGTAGGGTAATTAGAGGCAGAAATAGAACAAAATATGTATTTTACAGTGGCCATTTTGAAAATCCAAAATGGCCGCCATACAGGTATCTCTCCAAATGTAAACATTGATTTTTAGTTTCCTTATGCTATAACCTTTCCAAAAATGTTTAGGTTTGCTAATCTACCATGATTTTGAACGAAATATAATTTATTGACATAGTGAACCTGACTAGTACATCCAATCATCTTGAAATTTTGCACACTTGTAACTCTTCATGACTTCTACTATGGTATGAAGTTTCACGTCGAGCAATAAAGCGATTCAAGAGATATCCATTTTTAAAAATATTTTCGTTTAATTAACGATATCTGCCAAACCACGTGAGCTATCGCAAATTCCAAAATAGTCTGGGATCCGAGACCTCAAAATTTGATTTTGAAGTGACACCCCTGCTATAAAATGTTTGACCCCTAGATCATGTCTGTGGGGGTGTTAGCCACCAGAAAAGTGACTTTAGCAAGGTAATTTGGATTGCGCGAATTCTGTAGGGACATTTTTTAACTTGGGGCGTCAACTGTAAAAAAGAAAGAAATTTAGGGGTAGGGGAAATTCAATTGACCATATATCCCATAATACAGGGGTGAGTGCAACAAATTACCACTCATTCTTTTTGTTATAAAGTTGACTTTTATATGAAACATGATTCAACGTGATTGGACCATCCATGAGGTCAGCAGAGGTCAAAAGGTCACGGAAAGTGGGTTAAGCTAAAAGTTTAGCTCCTTTAGTCAATAAAATCACATTTTTCCTACTTCAAGCTCAATATAGCCAAACCTTTACACCCAAAATATGTTGTTTGTACCCCTCTGATGTTTTTGGGAAAGAAATGCCCCGACTGAACTTAACTTACTGGCATGTATGTCACTTTGGATTTGCATAACTTTTAAAAAATCACCAAAATCGGGCATTCACACTATCTATTTGCACAGTACTCTTCAACATGTTTTAAAACGACAAGTCATACCACGTACTGTCTGGAAAAGTGTCATTACCTCTATTTACTCATCATCATCACCGTCATCAGTCAGAAGCCGTCCACATTTTTCTCTGTCGCCATTGCAGGCACATGCCATGATGCATGGTACTCCAGCTTTCTCACAAGGGCAATTCCTCAGGCAGTTCGGTTTCTTCTTACATTTGCAGTACTTCAACTTCGCAGCAGAAGGCTTTGATGGCTTGCTCTTCATGACAGGAATTAACCTGTCACCATCCACACTCCTGCCATACTCTTCAGGTGGAAGAAGCACTGGATTGCTGAGTGAAGCTTGCTTGTATAAGCTGATCTGACAAAGGCTCCTGAGAACGTGGAAGTGAAAAGCATCTTCTGTTGGAGGAAGGGAGCGCAGATCTAGTTTGCTAGATGCAAACAAGTGGGCGCGGAGCTTATCCAGGGATGAATACCCTGGCTTGCCGTAGAGATCACAAAAGAAGCTTCGTGCTTCAGTTATCATCTGATCATGTGCAGAAGGTCCGGATTCATGTCGGATGAAATTGGACAACGCTGGCTGTTTGTCAACATGCTGGAGTGCGACTTTCACTGCTCTCTTCTTACCCCGTTTGAAAGGATAGCTCACCGAATCACAACCTGACAGAATGTAGGAGATGCGCAGTGTGTCTGTGAGTGCCAATACGTCCTTTCCAACTGCTTTGGCCAACTCATTCACCAAGTCATGGATGGGGAGGAACAGATCATCCTTTTCCACCCATAACTCAACAACGTTTGTCAACCGAGGGAAATGATACATTGACAGGACGATGATATCTGCATCTGTAGCCTGAATGACAACTACGCTGTTGTCACAGCTAGCAATGTGAGCAAAGATTCTGGTGTCCGCCTCCTCGTGGTTAGGGCAGTACAGCTCATCAACATTGGTATGTTCCGTCTGCGTCACACGAGTTACCTGGGCGTTGACCCCAAGGACCAGGCAGAAGCCATCAGGCCAGGATGACTCCTGGGACCAACGTGAAGCAAGATACGACAGCAGATTGGTCTTGTTACAAGGGTTTGACAGGAATGTGTTCCAATCAGGGATTGTCATGATGTCCGCTGGAACAAACTCTGGCAAGTTGGTATTTGACTCCCGTCTCTGGCGTTCATCCCCTTTTAGACTCTTTAACCCAAAATCATATTGATCGCCCACGAAATGCACTTCAGTGCAATGTGTTTCATGTTCAAGAGTTTGTTCCTGTACCTTTCCTGAAGTTGCTCAAATGTACTCGAACCAAGTGTGTTGAACCGCTGGATGAATGCCATTGCATCAACTACATTAACTGCATCAGATGCAGAAGGAGGCAACTCTTTTAACGGTTCCCATGACTCGGCAACCTCTGCCTGTAGAGTGGATAGATAGTTGGATTTGCAACCTTTGCGCATGGAAAATCCATTCTTCTCTGGCTCAAACAACGAGGGAGGGTACTCAAGCCATTCGTAACTAAATGCCTCAGTCCGTGCCTCATCACTCAGGTCCTGTGCGAAACAAAGTGCCCTTGTCACTGCACTCTCCTCTCTGATGACTTATTTCACAGTGTCCATCTTTTTCTTACTTTTCTTCAGATGCGTGGCGAATGTTTCTATCTTCGGTTGGACAATCTTGTCTGCATTCGTCGTCGTGGCAGCATCCATTGCCTCCAAGCCTAGACGTTTGGCATCTACCAGGGTAGTTGCTGCAAGAATCTGACCTGTGGATATGTTCATTAGTTTATCTGTCGCAAGTGAAGGATCGAATGGGTTTTGCATCTTCTCTTCCACGGTCCGTTTGATCTGCAACACGGCTTCCATGTCTTCTTTCCTCAGCTTCTCGTGGTGGTCAGATTGCGTCGAGGCCATGTGTGCCATCTGTTTTACACTTTCAGAGACAGAGGTCATGAATGGTAGAGCCTTGATGTACTTTTCTCGTGCTGATTCAGACTGTGTTATACCCTTAAAGAGGCTTGTTTTGCCTTCCCTATTGTCGGTCTGTTCAAGGGCAAGGTCTGTCCACACACCATTAAAGTCTCCTGCAGTCTGGTGAACTGTGAATTTGCCAGCTGCAAACTCCTCGTGCACTTCTGGTGCTGTTTCTGGAAGCTTTTGCATCTCACTGAGATAGATCGGAAGGCAGGACATGTACTTACTATGGCCGGAAGCAATGGTATAGGGTAGCATATTCTGTACCTCTTGTAAGTGCTGTTGCCACAGCCCAGCTCTCTCAGCATGGATGTAACGCCTTAGGATAAGCACCATGTCTATGTACATGCTCCAAAGATGGGCTGTCACTCCTAATCCCTTCTCAAAATCTCCCCAGAGCATCTCCAGTGACTCTAGGCATTTCATGACTTCCTTCATGAGTGCAGCAAATTCGTCCTTCTCTTTCCTGTCAAAGGCATTTGTAAGACTTTCAAGCAGAGACGAAAGCAAAGAAAGTGTCTCCTCAGTCTTCTCGAACAACAGCCATTTCTCAAATGGCTCCCACTTCAGCATGAACAATGCCTCACTCAACCATGAATGATAACGGACCATCTTATAATAATATTTTCCTGCCATGACTTTATTGGCTGTACCTCGACCACAGATATCACTAGAAACCAGAATGTCCTCTATGCCACTCTCCATTATGAAAAATCCAATAGATCCCAAGAAGTTCTGGGCAATATGGGATCCTCCAAGTCGAACAATAACATCTTTGTACTTTTCCGATTCCTTCCTAAACAACCCCTTTACTCTGTCATATATCGCCTGGTCACAAGTCACCACCGTCTTAGCCTGACCCATCTTAAGACTCAAGGAGACAAAGTAGTCCAATGAGGTCTGCACTACATCTGCGTTGGTTGGGTTTTGTGGAAGCAATGGTCCATAACCAATCATTGTTTTCTCTGTATGTTGCCCAGAACTGTATTCAAAGAAGCTGCTCCATGTCAGGCTACCAGTGTCCTTGTCGTTTTCACCCGTCATCAACTGTGTTGGATACATCCTCAGTAGGAACCAAACGATGCTCTTGTCAGCTAGAAAGCAGGCTTCCCCCTTGTCATCATGAGGAAGTTCAATATCACGTAATGACCTAGCCTGTCTTCTGTCCTTCAGTGTCAGTTTACTACTTACTGGAACGAATTTGTCTGGTTCACTGATAGTCAGTTTCCTGGTTTTCTTAAGGGGCACTGCCCCCACTACCTCCCCACTTCCTTCTCCCTCAAATGTGTACTGATAAATTATATTTGTTGTAGCATCAAAACTACCACCATCTTGTGTCTCTGAATGGAAGTTTAAGTTATCCAATGCGTAGTGGGTAAAGTGTCCTGGTGTGATGTTTGTTGGAATGAACAACCCTTCCCTTTCTTCTCGTTCAGAAACATCATTGGCGGCTGTTGTGATGTGTCGCTGAGCAGTGGGATAACTGATGCAGTGTCCAAATTTGTTAATCATTGTCACAAGGTTTTTACTACGTGTTTGCTTCAGAATATGTAGGGCAACACCGATGTGTTTGGGAAGTGGCTGCCTGCTAAGACATCCTACAATGTCCTGTGCCAAATTCAGTACCTTCTCTTCATCATCTTTGGTAAGCTCGACTTTGCCATCTTCACCGACACACTCATCTCCCTCTGTTAGTAACCATGCCAAGTGATTGTACAAGTCGACCGGGACTTGACTAGAGGCACCTTCATATGATATTTCAATTTCATCACTGACTGGGATTGCACACCCTACCTTTCCGAATTTTTTCACTTCAGCCCTCAAGTGTTTTGCCACGTGGTATGAACTGTTTGACACGTTTGTGAGCAGTACCTCCTCTTCCTCGTCATCTGGAAGAAGCTCACACTCATCTAATTCAGTCTGCAGAGAGACTACTTCATCATAGAGCTCTTTGACGGTCAAAGGCGATGCACATATTAACGTATCTCTACCCTTCAATGTGATGACCTGAATGTCAGACTCAAAGTGCTTCAACAATCGCTTTTTCAACCTATCAGTTCTGTAGGGTTTCTTACTGACTACATCCTGTTGTGAGAGAAGTTCCGTAAATCTATTGGTCAGCTGGCCAAGGTGGTAGACATGCTTGTTAATAATAAGTCCAGGTGAAATTTCTGAAACAAGCATTTGGAAGCCTTTGTCATATTCAGTGACACCTTTACTGTCACATGTCTGTTCCGAAGCTTTACATCGTCTGTTCATGAAATTGTTCATACACCTCAAGTGATAGCGGAAATCGTTAGCTATGAGGTCAAGACAATAATCACCATGGCCCTCAATTTTCAAAAGGACCGCCTCATCCCTCAACACCTTTGCCTTATCATGGATTGACTTCTGCCTGTCAACTGTGCTGACTAAAGTTAATGTCCTATCGCCTTTGGAATCGCGTTCCCTTTCACACAGGAAACACACTGCCTTAAAGTCCGTTAAACTCCTCCTGCCCTCCCGTTCACCTGATGTTTCTCCTTGCTCGGCTTTAAACCATTTGGCGGATACTAGATTGTCCAAAGTCCGTTTGAGGGTGTAACTACTGCGGCATTTTTCGTGACACATTGGTCCTTTTGAAAGAAATTGGTCCTGATTCTGCAGATCGTCCCACACTCTGCTGTAAACGTCATCCTTCCTTATTTCCACCGCGTTCTTGAATGTTGTGAACCCTCTCTTCGTCAGGTTATACAGAGGTCCCTGATCATCTGTTGTACTTTGGCAGACGATACATTTCGAATAGTCACTTACACTAGAAGAGAGTTTGCGTTTGTTTCCTTTACCAGCTATCACAGCCACAGGTTCCATCTTTATACGCCAGGGGTCAGCACCTGTAAGAAATAAAAAGACACTCTAAGACTTCGTACAATCCACAAATGGAACAAAATTAATAATGTTGTATTCGCATCAGGCGAATCTTCAGGCGAACCTGGTGCCAGGCCAGAATGAAACATATTCCCCACGCCACACAAAACCAATCAACACCATCACGTGTAGTAAATCAGGGTCGACTGTGAAATATATTAGATTCGTAAATATCATGATTTCACAACGTTATAACATTTCAAGATTCAATGAGGAAACTAGTCAAATTTACCTATACTTTTCTCTCGAATGCTAGTACACCGATAATTGCTTGAATGACAGGAAAACATGTGGAAAATAATCAATGAGGAAACTAGTCAAATTTACTAAGACTTTTCTCTCGAATGCTAGTGAACCGATAATTGCTTGAATGACAGGAAAATATGTACAAAATATTCCTAACTATATAATGTTCTTATCTAACTATTCCAAGTTCATATTTCGCTCTTACTTTACAGTTTTTGGATGGGAATCAGCATTCCATTCAGCTCCTGACAGAAAAAGGAATATGGCAACCGGTTTCACTTTCGATATGTCATTCAGTGCTTCCACACGGGAATTTCGATATGTCGTTGGTTGAGTGGTAAATAATAATTGACAAGAAGGAAGCTTGCTCCAGCTAGGGAGGCTGAAGATCGATGGTAATCATAAAGATCAGCAAGAGTGAAGCAAGTTGCTGAAACAAATGTAGCATAATAATCACTAGCACCACACAAAAGATGAAAAGCATCAACCACCACAGTAAACCATCACTATTACAATCAATATAGGCCAGAAACAGTAGAGGGATGCAAAGAACATATTGTGACATAGACATATGTGAATTATTTGATAAAGGAGCTAAATTTTCAGCTTAACCCACTTTCCGTGACCTTTTGACCTCTGCTGACCTCATGGATGGTCCAATCACGTTGAATCATGTTTCATATAAAAGTCAACTTTATAACAAAAAGAATGAGTGGTAATTTGTTGCACTCACCCCTGTATTATGGGATATATGGTCAATTGAATTTCCCCTACCCCTAAATTTCTTGCTTTTTTACAGTTGACACCCCAAGTTAAAAAACGTCCTTACAGAATTCGCGCAATCCAAACTACCTTGCTAAAGTCACTTTTCTGGTGGCTAACACCCCCACAGACATGATCTAGGGGTCAAACATTTTATAGCAGGGGTGTCACTTCAAAATCACTTTTTTACACATTTCCAGGCCTCGGCTCCCAGACTAAAAGGACATTTTAGTAGACTGACATGCTGAACACATCTTTGAAGTTTCCCCTCGATAGGATCAAAAATGAGGGAGCAGCTAGATTTTAAAAGTATATGTTTAAAAACGTCATAACTCCGAAACCATGTGACGCATGACGCCATGCTCATTGACTTTTTTGTTCGTCATGGGTATGCGATTCTGCCTGCAAAGTTTGGCCTCGATCTGTTCAGCCGTTGCAGAGAAAAAGGGGTTTTCGTGTTTTCACGAAAAACAATATGGCGCCAGAACCACGTGACCTGTGACGTCATAATTACCATTACAATATTCTACAGACCGAGTCCCTCCTATGTTGAAAATTTGATCCCAATCGGTCCTATTATTGCAGAGAAAATCTTTTTTAAAGGAAATTAAAACTTAAAATGGCACTGAGTTAAGGATCATCAGAATTAGCAGAATTCCCAAAGTTCAAAGTGTTCAAATTCCCAAAGGACGGAGGGGACGGCGTGCAAACCTATAGTCCCCTCCGGTGCACTGGAGGGGACTATAGGTTTGCACGCCGTTCCTCCATCCGTCAGTCCGTCAGTCCGTCAGTCCGTCAGTCCGTCAGTCCGTCAGTCCGTCACGCAAAGAACAGTTTTCCGGACTTTTTTTCTAAACGCTTAATGCTAATGATTTCAAACTTGGCACATCGTTTCCTCATGATAGGTTACAGATCAAGTTCGAACTTCACGACGTTTCGATCATTTTTGACAAAGTTATGGCACTTTGAACTTTGGGAATTCTGATAATTCTGATGATCCTTAACTCAGTGCCATTTTAAGTTTTAATTTCCTTTAAAAAAGATTTTCTCTGCAATAATAGGACCGATTGGGATCAAATTTTCACCATAGGAGGAACTCGGTCTGTAGAATATTTTAATGGTAATTATGACGTCACAGGTCACGTTGTTCTGGCGCCATATTGTTTTTTGTGAAAACACGAAAACCCCATTTTCTCTGCAACGGCTGAACAGATCGAGGCCAAACTTTGCAGGCAGAATCGCATACCCTTGACAAACACAAAAGTCAGCGTGCATGACGTCATGCATCACATGGTTTCAGAGTTATGACGTTTTTAAGCATGAACCTTTAAAACCGAGCCCCTCCCTCATTTTTGATCCAATCGAGGGGAAACTTCACAGATCTGTTCAGCATGTCAGTCTACTAAAATGTCCTTTTGGAATTTGCGATAGCTCACGTGGTTTGGCAGATATCGTTAATTAAACGAAAATATTTAAAAAATGGATATCTCTTGAAACGCTATATTGAACGACGTGAAACTTCATACTTTCGTAGATGTCATGAAGAGTAACAAGTGTGCAAAATTTCAAGATGATTGGATGTACGGTCTGGAAGCTAGAAGTTGTTATTGCGTGAAGAAGAAGAGGCGTCAAGTGTGTGGATTTAATTATTTATCACATGTACAGACTGAAAGCATCGTTGGACACGACCTGTCGCGGTCATTTTAACCTCAAATAAAATTCTAATTTAAGATTTGTCAATAGCTGAGGTATATTAACAAACGAATAAAACAGATTTGGTCAAATTCTGACTTTTTTAAACTCGATCGCATTTGACAGAGTTGTGACAAGCTGAGGAAGAAGAAACCTCGCATTGGCTTCTCCAATGTGCCATAAAAAATGGATATCTCTTGAATCGCTAGTACCTCAGACCGTGAGTTGGTAATAATTTATATAATTCACACAGTGCAATACGTGCAGGCCGCTCCACGGAGCGACTTTGCAGGCTTATCAACGAGGCGAGGCGTGACATACGTGTCTCAGCATACCTCAGATCAAGTTTGAAAACCAGCATCAACCGTGCATAAATTTGCATATTCGATCATTTTTGACAAAGTTATGGCACTTTGAACTTTGGTAGGGGACATGTATTGCAGCGCAATACTCAGAATGCTTGTTAAGTTCAATTAAGTCAGCCGACCAGATGTAATCAACCGCTTTGGAATAAACCTTCCTTCATTTAAACTTTGTGTTTATTGGCTTATGCAATTAATTAGCTAAAAGCCAATTAGATAAATGCTCTTCAGTCTTGTTGACATCATTAGAGCTTAAAAGTTTTTTGGATGACCAATGTGTAAAAACATTTTATACATACACATGTTTAACATGTTACAAGATTTCCTAAATTATAATTGTCATGTATGTAGCATCATATAGATGAATTCAACATTGGAAAGACTCAATTCCAATACCATGTCCCAAAGCACAATCAAGGTTCGTACAGCGAAAGAATGCAAAAAATCAAGGACTTTTCCAGGACTTTTCCAGGACAAAAATACTATTTTCCAGGACAATTTTTTACCTTTTTCACAAAAACAAAGAGTGCATTTTCCACAATATAATAAACTTTATTATGAAATGACAAGTTGTTGATATTATCTTGTAATGTGTACCTGTTGTTGTCCGATGCAGATTAGTTGTCACTTTTAGGCACAAGTTTATTTACAGTTATGTACATGTACAAGCATATGTCCCAGGGTATTCACATGTACATGCTTTTCAACTGCCTGGCCTTCTCGACCAGTTGCTCTTCAACGAATTTTAAGTCAACTTCCTTGCGTTTGGCTGACTCACGTAAGCTGTTAGCTTTGCTAATGTGTGTAAAATCGTGCTCCTTCTCTGCCCTCAATGAAAAGTCATCTGCAGATTTCTGCAGGGAATCTATGTCTGTTTTAAGTCTCTTTTGCTGAATTTTAATTTCTGCCACTTCCTCTTCCATTTTACGTTTCCTGGCGATGGCTGGCTGTAGTTCCTTTGAGCGCTTCTGCTCGTCGAGATGGTCTTGGTATCTCCTTCGAGCTGCAGTAGCAGACAACAGAAGTTTTTTTGTCTCATTCAATATTCTGAACACCTCCAACAGCATGTAAATGGTCACATATGACTCTCCTTGCGATGACAGATTCTTCTTTCAGGTTTTCAACCTCCACCTCTTTGTTGATTGAGAAACCACGTTCTACCGTGACCTGGCCATGGGACAGGAGCAGAAACAGGCTAACAGCATCCCACAGTTTTCTGAACTCCACCTTCCTCGAAATGTCTTCATGCCAAAGAGTGTCCAATCGAGTTTCTTTGCGATCAAAATGTTTATGTCTTAGGGATGCATCATCCAAGTATCTTGAATACTGGCGAAGGGCATCATCACCAGTTTCAGGGGTTATCCAGTGGGCGTCCGCCAATAATCCCAAGGCTCTCCTCATGAACTTGACTGCTAAATCCTTCTGTTTAAAATGCCTTGGGTCGAGACAGGAACGCTTCTCGCAAGCGAGTACTTGATCGGGCATTTTTCGATAAGTTTTCCGATAAGTTCAATCAACAGGGTTCTACACTCAATCCGGAATTCTAGAACAGCTCGGTCAGATACCTTCTTCGTCCGACAACTTTCTTTTAAAGCCTTGCTTGCAGCCAATCCGATGTCCAGCTTCGAAATATCAATGAAGTTTTTCTGATCCCGAACATCGAATGAAGCTAACTTGGCCGCTGTTAAAGCGTCCGTCGCCTTATGGTCGACAAATCTTTCAAGCAACCCTTGGATTAGATTCAGTAGATCATGGGTGATGTAGGGCAGCAGTGGTTGATCACTTTGATACATGGTCAGGAATGGTGTGATTTATTGGGCGACCGCGAGAAAGAACTTGAGTCTGGCCAGTGTCAATGGTTCGTGGACAGCTTTCTGGACAGTTGAGAAGGACTGGTTGTCTGGTTTGGTGATGGCTTTCTTTTCTACTTTATCCACGTATTTACAGATGCTTTCCCATATTTAAATTGCCGTTGAAGCACATGGGGTGTTGTCCAGCCACCTGGTCTTACAGAATTTCAAAGGGACCTTTGCTCCATCTGTAACTTCTGTGTAATCTTCCCGTCTGGCAGGCGAGTCTCGGAATAGGGTGTAAAGCGCCCGTAAAAGGTTGGCTATGCCCATCTCAGACTTCTGCACTCCAGTTTGGAAACCTGGTCTTACAGCCACCTGGTCTTACAGACTTTCAAATGGACCTTTGCTCCATCTGTAACTTCTGTGTAATCTTCCCGTCTGGCAGGCGAGTCTCGGAATAGGGTGTAAAGAGCCCGTAAAAGGTTGGCTATGCCCATCTCAGACTTCTGCACTCCAGTTTAGAAAGCTCCATGACAGATGTGTAGGCCACAGGAGCCCACATCTAACAGTGACTTCCCGTACTTCGTTTCTAGATCCACTTGTAAGCTCCGGTGGAATTTCCAGTTTACACTGGGGCCATCCATGCTGACTTGAATCAGATTTCGGGGGTTAAGGTCCTTCAAGATCGACTGAAATTCTGTCAACATGTCTTCTGCTGTGGAGTGCTCAACAAATTTGGAATCAAGGTATCTAGAATTTACTTCGTCATTTTCCCACACCCGTACGTAGAAATCCATTTGTTTCTTTTCATTTTTTTTGTTCAGAGATTCATCGAAAATGAGGACATACTTGCTATCAATCTTCTGCTTCAAGAGAGTATGGAAATGCGGAGCCAGTCCAAACACATTCAAATAGGCCGCCTTTTTTCTGCACACTTGAACTGCTGCAATGCTACTGTCGGGAAACATTTTACAGAAAAGTTATCCAACACCCTCATATGATTTGTAGGAATGGTGAGATTCTATCACATTTAATGCCCACAATATCTCAGCTTTCAAAACCTCTTCTTTTGTGGCAAAGTCAAGAATGGTCGATGGTCTGGGAGTAGTCGTTGCTGGAACAGTTAGTTGCTCGACTCTAGATGACTCTGCAACACAACAAATAAAAATACTTTTCAATATGCAGGGGGGTTGGGGTGGGGGAATGAAAAAAATATATTAAAAACAAATCATTTTTTTATATATTAATAAAACACAAGCATTATGTGTGCAATACATGTCCCCTATATTCTAAGCCCAAACCGCCATAATTTTGTTCAAAATGGTTGAAACATCATGAAACAAGAACTTGATCTGTAACTTTTCACAAGGAAGTCGTGTACCAAGTTTGAAATCATTAGCATAAAGCGTTAAGAAAAAGTCCAGAAAACTGGATTCAAATTTTGGGTTAGACTTTCTAAGTCCAAAACGCCACAATTTTGTTCAAAATGGTCGAAACACCATGGAACTCGAATCAACGGTCGAATCAACCTAATCTCTAACTTATCACAAGGAAGTCGTGTACTAAGTTTGAAATCATTAGCATAAAGCGTTAGCAAAAAAAGTCTGCAAAACTGTTGTTGGCGTGACGGACGGAGTGCAAACCTATACTGCTATACTGCTATAGTCCCCTCCGGTGTTTCACGCCGGGAGGGGACTAATAAACGAGAACTGCATCTAAATATGTAGTACAACTGCTATCCTATTATGAAACGCTAATGCTAATGAAAAACGCTAATGAAAAATTTTTGAATTGATAGTTTATTGAAAATCAGCCGATTCTTTGTAATTAGATTTATTGAAAACAGTTACATATAATATTTACTCAACAGAAAGCTATGGAAATCGTTGTCAGATTTCCATTAAGTGTTTACACAATAGTAAAATACAAATATAAAAAATAATTGCCGTACGATGAACGTACGTCCGTACTATTCATTTATTACAATGTCTCTGTTGCCCTTTACTCAATCGCCAATGGCAATTTGCTGTAGTTTGCCATTTTATTAATATAATAATAAATACAGTTGGTTTTTTTTGACAACTTTATGAGTAAGACAACATGTTTTCCCTTTAAACCTGCAGCAAAATGCAGATAAACAAAATCGAGTAGCTCTATTTACGTCCACCTGGTGGGTTTTGTAAAGGGAATCTGGAAACTTGAATTGAATTGAATTGAACCAATGAAATGCCGCGAATTCGCTAGCTGATCCCATCACAGAGTCAACCGAATAATAATAGAGTGCTATAAAACGGCCTTGGAGTACAAATGGGAGAAAAATCAGTGATAAATACCTGTCCTTTGAGCGGTAGTTGGCCTTCCAAAATACTCTGTAATGTGCAAGTTCGACCGTTGATTCGATTCTTTTTCTTGCAGCAAGCGTTTGTGCTTTGCGCCTTTCAAGTGGCTCTTCATCGCACTTTCACCCATGTTTCCGATATCAAAGCTTTTCTCACACAGACTGCACCAAGCTCTATGAATCGACTCTTTCTCCAACCAATCCCGATAATTGGGTTGTTTGAGCCACGCCAGATTAAAATGACAAAGCCTTGACATTTTTTTCGATGTTCAAATACGCTGTGCGCAGTGCGCAATTGCGCATATGAAATTAACTCCCGGGTAGATCGGACATTCCGTGAATATGTATAATTAGTTTCCGACGTCATAGCGAAGTATGCAGCCACTCACAAAGATCTGGATATGACCTCTAAGTTTTGATTGGTCCAATGCTTTACTACGATTTTACTACAAATGATTTTATGAATGGACTGACCTATTTACATTTGATAAATTGCACACGGCGAAAGGCCGACACGTCGGAGCGGCTGACAGCCATAATACTTTTTCGGGACTAGAATAATCAATTTTTTCCAGGACTTTCAAGGACATTTGCAGTTTTTCCAGGACTTTCAAGTACTGGGAAAAACATAATTTAATTTTTCCAGGACTTTCAAGGACATTCCAGGACTGTGCGAACCTCGACAATATATTACCTGGTACAAATGAATCATATTATGTAACAGTGTACAGATTAATTCATAATTTAGAAGAGAATTGAAATGTTAAAACACAATATGTATGTGTATATATATATATATATATATATATATATATATATATATATATATATATATATATAAAGATATATCTAACGAGATCACTTTGTTCATAAAAAACAAAAAAAACAAGCACCAATCAATCCACCACTGGCATGGATCGTAAGGCAGGAGATAGTTTGACATTGCTTCTACAAGCCCAACAGTGCAATATTTTCTATCCTGATAAAATAATTTCAGTCAGAATGCAGGTCATGATTCACCAACTCTCTCTCTCCTGATCAGAAAACACTGTAGATTAATTATGTTGCTTATAATTTCTCCCATAGTCCTCCTTTCATTGTCCTCTAGCCCACCAAAATCATGCACAATTTCTGGAATCCTCCACATGGTTTTCTCCATAAATGCCCACTGAATGCTTCTATCCACTGCTTGATCCCCCTAATCTCTTGTCTGTATTACCAATTGCCTGTGTCAGCTGTCCCACACTCTCCCCCAAGCCTTTGAAACAGGTGCTTTTCTCAACTCTACCCCTGCTGTGTTCTTCATTCTCTAGCCACCACTCCCTCCTGTCATTTTTATTCTTATCACTTATCGATTCCTGTGTGATCTCCTTTCTCCCATTCCCACTTCCATCCACTGTTAGTCTGTGAACCTCCTGACATCTGCTATTTTGCTCCTCTTTGAAACTACAATTCTGCAAATCTAGAAAGAAAAAAAAGAGTGGTTAATTATAAGAAAGCAATTTAAATGCTTACCTTGGCTGTGGTTGACAGATTTAAATATTTTATAAAGTATACACATCATCACAACTGTAAGGCATATACAGGCCAAAGATTCTCGAGCAGTGCAAGTGAGTTTAGTTGGCCTTCCAACAAATGTCACTGAGCTGCAAAAGCACCCCATCAGTGAAAGCAACAGGAGAACATCAACTGCATTGTTTTCCAAATCAATTGTGTGAAGAACATGGTTTGCAAGAATGATCGATGTTACTATCCCTGCAAATATGCATCCTATTGATGCAAAAGCAATTAAACAGATTGCTAAGAGCTGTGCAAATTTGATGTATTCTTCTGCCATGATAATACAAGAATCTCGCTGATCAGTTGACCAAAGATATTTTGGACACTTGCTGCATTGCTGTGAATCTGTATTCAAATGCAGTAATTATGTTTCTGTTTTGTACATTGCTTAAACATTTTTATAAAACTCATGACATTTTAATCCTGTTTCCTTGACTTTTTTATTTTAGTAATCATCTCAGATTGTTAGTGCTGTTCAATTGAGACTACAGTGCCCTCCATAAGTTTTGGAACAGTGAGTGAAGTCAATTTTGTTGTTATTGCTATATACTCAAGAAATTTGGAATTGAGATGAAAATATGAAAATGAGGCAAGAGTACAGAAGGTCAGCGTTTATTTATTGGTATTACTTATGCACATATGTTTTACCTTTTTCAGAACAATAGCACTTTTTATGTTCAGTCCCCCCATTTTAAGCAAGCATAAGTACTGGAACATACGACTGTCAGGTGTTTTTTATTGCTCAGGTGTTTCTTGTTGCATTGCTTGTTCACACATCAAAGAGCTGTGAATGTCTAGTCTTGGTTTTAGCCTTTGCTTTTGCCTTGGGGTCTGGCTTTGGAGTCAATTGGCATAAAACAACATTTAGACCATAGAACTGGCTATGAAAGAAAAGCAAGCAATTTGGAAGCTGAAATAACAAAATAATTCGATTATAACCAGAGGACAACAATTGGGCATAGCAAATACAACAATTTGGAATATCTTGAAAAAGAAAGGAACCACTAGTGTATAGACAACAACCAGGTTGGCGAAGGAAAACAACTGCAGTTGATGACCGAAAAATCATCAAAGATGTGACGAAAAACCATACAACAACTGTCAGTGACATCGCCAATAACCTCCAGAATGCAGGGGAGAAAGTATCACAATTTACCGTTCGCAGAAAACTGATGGCAGAATTACAAAGGCTACACTGCAACAAGAAAACCTCTAAACAGTAACAAAAATATAAAGGCCAGATTAGAAGCTGCCAATAAGTGCAACAGGTGAGTGCACCAGTGTGTTCTGGAACACAGCTTTATGGCCAGAGGAGACCAAGATCAGAAGATTCTACTAAAAGTGATGTCACAGTGATTTTGCTTTTTTTTTTCTGCCGTCAGTCTGGAGAATTTTTTTGGTTTGTTTTTGCCAAGGTGATGGAAAGGTAAAAGTGTGGAGAAAGGAAGAAACTGCATATGACCCAGAGCATACTACCTCATTGTTACATATTTATGTGAATGTATGTGAATTACCATTCAGGTCTTTGCTTATCCGTGTGTAGTATATTAAGTTGTTGTGTAGTTGTTGTGGTTGGAGGGTCAGGAGCCCTTCTGAGGGAGTGGCCGGAAACGGAAGTGACCGGAAACGGAAGAAGAAAAGACACGAGGAAAAAAGGACGATTATGATTCTTCCTCGCCCCGCTCCGAAAAAAGGTGGGATCGACCTTGCGCTGCGTGAAACAGCGGCGTTCCGAAGCCTGTCTGGCGAGAGGAATTACCGGAACGTGTACCGGCCCGGTGGAGACGTCAAGTTGACGTGGGGCCGTGCATCGAACCCGCGTCTGGCCTCGTTCGCGGCACCGTCCAAACAGACGCGTGCGGGTCGCACGTTGGGGCCTAACGCGCCTTGCAAGCGGCGTGGGGTTTGGCTGGCTCTACCGTATCCGCTTCGCGTGGCCACGAGGGGCTGCAGCCTCGGTGCCTGGTACGATACCTGCCCGGTGGAAAAATGTCCACCCGGGGTTCGTTCTACCGCCCGAGTGCGGTGACGGCGACCATCATCTTGGTCAGGAGGGGCCCAGAGACATTGTGCGGGACCGAGACCAAAAGGGTGTCGTGAGTACTCACCGGGACACACGTATATAAGATGGCCATCTTACTCAGAGGAAAGTGCTTGTGAATTGGGAATTGTTGATGGTTGTATATGGTTGATTGCTCGGGGAAAATCTCCGTGGTTGTGTCATTGCAATTGTATGGTCATTCCCATTGAAATATATCCTTGAACGTCAGTTGTCTCCTGGGGTGAAATTCATATGGATTGCGTGGCAAAAGCGCATATTTAATACAGCTTTCTGGCGAAGTTCCTCTCACGGTCCGGGGGTCACCGAGACCAGGTATTCACCGAGGGGACCACGTAACAGAATTGGGGGCTCGTCCAAATTACGATTTGCGGTTTCGCAATTGGGTCTACGTCCGGGATTTAAAATTGTATAAAATAATAAAATAATAATTTTTTATTAATTAAAAATTATTAATTAATTATTAATTGGTAATTTTTTTTTTTGAGAAATTGGGGTAAAGTCTTGGGTGAAGGTTAACAGGTGTTAACGATAGGCACCATGGCGTTTGTGGCACAGAACTTTGGGGTAACCCCGAGTGAGGCACAGTTCCGAGCGTTGCTAAAGTCGGACCTCTTGAAATTGGCCAAACATTTTAACTTGGAGGTCCGAACTAATTTGAGGAAGGCAGAATTGCAGGCCACGGTGATACAATCTATGGTGGGATTAGGAACATGGGACGAGTTAGCCTGGGAGTGGCTACACGAAGAACCAGAAGACGTTGAGCTCCGGAAACTGGAGTTGCAATTACGGAGCCAGGAACGGATTAAAGAAGAAGAAAGGAAAGCAGAAGAGAGGAGGGAAGAGAAACAAGCGGAGGAAAGGAGAGTGGAACGAGAACTCCAGGAAAGGTTAAAAGAAGAAGAAAGGAAAGCAGAAGCGAGGAGAGAAGAGAAACAAGCAGAGGAAAGGAGAGTGGAACGAGAACTCCAGGAAAGGTTAAAAGAAGAAGAAAGGAAAGCAGAAGCGAGGAGAGAAGAGAAACAAGCAGAGGAAAGGAGAGTGGAACGAGAACTCCAGGAAAGGATAGAAGACAAAAAAGCAGAGGAAAGGAGAGTGGAACGAGAACTCCAGGAAAGGTTGGAAGAGAAAACAGCACAAGAAAGAACCGAGGAAAGGAGAGTGGAAAGAGAACTCCAGGAAAGAAGAGAAAAGGAACAAGCAGAGGAAAGGAGAGCTGCAAGGGACCTCGAAGCAGAGGAGAGAAAAGCGGAAAGGGAATTAAAGGAACGTGACATGGAGCTTCAGCAAGAAATCAAATTCAAGGAGCTGGAGTTAATGAGAGAACGGGGAGAGGCACCACCCTTGCTGACGGGGTCGACACCTAACCAGAAAACCTGGGATGTGGGCAGACATGTGAGGCTGGTTCCACCGTTCAGTGAAAAAGAAGTCGCGAAATTTTTTCCACACTTTGAGAAAGTGGCTCGACAATTAAACTGGCCGGAGGAGGCATGGACCATACTCGTGCAAAGTGTGCTGGTGGGGAAAGCTCAGGAAATTTATTCGGCGCTACCAATGGACCAATGTGCAGATTATGAGGTACTGAAGAAGCACATCCTCAAAGCCTATGAGTTGGTTCCGGAAGCTTACAGGCAAAAATTCAGGAATGCCAGGAAGAGGGAGAGTGAGACCCATGTGGAGTTTGCCAGAGTGAAAGAAAACATGTTTGATCGGTGGTGTGAGTCAAAAGGAGTCGGGAAAGACTTCGAAACATTGCGGGACTTGATCCTGGTGGAGGAATTCCAGCAGTGTGTCCACGAGGACATCAAAGTGTACCTGCAGGAAAAGAAAGTACCGAAGTTGTGGGACGCAGCCACCATGGCAGATGATTATGCCTTAACCCACCGAATAGGGGTCCACAAACCTAACTCCTCGCCTAGACTTCAGCAGGGGAGTTATGGAACACCCGGTGCGGAGAACGACCTTACATGGCGGCGGCCTCGAGATGATTATGGGGACAACTATGATACCCCACCGGTTCGAAATCAGAGGGATGCGGGCCCAAGACAAACTTATAGTTCGGGGGGCCCGAGGCAGACCCCGAGTTTTTCCTCCGGGCCTACTTGCGCGTTTTGCAAGAAACCTGGACACTTGATGTCCAGTTGTTACCTCATGAAAAGGGACAACCCAGAGCGGAGTCCGACTATTACAACTCCGAATGCGATGGCTAGCGTAAGAAATCGCCATCAAAAGGGTTACCAACCATTTATTTCAGAGGGGTTTGTGTCACTGGATGGAGCCTCGACTAACCGGAGACCGGTTAGGATATTGAGGGACACAGGGGCCCATCAATCTTTAATGCTTGAAGGCATTTTGCCATGGTCCGAGGAGATGGCAACGGGGGATAGTGTTCGTTTACAGGGGATCGGGGGCGGTGTTAGTGCTCCCCTTCAGGTCATCCAGTTGGAGTCCGATTTGGTGTCAGGACCGGTCACCGTCGGTTTACAAGCCACGCTTCCTGTAGAGGGTGTATCTGTGGTTATCGGGAATGATTTGGCCGGGGGTCAAGTTTATGGTAACCTGAGGGTTGGTAAAGAGCCCAGCAGGGAAAATAACATCACACCAGCTCGGGATGGCGACCAAAGTGCCAAGTTATTTGTAGGGGGACTGAACTTCAAAACAGAGGAAGAAGTTCTGACCTCTGTCTTCAACAGATATGGGCCGCTGGTGGAAGTGCGGTTGGTAAGAGACTGGGAAACGCAACAGTCAAGAGGGTTCGGCTTTGTCACGTTTGCCAGCACAAAAGACGCCAGAGAGGCAGAGAAGAATTGGAATGGCAAGGATTTGGAGGGTCGGACCATAACAGTAGGGAAGGCATTTCGTAGGCGTCGAGAGGTCTACAGGAGAGGACAATTGGGCGGTAGTTTTGGTGGTGGCCACAATCAATATTATTAGGGAGGCTCCCTGAGTTACGGCCGCTCCCGAAGGAAGGATTGGCAAAGTAGTGGCCGAGAAGGAGACCGCTATTCATGGGACTACAGGGACCAGTGGTCCCACCCTAATTATTAGGGAAGTTCTGAGAAGTTGAAGCACTGAAGGCGGCGGAGCCGCCGAGCCAAGATTCCTACACGAATTAACCGTGAACGCCGTTCCTAAAGGCGTCCATGTAGTGAACTTTCATGCACGGACTAACCGTGAACTCCACGTTCCTCAAGGCACCCATGTAGAGAACTTTCCTGCACGGACTAACCGTGAACTCCGCGTTCCTAAAGGCATCCATGTAGTGAATACTCGGCTTGGCCTCCCGGAAAAAGTGCTATCGAGTTGCTTAACTTTGGATCTTTGATCAACCCCTTAACCTTCATTCCCAAGAAACTGACGGTCAAAGTCAGAGGGTCATGAGATGGAGTTTGATTTGGCAGGGACCATGTCGTTGTTGGTACTTAGTCCAGAGGGAGTAATCTGGAGGGGTTGTGGTGAAATTTTGGTTGCTTTATTTTTAAGTGATAACTGTGCCCGGGGGGAACGGATAATGTGGGGGGGGGGGGGTTGAGTTATCTGGTTTGTTTCTCCAAATTGGCCGGCAAAGAAAGTTTTCGCTGGGTTCAAACTTTCTTTCTTGAAGGGGGGGAGTGTTACATATTTATGTGAATGTATGTGAATTACCATTCAGGTCTTTGCTTATCCGTGTGTAGTATATTAAGTTGTTGTGTAGTTGTTGTGGTTGGAGGGTCAGGAGCCCTTCTGAGGGAGTGGCCGGAAACGGAAGTGACCGGAAACGGAAGAAGAAAAGACACGAGGAAAAAAGGACGATTATGATTCTTCCTCGCCCCGCTCCGAAAAAAGGTGGGATCGACCTTGCGCTGCGTGAAACAGCGGCGTTCCGAAGCCTGTCTGGCGAGAGGAATTACCGGAACGTGTACCGGCCCGGTGGAGACGTCAAGTTGACGTGGGGCCGTGCATCGAACCCGCGTCTGGCCTCGTTCGCGGCACCGTCCAAACAGACGTGTGCGGGTCGCACGTTGGGGCCTAACGCACCTTGCAAGCGGCGTGGGGTTTGGCTGGCTCTACCGTATCCGCTTCCCGTGGCCACGAGGGGCTGCAGCCTCGGTGCCTGGTACGATACCTGCCCGGTGGAAAAACGTCCACCCGGGGTTCGTTCTACCGCCCGAGTGCGGTGACGGCGACCATCATCTTGGTCAGGAGGGGCCCAGAGACATTGTGCGGGACCGAGACCAAAAGGGTGTCGTGAGTACTCACCGGGACACACGTATATAAGATGGCCATCTTACTCAGAGGAAAGTGCTTGTGAATTGGGAATTGTTGATGGTTGTATATGGTTGATTGCTCGGGGAAAATCTCCGTGGTTGTGTCATTGCAATTGTATGGTCATTCCCATTGAAATATATCCTTGAACGTCAGTTGTCTCCTGGGGTGAAATTCATATGGATTGCGTGGCAAAAGCGCATATTTAATACAGCTTTCTGGCGAAGTTCCTCTCACGGTCCAGGGGTCACCGAGACCAGGTATTCACCGAGGGGACCACGTAACATCATCTATGAAGCAAAATGAAGGGAAAGCGTCATGACTTGGGCTTGCATGGTTGTCTCTGTAACTGGCTCAATCGTCTTTATTGATGATGTAACTAATGTTGGCAGCATGGAATGAATTTGAATGTGTACAGAAACATTTTGTTTGCCTATGCACAAGAAAATTCATCCAAACTAATTGTGCGGTGCTTCACCATGCGGCAAGCCAAAGACCCAAAACACACTGCCAATACAACCAAGGTGTTCATCAGGGGAAAAAAGTGGAGGTTTTAGACTGGCCAAATCAATCTCCTGATTTAAATTCAATGGAGCATACATTTCACTTGCTGAAGTGGAGACTAAAGTCAGAAACCTCCCAAAACAAACAACAACTGGAAATGGCTGTAGTAAAGGCTCCGTAAAGCATCTCAAAGGAAGATACCAAAAGTTTGGTGATGTCGATGGGTCACAGGTTCGATGCAGATATTGCATACATGAGATATGCAACCAAATACGAATTATTATTCTACTTTAATTTTTTTTGAGCTAATCTGTTCCAATACTGATGCTTCCCTAAAATGGGGGACTGAACATAAAAAGTGCTATTGTTCTACAATGGTAAAAACATATGCAGTATGCATAGACATACCAATAAATAAAAGCTGACATTCTGTACTCTTACCTCATATTCACATTTTGATCACATATCCAAATTTCTTGAATATACAAGGTGTTCCAAAAAGACCCAGACAACTTTGGTTGTTAATACATTTAGAACCACAAATGATACAACGATACCCTTTGGTTTATATGATACAGTAACTCGTTTTGTGCACACCATCAATGCACTTCAATGTAAGCACCGTTCGTCATGCACAGGACATCAAAACGGTTCCCAGACCACAGAAAGAATGTCCTGGAAGTTGTAATTCCCCCAGAATGCCAGTTGTTTTAAATCTGCTTCATGATAAAAAAAATTGGTTAATAAACCTGCTTCCCCACGTTTTTGTTTGGAGATTAATTTACTCTTTTTAGTGCCACACACCAAACATATCCCCTTTTGTTCAAGTTGTTTGGAGGAGGAGGAGGCATTGCCAAATTCAAGACAAATATCTTGTCAAATTCAAGAAACCCTATTATTTTTACTTTTCACAAATGAGATATTTTTGGTATCAGTTTTATTTTTACACTTAAGAAAAAAATTGCTGTCTGTTTTATTTATGAGAAAAATTCCAACAGAATGCAAAAAAAACTTTTTAGCTTCAAACAAATTCTGCAGTATCTTAATTTTTAAAACATAAAGTATACTTAGAAATGCCTTTACTCTCTCCTCCATTCATTTTTGATTATTTTTTTTTGTAAAGCTTTAGCCAAAGTCAATAACACCAACATCATCAACTACATAATCTACAACTATCGAAGACGCCTCTTTGCAGTAGTTGTACCCTCCAATGCAAGTCGGGAGCCAAATCCTCCACATTCTTCCCTGCTGTCCAGATTCGTCAGGGCAGAGCGGTCCCGGTCAGAGAGTCGATCGGTCCCCATGGACCGGCCGTTTCCCTCTTGTCTCTGTCTCTTCTCTCTCTTTCGATCTCCCTCTCTCTACCTCTATCATCGCACTGACTTTGTGAAGGCAAGGTTACATCATCCTGGATGTGGGGGACATCTGGGTCGCTCCTAGGAGATTGATCAGCTGTCTCCGTGCTGTAGGCTTGTTCAAGAGAACTGTCCGGGGCTATACAACAACAACAACTGCATAATATTTTTCTTCTTCACTTTCTCCGTTATATCTCTTCATTGAAGGTATTATTCTTGCCATTAATATTTTCAGTAGACTTGTTAATTCTATATTTTCCTCTTCAGTGCATTGAGCATGACTTATTTTCTGTGACACCTCCAATCTTTTTCAAATCTCACTGGTTTCTGTATTTTTTTTCTCCCTCTCCTTCTCTCCAACCACTCAATCATCTCTCTCCTCTCTTTTGTCCCTCTCATCCTTCTCCCTTTTCTCCCGCTCCTCTCTTTACTCCTCCTTCTCTCTTTTCTTCCTCATCTTCACCATCCCTTACAGCCCTTGAACCATCTCCTCAGCGCATAGAATATGAAACATATTGTTACGTGTGTGGGGTAGGTAATGAAATATCTTAGTCGAGGTAGATTTGTATAAAGCAGTGTGCTCGAATGTCGCGAAGAAGAAACCTCATGTATTTAAGTCAGGGCCGGATGTCCGTGTAAGCGTTATGTGTCTCCTTGCGAGGGGTAAAACTATGCTATTTAGTTTAGGGCATAGGGGTAAATTCACAGTGTGTGATCACCTCTGTGATTTTCCCTTTGTTCTTATGACATTAATTCGGCCAACCATGTGATCAGCACCTAATGAAAACAACGCAATCGCCGACGGTACCCCGACACTACGACACCACCCAGCCAAAACCTCTCAATGGGCACCAAGAGTAGCCGTGAGGCCACGCCCCAAAGGACGATTGGTTAGGACGATTTGATGGTGCTGTGATTAGATCGAGTGTGACGTGAGAGATAACGTTCGAGACAGTCGGAGCAAAAAGGGAAAGCACCGCCATTTTATCTTTCTCTGTCCTGGAGTTCGTGACAAGCTGTCGCAGTTTGTGCTTTCTCTATTGGTCCGGGCTCTGGGTACGAGCAGCCGCATTTGGCATTATCTCTCTCTGTTCCTCGCACGGTAAAAGGCGGTCACATTCACATTCACTCTCTCTGTTCCAGGCGTTGGTGAAGACAGACGCATTTATATATATATATATACAGCTGGCTCTTAAAGGCCTGCGCACGCAGCGCATTGGGGCCCTTTGTAAATAGGCATGTGCACCGCATGTCGGGGGCCGACACCTGCCACGTGGGCCCCCGACCCCCAGTCCGGGCCTGTTTCGGTTATAGTCCGTCCTTTGTCATTGAATACCGCTCGCTCGTGAACCATCGTCGTCTCTTGACTTGTCCAAAATTATTTTTCTCATAAAGGGAAACCAATAAGATTTGTTGTTAATTTCGAAAAGAATTCTATATTTCAACACTTTTAGAAGTACATTTTAACGTGATATTTTAATCAAATCTGCATTTTTGGGTTTATCAATATCAGTATATGGGCAGTTTTTCAGTAAAAACATTTCCCGTGTCTATGTTCCAATTCATATGGAATGGAATATCCAGCACCATTTTCTTGTAAGAATCCTTGAACACAAAAAATCATAAATGACAGGAAGAAGCTTGAAGTCTTATTCCTGTCATTTATGTTTGAAAAATATTCATATTTCAGAAATATATGAGAGATTAATATGATGACAGGTAATACCTCACCGTCTTCCATTTGTTAAATTTGTTTGTATTCCCTGGCTTTGTATATTTATCTCATTTACTTCCTTCTTTGTCATATAAACTATAGCAACGTTATCATACTCGTATAATTCTCTATTCTTTAAATTGTGTATTTGTTGTTTTTTAATTGTGCTTCCACACATCTCCTTATCCTTAACACGCAGGTAATATTCTTCTTTGCAAGAATGAATTAAATTGTGTAGTCTGGTTATTATTCTTAGGTGATGACATAATCACATGCATGACACATGAATATGAGTATGGAACCATATATGGTATGTGAACACAGATATGAAAAACAGGTTTGAAGCATATATTAATGAAGTCATGTATGAGATGTTTCCAGAAAGCAGCTAGTTTTTGGAGGGTACAACCACTAAAAAAAAATTTGGAACCGTATGTTGATCACTCCAGTTTATGTGTTTGTGTGTGTGTTTGTCTGTCCGCTCACTTATACTTGCCTACTGGTCACAATTTTAATCTGATCTTCACAAACCTTCACCAAATGGTAGAGGTTGGTGGTCCGACAGAATCCTATTTATTTTTGAGGTCAAAATGTCAACATAGGCCAAAGGTCAACCACTTCTTACAAACTCCTAAAATCCTCAATTTTCATCCCATTGACTTGAAATTTGAATTACATTTTCATATTAGCAAATTGAATTCAACCAACAACTATTTTTGAGGTCAACATAGGTCAAAAGATCAACATAGGCCAAAGGTCAAGCACTTCTTGCAAATTCCTAAAATCCTCAATTTTCATCCCATTGACTTGAAATTTGAATTAGATATTCATATCAGTGAACTTAATTCAACCACCAACGATTTTTGAGATCAACATAGGCCAAAGGGTCAACATAGGCCTAAGGTCAACCACTTTTTACAATTTTTTTAAATCCTCAATTTTCATCCGATTGACTTGAAATTGCAATATGATTTTCATATTGGCTGACTGAATTCAACCATCAACTACATTTGAGATCAACATAGGCCAAAAGGTTAACATAGGCCAAAGGTCAATAACCCTTTCAAGTTTCTAAAATCCTAAATTTTCATCCGATTTACTTGAAATTTGAATAGGATTTCCATATCAGCTTACTGACATCAACCACCAACTATTTTGAGCTCAACATAGGCCGAAAGGTCAACATAGTCCAACAGTCAACAAACTTTTCACATTTCTAAAATCCTAAATTTTCATCCGATTGACATGAAATTTGAATACGATATTCATATCAGCTTAATGAATTCAACCACCAATTATATTTGAGGTCAACATAGGACAAAAGGTCAATGCAGGCCAAATTTCTAACATTGTCAGTTTTCATTCGATTATCTTAAAATTTGAAGACGATTTGCATATCAGGTCACTGAATTCAACCACCAATTATTTTTGAGGTCAAAATGATGCTCTACTGAGTGTTATTCTACTTTGTTCTCTTTTGCCAAGTGTCACTCTATGAGTGATTTTTCATCATTATTATTATTATTATTTAATTGTTATATTTATTTTTACTTTCATCTTCAGAGATGGTTTATCATTTCCTTGTCCTGGTATCAATGGCATATTACATAGAAATAATTTACAAAGTGCATTAATGATCCTTACCAGTTGCATTCGAATACTCTCCCAATTTACACGTGATGCAATCGTAGCAACAAAATGGTTCACCTTTTCTCAAAATCTTTCTTGTGCCACGTTTACAAGGGTCACTGCAAATAGATTGAGGAATCTGACAACAAAATAGACAAATAACATTTGAAAAACAATCATACATTGTTAACATGCAAAAATATTCAAGATGGCCGTGTCTGCAGGAGTAGTCTGATAGGAGGGGGAAAATGTTGAGGGGAGACCTTCCAATATCCTCCCATTGACTTTAATGTTAATTCGGGGAAAACGATTTGACCCTGTCAATAAAAAGGTGTGAATATATTCTCAATAACATAAACCTCCTCATGCACTAGCTTCTCCTGTCCATTAAATTGGTTATAGGACTGATCTCTTCCATGAGCCTCAAGTATGCATCTACGATTTAACCCCCCCCCCCCCCTCCCCAACCTTCTCGCCAGCACATCCCAAACACCACCCCTATCCAACTCCCCCCCGTCCATTCCTGCCCCTTCCACCCCTTACGACCACTAACCCCCACCATATATAATAGATACACTCATGAAAGGTAAGATGATTTTGCAATTGGAGAGAGTAAATGAGAATACATTAAATTGCGGTGAAGTGATGGTGAGGGTAAATGGAGTTGTAATATGGAGCAATTGTAAATGTGCAGGAATGTGTGATTTCATATGTGCAGTGAATGAATGAATGAATGATCGTTTTAAGGCCATTTTCCCCGCGAGAGCGGGGGTTAGCCTTGCGGGCCCCATGACAATCATGGTTCCCTGTTTGAGGCAATGTTTTTATGGCCGGATGCCCTTCCTGTGCAGTGATGTGTGCATATTTGAAATGTGCATTGGATGAATATTGGCAATTGCAGAAGCTTTTGATTTTGTTTCTGTTTTTTTTTTAACCAAAAAGTTATTTTTAAATGCTTCATCAATTTAAATGCTTTTTCATCATCAATTATATTGTGTTTTAGTTTTGATATGTCTTTTATAATAGCGTTTTTTGACATACTTTGAGCAAGTATAACAATATTCTGATTCTGAATGGAATGGGTACTTCTGCCTTTTGTTTGTTTATGCAATTGAAGTTGTTTCTTGTAATTATGTTTCAACAAGTCCTCTGAGCAGACATCACAATGTTGTTTTTCTCACTCTACTTGTTTGGATTTGAGGAAATATATTAAGTGTGTCTTTGTGTGATTGCGTTTGTTGTAATATTTGTTGTCGTTTTTTGAAACATTGCAATGATTTATATGGAGAACGAGAACGATTGCATAAAATAAATTTGAATAAAAAGAGGAGTGTTTTTAGATGAGTTTTTCTCACCGTATTTCTAATAGAGTAAGATTGTTTAAAATAATTTTTTTAAGAGATGCGTTTTTCTCACTATTTAAAGGGAGAAAGATTGCATAAAAGGTTTTTGTTTTTTTACAAAAAACTTTTATTGGAAAATTTTTTTCCTGTTTTATATTAACTTTTTAGAAAAGAAAATTTGGAAAAGAAAATTTTAGAAACAAAACATTTTTTGAAAGTATTTTTGGAGATGATTGTTTTCTTTTTACTATTTATCGATATCTTTATCTTTAAAATATAATAACAATAAGTGGTTCTCCAGCACTGCTGCATTTTAGAGGTAGGTTGAAGAACTACAGTACATATATAATATACTTTTACCAAAAGTCAGATTTACTGAAATATTGGGGCATCTCACAGCTTCCATTGACACAAGTAGCACTTATATAGTAGTAGATAAATGGTAGTACTTAATAATACTTCAGTGGTACTTAGTTAGACTTTATGATGAGATGCCTTGGAATCAACATATTCCTACTACTTGCCATGTGTTACCTTATTCCCGCCATGATTCCAAACAACCAAGTTTGTGTTGATGTGAAGTTGTTTGTCCTTTGCTGCTGTGGAATCGAACCCTCCTATGAGCTGGAATCGTAATCCACCTGTGCTGTCGGGTTGCCAGTTGAGAACTTCATAAATAGCAGGAGGGTCTCCATTCTCATCAAAACTCACCAAATTACCAAGATTGTTCATAAAACGAACTTTCCGAAGATAAAACAGCAACTGCCGGTGAGGAACACAGAGTGAAGCATTGTAATATAAACAAAAAAAGAACATTAAAAAGTAAAAAATCAGAGGAATTAAATCTCATATCATGTTTTAGGTTGGGATTTCTTTGCCCACCATCTCTCTCAAAACAAAGTGAGGCAGAAGTAACCTAGCTGTTCCGAATGCAATACAGCACTTGGATTTAAATGTTTATGTGTCGCCGCTGACAAAAAGAAACTGCTGGAAACATTTTGTTTTCAGGTTGTCCATCCGGCTGTCCATTCGTCCATCCGTTCATGCATCGGTGATTGGTTTACGTTAACGCGATAACTGAAGAATGGCTGAACGGAACAAAGTCAAACTTGGTACAAGTATGTATAATGATGCAATAATGAACTGATTAGATTATGAGGTCAAGAGATCAAAGTCACAGGTCAAAGGGCCCATGAGGTGAAAATTATCTTACTTGTGAACCAGTGATGGAGTTTTGACCAAACTTGGTATAAGTATACAGTGGTGAGAAAAAGTTTGTGAACCCATTCAAATTTTTTGTATTTGTGCATACATTTGTCCGAAAATGTGATCAGATCTTTATCTAAGTCCAAATAACACATAAAGAGGGCCTGATTAAATAAATAGCACGCAAGAACCAAAATCTACTTTTTCATTTAATTATTGAGCAAAATGATCCAACATTCAAATTCTTTGTCAGTAAAAGTATGTGAACCTTTACATTCATAACTGGTCTTTGTGCAGCAATAGCTTCAACCAAATGTTTCCTGTAACTCTTCATCAGTCCTGAACATCAGCTTGGAGGAATTTTGGCCCAATCATCCTTACAGAACTGCTTCAACTCGGATACTTGTGGCCTTTCTTGCATGAACTGCTTGCTTCAGGTTCTGCAAAAACATTTCAATTCGGTTCAGGTTTGGACTTTGACTGGCCATTCCAAAATGCAAAATCTCTTCTGCTTCAGCCATTCTGTTCTGTGTTTAGGATTGTTGGCTTGCTGCATGACCCACTTTCTGTTAAGCTTCAGCTCAGGAGCAGATGCCCTGACATTCTCTTGTATAATTTGCTGATACAATCCAGAATTCATGGATCCGTCAATGATGGCAAGCTATCTGGGTCCTGAGGCAGCAAAGCAGCCCCAAACCATGATACTCCCACCACAATGCTTCACTGTTAGGATGGGGTTCTTATGTTGGACTAGTGTTTGGTTTTTGCCAAACATAATATTTCTCATTTAAGCCAAAAAGTCCACTTTTGACTCATCTGCCACATAACATTCTTCTAATAGCCTTTGGGATCATCCATGAGGTCATTGGCACACTTGAGACGGCGGTAATTTTCTTCTTGGAGAGCAGTGGTTTCCTCCTTGCTACCCTACCCTCCCTTTCTACACCATTGCTGTTCATTGTTTTCCTGATGGTGGACTCATGAACACTGACGTTAGCCAACACAAGGGAGGTCTGGAGATCCTTAGACATTACCCTGGGATTATTTGCTACCTTCTGGAATATTGTACGCCTTGCTCTTGGAGTGATTTTCATTGGATGACCACTCCAGGAAAGAGTAACAATGGTGTTGAATTTTTTTTCAATTTGTACAGTATCTGTCTGACAGTGGATTGGTGGAGCCCAACATCTTTATAAATGGTTTTGTAACCCTTTCCAGACCGATGAGCATCGACAACTCTTTTTCTGAGGTTCTCAGAAATCTCTTGATCAGGGCATGACACGCTTCCATAAACCTGTGTGGTAAAGACCAGACTCTGATGGTGACCAAAAAATTATGTTCTTAATGTAGGGCAGGGCGACCCAAACTCACTCCTGATTGTCATCCCGTTGATTGGAACACCTGACTGTAATTACCCTCTTAAATGAGCTGATTAATCTAGACTTCTAGAGGTTCACATACTTTTTCTGACAAAGAAATTGATTGTTGGATCATTTTGCTCAATAAATAAATGAAAAAGTAGATGTTTTTGTGTTCTATTTGTTTCCTCAGGTTCTCTTTATCTATTATTAGCTCACCTGGAATGAAGTTCAGTGGAACTTATGAGATGGCGCATCGTCTGTCTGTCAGTCCGTCTGTAAACACTTGCAACTTCTTCTCTGAAACCGCTGATGGGATTGTGACCAAGCTTGACACAAATTATATTCGTTGTGTTCACACTAAAGTTTGTTCACGACATTAATAGAATCGGGATCTAAGGGGGTTTACCAGGGTCAAAGTGGATCCAGGTTTCACCACTCAAAATAGCAATTTGTTTTTTCCTCTGAAACTACACACACTATTTCGATGAAACTTGACCACAACCTTCATCCCCCATGACGTGCCGAAGTTTGGTCATGGCACTAAAAAAAGAATCAAAGTCTAAGGGGGTCTACGGGGGTTAAAGTGGGTCAAGGTTTGACCCCCCCCCCCCTCCCCACCCACAAATAGGTATTTGCTTTCTTCTCTGAAATTACTCACACAATTTCGATGAAACTTGACCACAACCTTCACCACCTGTGCTGTACCAAAGTTTGATCATGGCATTTTAAAAAATCTGCCCCTTTGGCGGTCTAAGGGGAGGGTTTCCCCCCAAAATAGGTATTTGTTTTCTTCTCAAAAACTACACACGCAGTTTCGATGAAACTTCACCACAACCTTCATCACCTGTGATGTACCAATGTTTGTTCAAGGCATTAGAAAAATTGGGGTCTGAGGAGGTATGCGGGGTGGGGGAGGAGGCGGGGGGGGGGGGGTTGCCCACAAAATAGGTATTTTTTTCTTTGTTTGTTTAAAGTCTTATGATTATGTTAGTATGATTCTACAAGCTGTCCTGTCTTCTAGCAAACATTGAAAATGCCTTCAGTCAGTGCAGTATACTGTTTATTCTACCAGGTGAGTGCAATATACTTGCCCCTATGTTTCAGACTTAGATGAAGATCTGGTCACATTTTAGTTCAAATATATGCAGAAATACAGAAATTTCAAAAGCGTTCACAAACTTTACATCACCACTGTATATTATGATGCAAATATGAACTGATTAGATTTCAGAATCAAAAGGACAAAGGTCAGAGGTCATGCCAGAAAATATAAATGTGATACTTGAGAACAGCTGAAGAGATTTTAATCAAACTTGGTGCAAGTATGTTAAATGATGTAATAACGTGGGCGGAGGCATATTGGACGACCTCGCGACGTTGAAGGGTGTCATTCTAGTTATTTTATGTTTCATTAGGGGACCAAATCTACAAGAGAGGGATACCTTTTCAAACTCCTATAATTTATTATTTTTCTTCTTCCCTCCCACCTAGTTTTTCATGTCTGAAAACATTAAATTAATATTCTCTGCAACTAGTGGTCCAATTGGCACGAAATTTTCAAAAAGTGATTGCCTAGACCTATATAAATTTCTGCTGCTAATTATGACGTCATTGGTCACGTGGTATGGGCATTATCTTGGAAAAAAAACTTCAACTTTGCCCCTCTTTGCCCCTCTATTGAATCATGGCTCATTCTAAATAACTCTGCATTGGGACCCAAAAAAATGTTTATTTAGAACATTAAAAGTGCTAACATTACAAGGTTAGAATTCGACAAATATAACCCTTGATGCCATGAATATGATATTTTTTGTACATGACCTAAGTGAAAAATATTCAGAATCCAAGCAATTTTGACGTCATTGGTTACATGGTTCGGCCGCCATATTGTTTTTCATGAAAAACACTAAAAACCATTTTTCTCCGAAACGGCTGAACAGATGAAGCCCAAAACTTTGCATGCATTATCGCATAGCAATGACGAACAAAAAGTTCAACGACCATGATGTCATAGGTCACATGGTTTAGGAATTATTGACGTTTTGAAGCATCAACTTTAAAACCTATCTCCTCCCTCACTTTTGAATATATCGAGTGAAAATTTTATACAAATCTTCCCCATGTTGGGACGCTCAAATTAACCTTTTTAATTTGCGTCAAGTCAAAATCTGGGGCTGCATGAAAAAAAAAACCGCTGCATTGACCAACATGAAACTTTAATGTAATGTAGCAGTCATGAAGAGGATTATGCTTTTAAAAGTTCAACATGATTGGTTGTACGGTCTGGAAGCCAGAAGTCGTTATTGTTTTAAGAAGACGAAACGTAACACTATTTCTTCTCAGGCTATCGAACTGATTGTGCCACTGCCATTTTTCAGATTTATTTCTTTTAAAAATCATTTTCTCTGCAACAGTTGGACCGATTGACAGGAAATTTTCACAATAGGAGCAGCTCAGCCTGTAGAATGCTTTAATGGTAATTATGACTCCATAGGTCAAATGGTACGGGCGCCATCTTGGAAAAAACAAAAAACTTTGCAGTTCTATATCTCGAAAAGCAGGATGTAGAAAAGATTGAGACATGACTCATTGTAAAGAACTCTTCAGGAAGAATAATGTATGTGAATAATGGTGTCACAGGTGCCTCCATTATGATGTCATAATTCGATAAGTAAAAAACTTCATCCGATCAGGATGAAATTTTTGGAGCATCATCTCGATATAAATTTATGTAGGGGAAAAAATGATGTCATAGGTCATGTGGTTAGGCCGCCATATTGTTTATGGGAAAAACCTTAAAAATCACAAAAACCCATTTTCTCTGAAGCGACTGAACAGATTGAGGCCAAACTGCATGCATAATCACATACCCATGACACATGTCTGACTGCTAAAAATGACTTTTTGTAATTTAAGATAGGTCACATCGTTTGGCAGCGATAGATAATTCAATGGAAATCTTAAAAACATTGTATCTATTGAACCACTACGTTGATCGACGTGAAACTTCAAAGTAATGTGGAAGGGCTCAAGTGGAATGAGTGTGTAAAATTTCAACATGATTGATTGTTCGGTTTGGCAGCCATAAATAATTGAAGGGAAATATTTAAAAAAAAATTATCTCGAACTTCTTGATTGATCAACATGAAACTTTACCTAATGTAGATGTCGTCAATTGGAATAAGTGTTTAAAATTTCAACATGATTGGTCGTACAGTCTGGGAGGTAGCAGTTGTTATTGTGAAGAAGAAGAAACTTCACATCTTATCTTCTCCAGCCATGTGACTTTTCTGTGTAGGTTTAATTTTCATGAAAGTGGGGTTGTATGAAAAAGGATGTATGAAAGCGGGGTTGTATCAAAGCGGGGATGTATCAAAGCGGAGATGTATCAAAGCGGAGATGTATCAAAGCAGGCTTACATCAAAGTGGGGTTGTATCAAAGTGGGGGAAAATGGAAAAGGTTGTATCAAAGCGGGGATGTATCAAAGCGAAGATGTATCAAAGCGGAGATGTATCAAAGCGGGGTTATATCAAAGTGAGGTTGTATCAAAGCTCGCTATTGGCCATCCGTGACTCTCCTGGTGTTAACTGGGAGGGAATCACACGATACTATTTTGTACTGTTAATTTTCTGTTAAATACTGTTAATTTTTTATAAGACCATGTGCATGTAAATAAATTGGAAAGATCCAGGTAGATTGCCTGCATGTAAAATGGACAAACTTTCCTTGAATCACTCCATTGTATAAGAAACCTGCTGTATTGAATGTTCACAGGATAATGCAGCACCCATTGTACCCACTTTATGTTTGTTTTTGTTTCAATCATTCAGGAGTTCACCTTTGTGCTCCTCCTACCTTGTGCTGTCGTTTTAGACTGTAATTTGTGCCTATTTCAACTCGTATGTTGCAGGCTAATGCAAAACGGGTGTGATGCACCCTTTTTGAACTGAATTGTCAATGGATGAAAAATTTATGTTTCATGTGGACAATAAAAACAATTAAATTGATGAAATGAAATAAACCATATTAGTTGTGTTAGGTGTTTACCTGTCTGTGTGAAAATTCAGATATATTGGCACAAGAGCCATTCTCAAAAGGTCCAACACCTGCAGCGCAACTCCTCAGGTCATGCAATGCGTGGGCTATGGCATGTACTGCCATTTGAATGTGGGAGGTAGTTCGGATTTCTAATGTATCTGTGAATACTGTATCTACATCACTCAATTTTTCTTGACCTGTGCACATCTGAATAAGTTGATTCTCACTGTTCCAGGTGCAGTTAAAAATCACTTCCCAAAGATTCAATAAAAACACATCCAGGGAGCCATCTTTGTCAGGACTTTTCAAGATGACTTCTGCATCATTGCCTCTGGTCAATTTATTAATGCTCTTTTGTCGTTCCCTTTTATTTTGAAATGAAAATTTATCTATCAATGTAATGTTCCCTCCAAATCCATGAGGATGAGTGAAGTTACTTGTTGACCTTATTGATAAACCACATTGAGATGTTCTTTGATAAATTACTTGTGTTTGCATATTGCCATTTGAGATCATGATTCCTGGTTTCAAGTTTAGCAGGAATTCTCGCAAACCAGGAATATTTCCTTGTTGTAAAGCAAATCCAATTGCACCTTGAAAGATGTGTCTGAATTGTGACTCTTTTAAATACAACGAGCCAACCCATGCTTCTGTTGCAATCCATGTCATGCCTGTTATATTTCTATCTAAAAGCTCTTCTGCAAATGGAAATAAATCTGGCTCCGTAGTGAAGAGCAAAACGACACTTGCTTTTGCTTGAATAATTTCTTCACCTTCCTCATTTAAAAAAACGTAAAAGTCAATACCTGTTAAATAATCCTTTCGTATTTGCATGAAAGCAGGCTCTCGCATTCCAAATATGCTGTAGAAAGGAGAAAAAGGACACTCACCAAGCTTCCTGTAGGCAGTTTTATCCCGCACTTTTGGGAGACTATGATGGAAAGCAACGCAAACACCATCTGCTTCTGTTTCAGCTAAAATCTGTGTTATTCCATTCTTTCCATACTCATCATCAACTGATAACATCCCAACATAGTGCCAAGCAAAGTACCGAACCAGGTTTGCAATCGCAGTGGATTGGAAAGCATCACTCGGTACCGTACGGACAAATGAAGGAAATCGTTTCTTGTCACTCAAGCACTTACACGTTGATGTGATTCCGACCTGAAAGTAGGACACTTTTGTATTACAGTATAGTGTCCAAAACTACTTTAATCTTCCGTAAGCTAAATTAATGAAGCATTTCTTCTTCAATCTCGATACCCTAAATAACTGGGTTTTGGTTGGTTCAATGCTTGCGGCCTTTCCTCTTGTAATTACTTCTTCTGTTTGATCTGCTGCCATTTTGTCCTCCAGCTTAAATAATCTCATCCTAAGATTTCTCCTCTGTGATGGGATTCCATTCATTCATCTTTCCTAAATGCCATCTCCGCTTAATTCATTAAAACCTCTCTGTGATGCCAAACAGGATATTTTATCCCCTCTTAACCCCTCATAATCCTTCGCTGCTTTCTCCATATTCTCTCTTCTCAAGCTATCCCATTGTGTTATACAATCACTGCCGGTCAATAAATCCATTGTGTTTGATTGGTTTGGACTGACCACAGGCTGGTCAGCGAGGAAGGCTGATGGCAGTCAAATAAAATCCTTAGCCCAACCAGAACGGGCATCAAGTGTTCTGCCTCTGGCAGTCACAGGGAGATAGTATAATGGTGTTGAGGTAAATGGAGGTACAAAGTGGTTGTCATTGATTTTTTGGAGATTGTTGAGAAATTATGTCGGCCTGAAGTATGGATGGATTGAAGTGATTTCCAAAGGCAAAGACTGGGCCTTGTACGTTGACCATGTGCAGCAATTTTTTTTGGAGGAGTGTTCTCCTATATCTGCCATGTCAGATACTAAAGTGATTTGTGAATTCTTCCACCAAAGTATGCACTTTTTTATGCACAGATTCCTCCCATTTCATCTGCAGTTTTGTTTTTGTATACTCAAGGCTCATGTAAGAGCTAACACATAGAACATATAATAAAGGGAGCGGGGGACAAGAGGGGAACGATAAATATAAGAGATGGTGGTGGACAGCTGTTTTGAAGACATGGAGGGAGCAGAGGGATCGAAGAGAGTGTGGGAGTTTGTTCCAGAGGTGGGAAAAAAAGCAATGAAAGAGTGAAGGTGAGCAGAGAGTCTTGATTTTGGCAGCTTCACCAGAATAGTATTGCTGGCAGATCTTGTGCGTCCTGCAGGAATATTTGCAGAACAGAGCACCGACAGAGCAGGGAGTGAAAGGCCTCTGAGGAGTCGGTAGAAGATAGAAAGATGCTAACTCAGAAGAGAGTGATCGGCCTTCAGAACCAGCTTAATTACGGGAGACACCAATGATTCTAAAAGCTTTGGTTTCTATAGCGTGAAGCCAAGCTAGGTGTGAGGCAGGAGCACCAGCCAAGAGGGGAGAGCAGTACTCCATCAAGCTGCGGATGCAAGCTTTGTGTGTGGTGAGTAGCTCAGTAGTGCCGAAGAAGGACTTCACACGATGGAGGATGCCAAGACGGTGACTGGCTTTGGAGGCCATCGTGGAAATGTTGTTTTCCCAGGAAAGATCATGGCAGATAGTGAGACCCAAAAGATTGAGTGACAGAACTTCTTGGAGAGGATTGTTGAGAAAGTAGATTGGAGGGTTGTCCAGTTGGTCTTTTCAGAGAGACATAGTAAGAGTGTGTGATTTGTCAGGATTGAAAGACATGTTCCACCTGTTTGACCAGTCTGTGATTTTGTCCAGGTCTGCAGAGAATGAGGAGGCTGTGGACTGCCGATCTGAGGGATGAGAGATGGAGCGGTAGAGAGTGGAGTCATCAGCAAAGAGATAGAGAGGATTTTCGAGAGAGTCGGAGAGATCATTGATGAAGACCAGAAAAAGCACAGGGTCCAGAACACTACCTTGGGAAACTCCAGCCTGAAAAGGAAGTGGAGATGAGAGAAATCCATTCAGGGCCACACGTTGACTACGACCAGAGAGGACGTCCGCAAGCCATGCATAGAGATTTCCATGGATACCATAGGAGGAGAGTTTGGTGGGCAGAGCGGGGTGCCAGACCATATCGAAGGCACGTGATATGTCAAGGGAGACAGCTCTGATTTCTTGTTTGGTATTGAGGACCTCCATCCATTGTTGAGGCAGCAGAAGCAGCATGTCCAGAGTAGAGTGACTTGGTCTGAAACCAAATTGATGATCATAGATCAAGCCATTGTTGAAGAGGAAGGATTTGATATCCGAAACAATGATGGATTCCATGACTTTGCTGATAATTGGGAGAAGGCTGATTGGTCTGTAGTTGCAAGGATCTGTTCTTGCACATTTTTTGTGTAAAGCGGTGATGTTGGTTGATTTCCAAACTGATGGGAGATGACGTTGAGCAAAAGAGAGGGTGAGGAGAATAGAGAGAGGGTGTGAAAGAGCGGTAGAGCAGGATTTTAGGACCCGTGGGCTGATGCCGTCTGGTCCAGTTGCAGAATCAGGTCGAGGATTGAAAGAAACTTTTCCACCTTGTCAGGAGAGAAGGACACAGAGTCCAGGAGCAGCTGGGTACAGAGAGAGATGGGTTTGGGACACAAGATTTTGAGGCAAACACAGAGTTGAGGCATTTGGCTTTGTCGCCATTTGAGGTAAGGGAGGGGATGGAGGGGGAACAAACACAAGAAACAGATTTGACCAGACGCCACCAGGATTTGGAAGAGGGAGACAGGTTTGAGAATAGAGAGATATTGTTTTCTGGCTCTCCTGAGGGTAGACACACACTTGTTCTGAGCTTGGTGGAAGGAACTGAGACTGCCTTCAGTTGGATTAGCCTTCCAAGAGGCAAAGGCAAGTTGTTTCAGGGCAACTGCCTCACCACAAGATTCAGTGTACCATGGACGGGAGGAAGAGTATGACAACGGAAGATGAGATGGAATAAATATGTGCATGAGAGAGAGAAGTTTACTTTGGAAGAATTCCCAGGAAGAGTTGATGTCAGAGGCATTAGAGATGGGAGACCAGTCCAGATGATTGATGGTTGCTTGAAGACCATGCCAGTCGGCCTGAGTGAAATGCCAGACTCGTCGACGCTGAGGAGGCTCTCTGAGAATGGCCAGAGAGATATCCACTTTAACAAGCACATGATCAGAAGAACCGATTGGAGCAGAAGAAGAGCAGCAGACATTTGCAGGGAAGTTTGCCATAGCCAAGTCTCGAAGAGAAGATGCTCTGTTGACTGAGATCCAGGTCAAATTTCCATTTTCCAAAGTTTCACAAAATGGACACTGCCTGAGATGCAGCTGTTTGCCTGTGCGACCAAGACAAAGGGAAAGAGTGAGCGAAGCGACCGTCCCTTACGCGAAGCCGGGACCAGAAGAGAGAGAGCAAGATGGTGCGACTGCATCCTTTCCCCTTCAATCTCGAATCTTCCACGCTGACGTCACACTTTCTACAATTACCGAGCTCTACTCAATCATGAAGGCCAGAGTGTAGCCTCCCAGATACGAGTCGTAGGGGGCGGAGTCCAATCGCCGTTCGGGAATGTTCGGATGACGTCGTTCCCCTGCCCATCGGCAAATGGGCTGGGTGTTTGTTTGCCCTGGCGGCGTTGTGAGCGAATGAGTCCATTTACAGTGTAATTGTTGTTTTACTGAGCCTTTGATTTCCTGGCTGGCCGAATGTTATAAGAACATTAGGGAAAAACCACAGGGAGGCAATCACGTACAATTCCCAGGAATTTAACCTTACAGTCCCTATAATTAATTACCACAAAACCACCCTCCTTATGGCAACGTGCAAACGCTCTTACCCGGACAGTTGGCCTAACTTAATTTACATCGAGGTGGCTTCACAGCATACGGAGCATTCTAAACCTACACTATTCTATCTTGACTGAGGTATTTCATCCCCACCCCAAAAACATAACAATATATTTCGCTTTCTTTTGCTGCTATTAAATATGATGGAAGGCGAACACGAGAGTGATGCATCTTTTATATTTCAATTGAGCCCAAACAAATGGTGATCATAAATCAATAACAGTTAAAGCATACTTGTATCCCTTATCGATATTAAGTTCAACTAAATCAGGAGACCATATGTAATCAACCACTTTGGAATGGAACTTCATTCTTTTAAACTCTTTAATATTGGTTTATGTAATTCATCAGCTAAAAGCTTTTAAAATCAAGGCTTGTGATCAAAAGGTCCATAAGACTTTTTCATTTCTATTTGCTCCTCAAGCCACATCATGAGAGCTTAATATTGTTTTTTTTGTTGGATTTTTTAAATACCAAGTTTACAAAGCCCCAATTTTAATTTAGCTCATATCAACTTTTTTGCTCTAAACCTATCTACTTTTTGTCTTAACGTTGAATTTCTTATCAAAGACAAATTCTGCAGCATTTCTCTATCGGCTTCATGTTTCTCATCCAACGTCATGCTATTCCCATAATCAATATCGCATTTCATACAAACTTCATCAATCTTATTTTTAGGCCTGCTCCAAGCCTTTGGATTTCCATCTTCATCTAATCTTTTATCCAAGCTTGTTGCAAGACCACATAAAGAATATACCGAAAGATGCTGTCCCAGTTGTCAATTTACTTGCTGAAAAGACTTTTGTATATCTCCTCCAGATTTATGAGCATCACCTTTAGAGATAGATTCACTCTTTACTCCCACACATATTCCCCGACATATAATTTTTTTTACATTTCACATGAGAGATATTTTCCGGATTAGTTTTCTTTGAACATTTAAGACCACACACTGACATCATTGTAATTATTAATTAGAAAATCAAACTTTAATACAGAGTGAGAAAACCTTTTTAGCTTTCAACATATATATTCAGAACTCAATTTGTAAAGGACAAAGTATCTTTAAAAAGTTATACAGTCTGTCTTCTATTTATCTAGGAGAAAAATCTATGATCTTAGAGTTATATTGGAATGACATCAGCATTTCTTTCATAAGCAGTAGCAACAGCAATTGCTAATTTCTTCTTTTTTCTCCTCAGTGAGATTGGCTTGGGTTAATTTCACTAATTATTCAATTCTCTTTTTACTCAAGTGGTATGACCAAGTGTTACACCTTTATATTTTGCTTATATTCATTGATCAAGGTTTCGCCATATAACTTCATACTGGGTGTTTAAGATGCCCCAGTTATTTCGGTGGAAGTCAGAGACGACTGTTTTGGTGGCATTTCGTTTTAATTCCTTGAAGTTAAATTGAAGAACGTCTCCAAGATCTTGAGATCTTCAAGGATGATGCCTGCATCATCCAACTTTGGTGCTTGAACTACCAAGTAGATGTCTGCATAAATATATTTACAAAATGTTGTTGGTGGGATACCGCTGGTGTATTGGGTGATTAATCATTCAGCTCGAGTTTGGCAGAAACTGTGACAAATCAATGGAAATTGCTTCTGAAGGACTGCCAGCCTCTACCTTGATGCTAGGAAGTTTGGCCTCACCTGAGGAAATTGCTTCTCGAGAGTCAAGGACACTGCTGGATCGGTTCTTGATTTGGTTGATGGAGCTGTGGGGTTGTGTCATTCAGTGCATATTTCTGGAGCACCAGTTTGACTGTATTTTGTGATCAAGCTCCATATTGGTAAACACTTGCATGTTGGTTGACTGGTAAATTGTAGGTTGTCTCATGCTCGTGCTGATGGTGTTTGGGAGTGTATCTCTCCATAATGTCTCAAAATTGCTGAGGGAGTTTTGTAGATTTAAAAAGGGAGAGAAGTGATATCCTATTTTGTAATCCAATCGGTGACAGTTGATCGATTAATTGGATTTGATTGCTTTGGGCTGGCCACAGGCTTATCAAGACTGATGCCTCTGCTGATGTTGGTCGACTTTTATTCTACCAGAATGGGCCTCTATTGTTCTGCCTCTGGTGATCACCAGAATGAAGAACATTCCTTCACTTATTTATTCATCCATTTGTTGCATTTATTATTTGTGCCACTGACCAAATGTCTTTCATCTCGCACTTCTGTTACTCAATATTTTGATTAAAGAAAATTTATTTGCAAAACAGGCATTTTGCCCATCTTTCAAAGCAACATCCTGTTAATTCATTATTTTCGCATATTTAATCTTGTTCGCTTTGTAAAGTTTGTAACATAAATACATTAACTGCATCCTATGTAGGTATTGTCACCTCAAAGTGTCTGCTAACTCAGACTATCTGAGCAGGAAGTCTAATACCTCCGTGATTTGCCAAACAATCTTGCAAGACGCTGCAAGCCCAAAGAGCTTGAATATCCTCTCCTTGCTATTGTAGCGTGGAGTATTTGTTACAATTTAATATCTTCCCATGGCCACTCAACAGGCGGTCTTTCCTACATGCAAGAAGTGAAAGATGGGAACACACTATTATAAGCTTAAACGGCACTCGGTAACGTGCATACATCCGCCAGGCTGAACAGTCTACATTTCGTATCCCAATGATAGACCGGATCTGCATCCGGACCATTCGTTTTTGTCACATACTAAAATCTAATTGGCTTGTTTTTGACAAAATATTTTATTTATTTAAAAAAAAAAGTTTTGACAAAATAAATCCACAACTTTTTGAAATATCCTGCTTTTTGTCGTTTTTGGCCCAATCTCTAAACGGTGAAGAATCACTTATGACATTAAAAAATATTGTATCCAGATCCCGACCTTCACACCGAACCTGTACACATATTTTTGTCCAAATCCGTCCATAAGTTTTTGAGATACAGTATCCTGCTATATACAGTTTTTGGTCCTACATGTCATTGGTGAAGAATCACTTAAAAATTCTCACCATGTGTTCACTCACCTCAAGCTCTTCAACTGCCCTCACCTGTAGACAGAACATTTTGCATGACAACTTCATTACCCTATGATGTTCAATGGTGGACACTTACTGCTTACCCAATGCACATATTATGTACAACTTATCCCTTATGTGTCTCCAGTACAGGCATAAATCAAACCTACTCTAGCGCTCAACCATGCTACGTAAACACATTCTAGATATAGTACTCACCCATACACCTTTCCACCCCATTTTTCAAACAACAGTAGGTATGAATCGGTAAGAGGTTGATTCAACTGGACCTGCATCTTTGTATATACAGTCGTGGCCAAAAATATTGGCACCTTTGCACTTTTTTCAAATAATGCACCATTTCTTCCAGAAAATTGTTGAAATTAAAAAATATATTGGTATCCACATGTGTATTTCTTTAGTTTGCATTGGAACCAAACCAAAAAAGCTGATAAAATAACTAAATCTTAACTAATTCCACACAGAAATCCTAAAATGTCCCAGACAATATTATTGGCACCTTTTAGAAGTTTAGAAATAATTAGATTTCAAGCAGGTGATTCTCCTTTACTTTGGAATTGAACTCACCTGTGGTGAGTTGCAGTTGCCCTCCAATATACAAATCACCCATTCAACCAGTTTGAATGGAGAAAAGGAGTCATTCTGCTGTTTTGTGTCACTGTGTGTACAACGAGCATGGAGAAAAGAAAGAAAACCAGAGAATTGTCTGAGGAGGTCAGACACAATATTGTGTCCAAGCATGGACAATATCAAGGCTACAAGTCCATCTCCAGACACATTGATGTTCCTGTGTCCACCGTACGCAATGGTATCAGGAACTTTAAGGCCAATGGCACTGTAGCCAACCCCCCTGGATGTGGCCACAAGAGAAAACATGATCGAAGATTGCAGCAAAGAATTGTTCAAATGGTGGAGAAAGCACCTCGATCAACTGCCAAACATATTCAAGCTGACCTTCAGACACAAGGTACGACAGTTTCAACTCGCACCATCCATCACCAACTCAATGAAAGGGGTTTCTATGGAGGACCCCACTGCTGAGAGAGAGACAAAAGAAAGCCTGACTGGAGTTTGCCAAAACACACATGAACAAGCCAAAATCCTTCTGGGAGAATGTCCTGTGGACAGATGAGACCAAATTTGAACTTTTTGGTGAAGCACATCATCTCTATGTTAACAGAAAACAAAATGAAATATTCATAGAAAAAAACACCTTCCCTACAGTCAAACATGGAAGAGGTTCAGTGATGGTTTGGGGTGGCTGCGCTGCCTCTGGCACTGGGTGCCTTCAATGTGTGCATGGCATCAGGAAATTAGGAGATTACCAAAGCATTTGGAGCGCAATGTTCAACCCAGTGTCATAAAGCTGGGTCTCCGTCAAAGGTCATGGGTCTTGCAGCAGGACAATGACCCCAACACACTTCACAAAGCACCCAGGAATAGTTCAAGACAAATGCTGGACTGTTCTGAAGTGGCCAGCAATGAGTCCAGATCTAAATCCCATTGAACACCTGCGGGGAGATCTGTAAACAGCAGTTGGGAGAAGGCACCCTTCAAATCTGGGAGAACTGGAGCAGTTTTCACAAGAAGAGTGGGCCAAACTGCCAGTAGAGAGGCGTAGGAAGCTCATTCATGGCTATAGGAAGTGCTTGACTACAGTTATTTTGTCCAAAGGCTGTGCTACCAAATATTAAGTCCAGGGTGTCAATAATTTTGTCAATGCCATTTCTTTTTATTTTCTCAATTTAAAAGGATATATTAAGTTCTGAATCAAAAACACAGGTTCTGTAATATTATCAGTCAAATAAAGAATTGTGGAGATCAAATAGTTTTATCAATTTAAACATATTTATAGAAAAAATTGTGAGTTATTCAGTGCAAGGGTGCCAATATTTTGACCACAGCTGTACTCAAAAAACAAACTTATCATTTACTTTTCATTGTTGAGCAGGCTTGTATGTGCACTGCGAATTGGTATGAAAGTTTTGTAATTTGTTTGCATTTTGCATTGGTTGTAGTCTCCTTAAATGGATACCAAATGCAAAGGAGGAACTCGGAAAGCTAAAAGTATCCATCTTATTTTTATATTAGGAGTATATATTTGAGGACCAAGTTGTGAAGTTTACAAGCTTCAGATTGTTCCCTGTCCTTCTGTATCACATTTTGCTCCATGGAGGAATATTTAAAGGATTGTCAATGAACTCCAGAGGGCCTCCAAGTTTCTCATTTTTCTTCGGATATTTGTTGCGCTCTTTCAACTTCTCCACCTGGTTCAATACTTCATCACTTCAGTTGTTTCGACTATCAATGAAATTAAAATACATTATTCTGGTTTATAAATACAAGAACGTTCAGGTCACCTAAAAAAATAAAAGGTCAAAAAAGTCCAGGTCAAAAAGTTCTGTTTTCTTCATTTCTGAATGCATTTTACTGTTCCATAGCATTTGTCGACCTCATATCTCCAAAATTAGGGTTGCCTTCACTGACTCCTGAGACTCCAATTTTCTCCATACAATCCATACTGTCACATATCTATTTTGTGCTGATGTGACATGCCTACTTCCATTTCTTAAGCTTGATTGTTTAGATGTCCTGAGTCTTTGTTTGATCGCTAACCCATATTTGTCCTGTTTTTGCACATATGTCTAGCATGTAACAAAATACAAAGTTAACAGCATATCCGATTTCTAAGGGATTTCTATGAGAATCTGATTTCTAAGCAAAATGAATGCGCCAATTCAGTATGCTATAAAGATGATTTTTTAAAAACATGCAGATCGAGGCCAAACTAGGTTTGTCATCCAATAAATAGGGCCTGAGCTACATCTCCTTTTGGCAGTAACTGCTTCACACAGGCATATAAGAGTTATTTTCATAAAGAATACTGAAAATACGCAATAAAAATTGAACATGTACTAACTTTTCACTTGATGTTTGGCAGTAAGTGTCCACATCTTGCTTTGGTAAGATTTATGCTTATCATCTTAACCCATTAGTAAAAGGTAAAAAGAGAACAAATTCAGCATTATCATTTTTGTAGTCACCTGCGGAATATCGAAGAGTCCCAAAATATTATTCAAGTTGAGGGAAAGTCTGGAAGAAAATGGACCAAGAGCAGCAGTCGGAGAACAATGGGTGTTCCTTATTGATTTTACTCTTGAACCCACAATTGTTAACCCTGCTTCAATAACCTTTGGGATAGCATAACAAGTGTCATAGATAACATAGCCAAGAGTGATGTTGGGCAATAACAATGAGTTTTTGTTTATCTCGGTAATTGTAAATACCATTCCCATCATTTCACGTAAAAATATTTCATTTAAACTGAAACACAAGGAAATGTAAAACTAAATGAGAACGTTTATTGGAAGCTTTATAGTCGTGAACAAATGCATCTCAAATATCCTGGATATTGTTTACAATACGGTACTTACAATTTGCATCCAAGAAAATTGGGAGTCTTTGTAAAGGAATGCTGAATGTTGTCCACTCCAAAATGGACGTCAATCAGGCCAGTTAGCACGATGTCTCCACTCTTAGTTATGCTGCGCAAACCACCATCATCTGAAAACCCATAATAACTTCTGGATATTGAAAATAAAATGACATAGCATACCATTGCAATGGACATTGCAAACAGCTTAAAGTGTGAAATCGATTCATACACGTTTTCGTTCTTTTTGATGTGCACTCTAGAATGCAGGTTCCACAATATGAATTGCTGACTTTTATTTCTTCATATAATTCTTTTAAATGAAATCAAACAAGGACATTTTACAGAATAAATTACCTTTAATTACAATCAATTGAAGTTGGAATATCATGTAATAGCACAAGTTAAATTTAACTCTTAAATAAATATAAGTAATTTCACCAATTGTAAGGTAATGACATTAATAAGTTCATGGAAATGAAATTGCCATAAATCAAACTTAATTTATATTTTTCTCTGTAGATGAATGAACATGTTTGTTATAATGATATATGTAACCAGTTTTGGCATGAATTATGCTGCAGGGTGGTTTGCCATTGCCTTCTCAGCAGACAGTCAGGGCAGGAATTTGGAGCTTGTTGAGGAAGCCAGCGATATTTGCAAAGGACACCATGGGATATTTAACATCCGCAAACTAATTATGCCAGGTGGGAAGCCTAGGTTAACGTTCTTTCCAAGGGACAGCACAAACGTTGATGCGTCAACCTACCTGCGATACAACAGGATGTCAGTTTACAGTTAGACCGACATTTAAAGCCAAAGCGAGTGTGCATACTTCAAGGCTATCCTTCCAGCCATTTGTTATAATATGTAGTTTTTGTTGTTGTATGACTAAAGCCTATCACACATAAGCCAACGCAACACACCAAGACCTTCTATGCAAGTCTTTGATATTCGTCAGTCGTGTCGTGCCAACTTTTGAGGTAAACAAATTCCTATTTTTGGGGGTCAAACCTGGATCCACTTTGAACTCCGGTAGACCCCATTAGACCACGACTTTTTTTTTTATTCTGTCAAAAAACTTGAGTCGCAACATACTAAATATAATTTGTGCCAAGTTTGGTCACAATCCCTTCAGTGGTTTCAGAGAAGAAGTTGCAAGTGTGTACGGACTGAAGGACTGACGACGTGCCATTGTATAAGCTCCCCAGAACGATGTTCTAGGTGAGCTAAAAACAAGACTGGAGGGAAGTCTAACAGCGACACAGCTGGGCTTATAAAATACTAGCAGAAGTACCCTGTGTTGCCGGGTGGGGGAGGGGAGGGGAGGGGGGGAAGGGGTGGGGAGGGGGTGATGGGGAGAGAGGGTGGAGGGGGAAAGGGGGAGGGGGGAAGGGGGAGGGAGGGGGAAGGGGAGGTGAGGGGGGAGAGGAGGGAGGGGGAAAGGGGGAGGGAGGGAGGAAGATGGAGGGGAGAAGGGGAGGGGAGAAGGGGAGAGGGGAGGGGGGGAGGGGTGAAGGAGGGGAAAGGGGGAGGGAGGGAGTAGGGGAGGGGAGGAGGGAGGGGGAGAGGCGGGTAGGGGGAGGGATAGGGGAGTGGGGGGAGGGGGGAGGGGGAGGAGGGGGGAGAGCGGGAGGGAGGGGCGGGGGGAGAGGGGGAAGTGGGGGGAAGGGGAGGGGAGGAGGGAGGGGGGAGGCAGGAGAGGAAGGGGGTTCATATATATGCTGGTGGGTGAATGGGGTGAATGTGGTGTTCATCACGTTTCTGAGTTAAGTGTGATGCCGATCAGGAAGAAGAAGAAGCCATACTACCAACTTCGTACACTTCCGGAATTGTTTGATTTATTTGTATTCAAATGCCTGGTGATTGTTTTGTATTTATTTATGCGAATGTGTTCTTGTATATAACTGTCATTAATTTTAAAAAGCTTAGGCACTATCGAGTGATTTTTTTTTTAACTCCAAAAAACCGTTCCTTTATTTTTCAAAAATTTTTGGTTTTTTTTTTTGCCTAAAACACTCCCAGGCACTCACTGATGAACCTCTGAAGTTTGACGAAGATCCGTTCAGCCATCTCCGAGAAAAATGGCGACACACACAAACAGACATACAGACATACACACAGACAGACATCTCTCTTATATAGTGGATGATATATATTTAATCTCCAGTAACTTTACAGTCACTATGAAGGGATTAGTGTTACGATTAGATTTACTATAATATTAACGTTACGTTATCATTATTCTGAAAATGATATTACGATAAAACTGTGGCTAATTCCTTACTTCCGTGCTATTTGTGCCGTACACCGCTTATCATTGATTCATGAACCATACACCGCTTCAATCTAGAAACTTTTCAATAACGACAAAGGGATTGCAGTGCTACAATTATATTTACTATATTATTAGTGTTAATGCTATTATTATTATTATGAAAACAATGCAGGGAATACTTCCAGGCCTCACCACCCAACCACGATGAAACATGGCTCTCAGCTCGGCCTCCTTCAAAAAGTCCGATAGATTTGCTTCGCATTGGATTTTTTGATCACAACCCTTAAACTTCATTCAAAAAATGAAAAATAAAAACCAGAGGTTGATGAGATGGAGTTTGGCTTTGCAGGAGTCCAACTTGGAAATTGAGCATGTAAAGGGCAGGGACAATGTCGTTGCCGATGCTTTGTCCAGAGTGAACTAACTTTGGAAATTTCTGTAGGTGGTTTGGAAGTTTTGTTGATTTATTTTGGGGAATATTAATTATTGTTGCTAACGTGAATTGATAATTTGGGTGTGAGTTTTACTTTTGTTTGTTAAAAGAGTTTTTGCCTGCAAAGAAAGTTTTCACTATGTTCAAACTTTCTTTCTTGAGGGGGGGAAGTGTTACGGATTCGTCACTTCCGTTGTTGTGGTTTTCATCCACTGTAAACATTTTTGATTCCATGTACTATTATTGTTGTCGTTTAAGGGAGATAGAGGTTACTATTTTTAAAAGGTAAAAAAGTTAATGTTTTAAATGAAACCGGAACCGGACAACGATGAAGAGGAAGAGGAGGAAGAGAAGGCGGAGCGAGTGAGTCGGACAAGAAAGCCGAGTTGCTTCGAGGTCCTGAGTGAACGTTGGCGAACGAAGGTCACGTGTCAACTTCGGGTTTCACGGGAAAGAGATTCCTGCGACAGAGTTGTTGTCGCTGTGACAGATCAACCTTCATGTCAGGTTTTGCAGTCGATTCTGAAGAGAATCGTTGGAGTGCCGTTACGCCACGAGAATGGGCCGTCGGCCATTTTTACTCGCGCGCTTTGCGCATCGCCCAAGGTTTTTCTCCTCGCTTTAACCATTTTCACCGCATTCAGACACTAATCTGGTGTGCGTGTGTCACGTGACTTTTGAGTGGAAAATCTGCGGTCTGCGCTGATTGGGAGCCGTGAAACATCCATACCTGAGGGTGTGATTTCCCAGTCGCCTGGAGGGTGCCTTTGGATTTCCCAGTCGCCTGGATGGCGCCTTTGCACAGCTTTGGCCACGTGACTGTGACTGTCATCCGAACGGGATTCTGGTCTCGATTCGACATCGTTCTGACGATTACTGGAGCGGATCGACTTTGGCTTTAAGCCGGAAGCAACTTTGGCTCGAAGCCGGGAATAGAGACATTGGGGAATGTTCTTCTTTTCGCTCACTTGGAGCACAGTGAGTTATATTGTACGAACCTGATGGTACCATCATAGGAAATATATATTGGTTGTACAATTGATTACTATTATTGTTGTACTGTTATTATTGTGTGATCTTAATACAATATTTCTTTGTTGGTAACAATTGGTGTGGCTTCACCATTGATCTTTGACATACAGAATAACATATCTTTCTGCCGTGACTCCTCTCGGGACTCGGAGGTACACTGTGACCGGGGTTTGGGGAGGAGCACGTAACACTGGCGGAAAACTGAAGCCGGTGTAGCTGGTGGAAAAAAGAAGTCGGTGTAGCTGGCGTAAATGATGAGCGGTTTCGAATTCAAAATCCGTTCTGTACAGTACTCTATTGTAATTTATTGATTTTAATCACCAGGTGAAAATAATTTATCGGTCACGCCAGACCAAAGCAAGATCACGTGAGCAAGATGGTGGATCATGGAAGGGACATTTCAAATGACAACATGAAATTTTGTTCCCAAGGGAATGGGGGAAAATTTGAATTTTTTTTTTGTGAAATTTCAAAAAAAAAATTTGTGAAATTTGAAATGAAAATGAAATTTTGAATTGATTTACATATACATGCAATTGCCATGGAGGTTCGCTTATGAAGCTCTCTATAATGCCATCCTCAATCTTGCTGCAAGATAGTTTTCAGTGTTTTGGATGGGTTCACCTTATTCAGGGTGTAAAAGAACAGAAGTAATGTCATTTTCAAAACTTAAAAATTTTGTCTTTCCACGAAGATATGTTTTCAGCTTGCCAAGTGCTTTCTATTAGCAGTGATATATTAATTTCACTCTTCTCTTAAAAAGAGACTTAGTTGAATGTGATGCTGCTAACAATTGCACTAAGTAATGCTCTTGAAAATGAGTCCTCAAAGGAAAAGTTAGATGGTGAGCTGACTTTACTAACATGTTGTTTACTATATATTTTTAGATTTTGTCCAAAGACTTCACAAGGCAAGTGAAGGTGATGTTAAAAAGGCAATTGGTGCCAAGCTGAATATTACCCAGAAGTTACTGAAAAGGAAGTCAGCAGGCGCCAGGACAGAGTAAAATGACAGTACATTACTCAAATCAGCACTCAAGTGTGTAAAAGGATTATGGACATCTAACATTGACATACGTGGCTGTTTCAGGCAAATAGAAAACAAGTTCAGTTGAGTTGGCATGTTTTAGTTTGTGTGAGTAAATGTGTTGTTTTCATTGATAAAAGCTTTGTTACTTGAATTTCATCTTTTGACTAAATACACCCAAAAGAATGCCTATGATTTCACTCCCAGTTCATACTGGATATACTTCTGCTGAAAATCTCCCATTTGAAGGGTTCCCATGGGTCTGGAAAATGAAGTGGGCCTCGAGAACTGGTAAAGTGCTTTAATTTTAAAAGTGCACGGGTTGCTAAATTTTACAGATTTCCTGAAGGTGTTGCAAGATTTTCAGGGTGAAATAATTCAAAGATGATGCAGGCATATATCCTATATTTCATATCTGGTCCAAACTTCTAACGGAGCAAGGAGTGGCTGGGAATCGCACTGTGAATAGTACCAGATTGGGGATTAATTTTGGCCGTCTTTCTCTACACATGAAACATTGTTGCTGCCACATAGCTGAAATATTGATGTATGTCATGTTGTGTTAAAAGTCAACCAATCGATCAAAATTCAAAGTATTTAATCTCTAGTAGTCTATGCACTTTTGTTCTATAGAAAAGTTATTTAGAACAGTATTCTATAGAAAACAGTTCTAAAGGGTTCTATAGAAATTAATTCTATAGGATTTTGTGCCTTTCTATAGAAGCCATTATATTGGGTTCTATTGAAACAGGTCGATAGGATTCTAAAGAACGATCCTATAGGATTCTATGGAAACCCCTCTATAAGATTGTATAGAAAGTGCTCTTCAGGTTTCTATAGAAAACATGTTCTATAGGAAAGTTGTGTTACGTGCTCCTCCCCAAACCCCGGTCACGGTGTACCTCCGAGCCCCGAAAGGAGTCACGGCAGAAAGATGTGTTATTATGTGTGTCAATGACCAATGGTGAAACGATACCAACCAATTGATACCAAAAAACAAGTACAGCAATACCCCGTTTTACGCCATTTCGACCGACGTCAAATCCGACTTTACGCCACTCTTCTAGAGTAGAAGATCTGCTAACGCTAATGTTTGGGGGTAATTTCACCGGCGACTTCAAGCTGAAGCCGCTCTTGGTGTATCATGCGGCGAACCCCCGGGCACTTAAGAACATCCCAAAGGCATCTCATCCCGTCATTTGGATGAATAATATGAATGCATGGGTAACCGTCATAATTTTTGAAGAATGGTTCATCAATCATTTCATCCCGGCTGTCAAGAGCTATTGTCGAGGGAAGAAAATTCAATTTTCATTGCTGCTGATTTTGGACAATGCACCTGGCCACCCCACTAACCTCGGTGATTTCGACCCCAATGCGAAGGTGGTGTACTTGCCACTCAACACCACATCGCTCATCAGGCTTATGGACCAGGGTGTGATAGCGCTTTTTAAGCGCTACTATCTCCGCCGCACTCTTCGTCAGGCTGTCGATGCAACGTCAGAGGAGGAAGGCATCAACATCCGGCAGTTTTGGGAAAACTATAACATCTACGAGGCAGTGCGTAATATCAATGCTGCATGGTTACGGTGTTTGTCTTCATTTTAAGGCATTTTTAAGGCATTACGCCCTGTTTCCGTCAAAAAGAGAGTTACGTCACGGCTTATGGAACCAATTAATGACGTAGGCTGGGGTATTGCTGTATTGTATTAATGTCACCCAAGAATAACAGCACAAGTACAATATACTTTCAATTGCACAACCAAAATACCATATAATTCCTATGATGGTACCATCAGTTTCTTACTCAATAACTCACTGTGCTCCAAGTGAGCGAAAAGAACATTCCCCAAAATTTCTGTCCCGGCACCAAGCCAAAGTCGATCCACGCTCCGGTGATCGCAAGAAAAAGGTCGTATCGAGACCAGAATCCAGGTCGGCTGACAGTCAACGCTGCCAAAGAGGCGCAAAGGTGCACCCAAATGGCGACTGGGAAATCACACCTCCGGGGTATGAATGTTCAGCGGCTCCCAAACGGAGAACCGCAAATTCCCACTCGAAATCCACGTTACACACGCAAACCAGGCTAACGGCTGGGTGCGGTGAAATGGCTGGAGTGAGGTGAAAAGGCTGGAGTGATGCGAAATGGCGGGAGCGAGGCGAAATGGTGGGCGGGCCCGTAATGGAGGCGTATCTGCTCTCCAACAACGATTCTCTTCGCAATCAACTGAAAAATCCGTTACGCAGGTTTATCTTTCACAGCGATAACCACTCTGTCACAGGAATCCCTTTCCTGGGAAAACCAAAGTTCGCTCGTGACCCACATTCACCAGCATCTCCTCGAGACCTCACAGCAGCTCGGCTTTTTCTTACCGACCTCTCTTTGCGCCGCTTTTCGCTTCCTCCTCCTCTTCTTCCGGTTTTTCCTGATCCGGTTTCCAGATTCTTTTAAAACACTAATTTTTCACCTTTTGAAAACAGTTATCTCCATTTCACTTAAACGATAACAATAATAGTACATGGAACCAAAAATGCTTACAGTGGATGAAAACCACAACGACGGAAGTGACAAATCCGTAACACTCCCCACCCTCAAGAAAGAAAGTTGGAACATAGTGAAAACTTGCTTTTCATGCAAAAACCCTTTTTAACAAACAAAAGTAAAACTCACACCCAAATGATCAATTCACGTGAGCAACAATAATTAATATTCCCCAGAAGAAAGCAACAAAACTTCCAAACAACCGACATGAATTTTCAAAGTTAGTTCACTGTGGATAAAGCATCAGCAACGACATTGTACCTGCCCTTTACATGCTCAATTTCCAAGTTGAACTCCTGCAAAGCCAAACTCCATCTCATCAACCTCTGATTTTTATTTTTCATTTTTTGAATGAAGGTTAAGGGGTTGTGATTGGTGAAGACTTTTATAGGAAGGTAGTAGTTCCCAGATACACCTCATAATGCTGAAGCGCTAGCAGGAGAGCAAGGGTCTCTTTTTCCACAGTGGCATAATTTGCCTGATGTTTGTTAAACGTTTTGGAATAGTAGCACACTGGGTGATCCACGCCATCCTCATCTTCCTGAAATAGAACTGCCCCAGCACCCACATCACTTGCATCAATGGTCAACTTGAAAGGTTCTTGAAAATCCAGGGATGTGAGGACAGGAGACCTCATTAATATCGCTTTGACGTGGGCAAAGGCAGCCTGACATTTGTCATCCCAAACAAACTTGGTCTCTTTCCTCAGCAAATTCTTTAAAGGGGCTACCACATCACAAAAATTCCTGCAGAACCGTCGGTACCAACCAGCCATACCCAAGAATCTCATAAGCTCTTTCTTCCCTTTTGGAACATGGAAGCGATCAATGGCTTCTATCTTGGCTGTCACCTGTTGCACCTGACCCTGACCTACTTACATGGCTTAGGAACACCACCTGTGCTTTTACAAACTCACTCTTGGAGAAGTTGATGGTCAACCCTGCCGCGGTTAGTTTCTCGAAAAATGCATGAATTTGTTTAATATGAACTTCCATGGTCATGGTGTGGATGATGACATCATCCAGATAAGCCTCCACCCCCTCAAGGTCTGCAATAAGCTTATTAATCAGCCGTTGAAATGTAGCAGGCCTATTTTTCAATCCAAAGGGAAGAACATTGAACTGACACAACCCATTTGGTGTGACTAAAGCCGAGACTTCCTTGGCTCTATCAGTAGGAGGAATCTGCCAATACCCTTTCAGCAAGTCAAATTTAGTTACAAATTTAGCTGGGCCTATTCTATCAATACAGTCATCAATCCTCGGGATGGGATATGATTCGGTCTTGGTCACTGCATTAACCCGTTTTAAATCCGTACAACAGCGAAAACTGCCATCGGGTTTTGGAACCAACACACATGGTGAGCTACATTCACTGCTGCTTGGTTTGATGATGTCATTCTCCAACATATACTGAACCTCCTTCCGAAGATACTCCATCTTCACAGGGTTCATCCGATAGGAGTGTTGCTTCACCGGAGTGGCTTCCCCCACCTCAATATCATGATATACCAAGTCAGTCGACCAGGTACCACTGTGAACAAATGTGCAAACTCAAAAATTAGGCTGGATAGTTGTCCTTGTTGTTCCCTCGTCAAATGACATAATTTCTCATCGAAATGACTCAACACTTCCGTGTTCATCAATCTGGGCAAGCCTGGTCATCAATGTTATCATGAAATAGAAATTGGAACATGAAATTGGAACCCTGATCAGACTGGATGACCTTAGGTAGGCCAACCAAAGTGAAAAATTTAATCAAGGCCTTCACAATAACTGCCGCAGTAATTTTTCTCAGAGGCACTGCTTCTGGGAACCTCATGGAAGCACACATGATGGTCAGCAAATACTGATGTCCAGCCTTAGTTTTAGGTAAAGGGCCTACACAGTCAATAATGACTCGGCTGAATGGCTCTTCAAAAGCTGGAATTGGTTTTAAAGGTGCAGATGGGACTTTCTGGTTAGGTTTTCCCACCAGCTGGCAAGAATGGCAAGATTTACAGAACTCCGCCACATCACGTCACAATCCTGGCCAGAAAAAATGTACCAATATTCTGTCACGTCTTGTTCACTCCAAGGTGCCCGGCCAAAGGTGTCTCATGTGCAAAACTCAATATCTCCTTCCGGTACGGTGGTGGCACCACAATTTGGTAATGAACTTTACACTCATCATTTGCTGGCACCTCTGGTGGTCTCCATTTTCTCATGAGTATTTCCCCTTTCATGAAGTAACCCACAGGTATCTTCATAGCCTCTTCCTCTGTAACGGCTTTATCAATCAAACTCCGGAGCTCCGAATCTCTGTGTTGTTCTTCAACAAGTCTCTTTCGGACCAGCACCGTTTGTTCAGCCTCGTTCCCAGATGTCTGAGACGGACACTCAATTTCCTCTTTTGGTCCAGATGCCACCTTTTCCTTAGGTTCTTTGATGTCACTCCCTTTCCTATTACATCTCTCAGAATTTTCCTCCAATACCTCTAAGGAACCCAAATCCACATCACCTTCCTTCTCCTTATCTTCAGAGCACTTCCTACCCATAGCACAAATCACGGCACAGGATGGAAAGATACCCGGAATCTCCTGCTCTAACTGTGCTGTGTTATTTTCCATACTGGGCTTTTCAACCAACCTCGGATTACCAGAAACTCGACCACCGGCCAAATCATTCCCGATAATAAAAGAGATCCCCTCTACAGGAAGAGTGGCTTGTAACCCCACAGTGGCCGATCCTGACACCAAATCACATTTCAAATGGATGACATGAAGAGGAGCTTTAACATAGCCACCAACCCCCTGTAAAAGAACACTAACCCCCATTGCCGTCTTCTCCGACAATGGCAAAATGCCCTCAAGCATCAAAGATTGATGTGCTCCTGTGTCCCTCAATACCCTAAGCCTAACAGGTCTCTGGTTTGTTAAGTCCCCATCTAGTGACACAAACCCCTCAGAAATAAAAGGTTTGTAACCCTCTTGGGCAAGGTCGTTCTGTGATGCCGTAACTTTGGCATGGGAACCTTCACAAGGCACTGTCCTCCAAGAACGATTTCTCGCATTGGCCAACGCATTCGGAGTTGCACTAGACTGACTCCACTCCTGATTTTTCCTTTTCAGGGCGTAACATTGGGACATGAAATGCCCAGGTTTCTTGCAAAAAGCACAAGTCGGCCCGGAGGAAAAACTCGTGGTCTGCCACGGGCCCCCCGGAAGATAGGTATGTCTTGGAACTTCAGTCTTCTGATCCATAAAAGTCACGGTATCAGATTTGTCCCCATAGTCATCTCTAGGCCGCCTCCATGAATATTTGTTCTCCGCACCTGATTTACCATAACTCCCCTGGCTAACTCTAGACGGGAAGTTAGGTTTCTGGAACCCCACCCTGTGTGCACCACCCTTTCTGGAACTCCACATGGGTCTCACTCTCCCTCTTCCTGGAATTCCTGAATTTTTGCCAGTAAGCTTCAGGGACCAATTCATAGGCTTTGAGAATGGTTTTCTTCACCATCTCATAATCTGCACATTTGTCAATCGGTAAAGCCGAATAGATATCTTGAGCTTTACCCACCAGAACACTTTGCACTAACATAGTCCAGGACCCCACAGCCCATTTTAGCATTTGAGCCACTTTCTCAAAGTGTAAAAAAAACTTGGCTACCTCCTTTTCATTGAAGGGTGGAACCAGCCTCACATGCCTACCAACATCCCAAATGTTCTGACGAGTTGTTGAACTAGCCGGCATGGATACTACTTCTCTCCGTTCTCCCATTAATTCCAGCTCCTTGAGTTTAAGTTCCTTCTGATACTCCATGTCACGTTCCTTTAACTCCCTTTCGGCTCTCCTTTCCTCTGCTCTTTCCTCTGCTTTTCTTTCTTCTTCAGTTCTCCTTTCCTCTGCTCTTCTCTCCTCGAGTTCCCTTTCCTGTTCTGCTCTTCTTTCCTCGAGTTCCTTTTCAGCTCTCCTTTCTTCAGCTCTTCTCTCCTCAAGTTCTTTTTCAGTTCTCCTTTCCTCTGCTCTTTCCTCTGCTCTTCTTTCTTCTTCAGCGCTCCTTTCCTCTGCTCTTCTCTCCTCGAGTTCTTTTTCAGCTCTACTTTCCTCTGCTTTTAACCTTTCCTGGCTCTGCAGTCGCATCTCCATTTTCCAGAGCTCCACATTTTCTTTTTCCTCGGGTAACCAATCCAAGGCTACCTCTTTCCATGTTCCTTGTCCCACCAGAGATTCTACCACCAATGTCTGCATCTCTGCTTTCTTCATATTAACTCGGACCTCCAAGTTAAAATTTTTGGCCAATATCAAGAGTTCCGATCTTTTTAACGCTTGGAACTGTGCCTCATTAGGGGACGCCGCAAACTTTTCTGCGTCAAACACCATGGTGACTATTAGTTAGCACCTGTTAACCTTCACACAAAAAGTTTCAAATTTTCTTTTTGAAAAATTTGGAAATGTTAGAAAAATTCCAAATTTGGGAATTTTGGGAATGTTAGGGAATTATATCCTGGACGAGGATGTTAGGGAATTCTATCCCGGACGAGCCCCCAATTTCTGTTACATGCTCCTCCCCAAACCCCAGTCACGGTATACCTCCGAGCCCCGAGAGGAGTCACGGCAGCAAGATGTGTTATTCTGTATGTCAAAGATCAATGGTGAAGCCACACCAATTGTTACCAACAAACAAATATTGTATTAAGATCACACAAGAATAACAGTACAACAATAATAGTAATCAATTGTACAACCAATATATATTTCCTATGATGGTACCATCAGGTTCGTACAATATAACTCACTGTGCTCCAAGTGAGCGAAAAGAAGAACATTCCCCAATGTCTCTATTCCCAGCTTCGAGCCAAAGTTGCTTCTGGCTTCAAGCCAAAGTCGATCCGCCCCAGTAATCGTCAGAACGATGTCGAATCGAGACCAGAATCCCGTTCGGATGACAGTCACAGTCACGTGGCCAAAGCTGCGCAAAGGCGCCCTCCAGGCGACTGGGAAATCCAAAGGCGCCCTCCAGGCGACTGGGAAATCACACCCTCGGGTATGGATGTTTCACGGCTCCCAATCGGCGCAGACCGCAGATTTTCCACTCAAAAGTCACGTGACACACGCACACCAGATTAGCGTCGGAATGCGTTGAAAATGGTTAAAGCGAGGCGAAAAACCTTGGGCGATGCGCAAAGCGTGCGAGTCAAAGTGGCCGACGGCCCGTTCTCATGGCGTAAAGGCACTCCAACGATTCATTTCGGAATTGACCGCAAAACCTGACATGCAGTTTGATCTGTCACAGCGATAACAACTCTGTCGCAGGAATCCCTTTCCCCGGAAACCTGAAGTTTACACATGACCTTCGTTCGCCAACGTTCGCTCAGGACCTCGAAGCAACTCGGCTTTCTTGTCTGACTCACTCGCTCCACCTTCTCTTACTCCTCTTCCTCTTCATCATCATCCGGGTCCGGTTTCATTTAAAACATTAACTTTTTTACCTTTTGAAAATAGTAACCTCTATCTCCCTTAAACGACAACAATAATAGTACATGGAATCAAAAATGTTTACAGTGGATGAAAACCACAACAACGGAAGTGACAAATCCGTAACACCAGCTGCACCGACTTCAGTTTTCCGCCAGCTACACTGACTTCATTTAAGACAGGTACACCGATTTCAGTATGTACCTGCCAGTCGGACCTACGTACCTGGTCCAGTCGACTAGAAATCTAGACTATATAGGCTACAGTAGGTAAGTCCTGCATTCTATCCCAATCTATCCATTCAATAAAATTAATTTTAATTTTAATTCTAAGCCCAAGATCAAACAACCTAGCCTAGCTAGGCCGAGGCCTACAGATGTTTGCGAAGGCTGCGTACTCGATCGACTGACCATTGTCGACGAAGCTCTCACTCTACGCAATGCGTATTCATATTATTATTAATACGCGTGACCATCTTTGAGTTTTAACCATGCAGTCCTAGATATTAAAATAATTCACCCTTTCTGCAGGTAGTTCCATTCATTTTAGAAGATACTTTCCTCTAAGTTGCTACAACATAAGGCAACTGTATGCCAAAGCTACATTCAGATAGTTATTGGTAGGCAGATTGACAGGCAATCAAATATCACGGAAAGCCCTAAAAGGTTACACATGTATAAAGATATATATATATACTGCACGCTTCCATTTACAGTGCGTTGTCTCTTTATACAGGTAGGTTACAGAAAATGGCAACAATCAGAACATCTAACTGTGCCACTCCAAATGAAATTTGTTTCTGAGGATCATAAATCGCTTATTTAAGATCAACGACGGTGAAGTTGCTTTACTGGGATCACATCACATTGCATCGAGTCGTGTTGGTCGGGTTCTCCCTTCGAAACAAATACCCCCTTGGAGGTTTCGTCGGAGCTCCATCCAACTTCATCATGGCTCCAACCAATTTCAAGGAAGTACTGTCTCATCAGAGCTCCAGACAACTCCAACCAACATCAGAGCTCCAACTCCAATTCATCAGAGTTCCAACCTCAGTGGGACCGACTCAGCTATCTGGAGCATCCTTTGTTCGGTTTGGCCTTTTTTTGCAAGGCTTATGAGTTTATGTCAGGCCATTCATAACGCTGGTGACTCACCGCAGTAGGCAGCAATGGTTGTCCATGGCAAGGCTGACGCCATAAATGGAAACGGATATGCACACAAAGTGATGCTAAATAAAACAGTTTCTTAGCATTGCTGCGATATACACAGAACCTTCAACATCTACTTCTGCTACTGCTTTGTTGTCCATTATAATTGCCTTCCTGGTGAAATAGTTGTGGTTGCCCCTACTGCTCACGACACCACCAAGCCAACCATGCACTACTTCATTATACATCAGTGACAATTGCCTCTACTGCTTTCTGTACTGTAATTTACAGAACACCATTGTTGTCCTATAGAACAGAGGTGCTCTTCTATAGAACAACATTTCTGTCCTATAGAACAGGGTCCTCTTCTAGAGAACACCGTTTCTGTCCTACAGAACGCCATTTATGTCCTGCAGAACTACGGTGCTGTTCTATACAAATAAATTGTTCCATAGAGATTTCTTTAGGAGTCTATAGAAGTCTATTGGTTTCTTTAGATATTCTATAGTGTGGTGCTGTGCACACACAATTCGTTTGCCAAGAAGGTAGGCCACAACGCTTTGTACAAACTGAAAACACTTTAATAACAGCTCGCACGTAAGCACTGGGCGGGCTCGACTTTCGAGCCCGCATATATGTCCCGAGGCCACGCCTTGCCCCCGGGCGTGGCCGGTCGGCCGAAAGGCGGGGCATGTATCTCAGTTCCACCCTGCGCCTTGTGACGCCTTTGCTCCGGGCATGGCCCGAGCTGCGCTTCCACGCCCGGACACTCACGCCACCCACTGGTGTGTGGAATTATTGCCCACTGACATTGTGTCCACCACACGCGTCCCCCCAGAATTCCCGCACACCTGAAGGGTGAGCTTGCGGGGAAGCTGGATGACCCGGCTGAAACGCCCCCTGGCGATACATGCAGGGTTGGCGGGTAGCGGGACGGCAGGGCAGGGGAGTGCCGGGGGTCTGACCGCCGGGGGGCGGCCTCGACGCGGAGGCAGAGCTGCTTGCGGGGGATGGTCCAGATCGAGGTGGGCCGGCTTGAGGCGGTCCACGGAGATACAATCTGGAGTACTGCCGATGTCCACAGTGAAATGCTTGTCCCCGGTCTCCAGCACGCGGAAGGGCCCGTCGTACGGGGGCCGCAGCGGCACCCGGTGGGCGTCGTGCCTGACAAAAACGTACTCCGCCGTGTGAAGCTCCGGGGCGACGTGGGAGGACGGGCAACCGTGGTGTGCCGTCGGCACCAGGGCGAACCTCCTGGTGGTCTCCTGAAGGGTGGAGCGCTGTTGCGCTGCGGAACGAGGGCCATGGAGTCGGGGATAAATTCACCCGGTACCCGCAGTGGTTGTCCGAAAACCAGCTACGCCAAGGATGCGCACAGGTCGTCCTTGGGCGCTGTCCTGAGGCCCAGCAGGACCCAGGGGAGCCTGTCGGCCCAGCTGCCGTCGTGGAGGCTGGCCCGGAGCGCAGCCTTCATTGAGTGATGGAAGCGCTCGAACAGGCCATTGGCCTGGGGGTGGTAAGCCGTGGTGCGGTGCAGCTTGATGCCGAGCCCTTGCGCAACTGCTCCCCAGAGCTCTGAGGTGAACTGGGGGCCGCGGTCAGACGAGATGTCCGAGGGGGCGCCGAACCGAACAACCCACATGGCGATGTAGGCTTGCACGACGTCAGCCGCAGCCATCACTGCCAATGGCCCGGCCTCCGGCCACCGGGTGGTGCAGTCCACCATGGTGAGGAGGTGGGTGAAACCCCGCGAGGGGGGCAGAGGTCCCCCCAAGTCGACGTGGACATGGTCAAACCGACGTCCGGGCACCGTAAACGGGGCCAACGGGGCTTGGGTGTGGCGGTAGACTTTCGCGCTGGCACGCGAGGCACGTCCTGGCCCAGTCGCGGACGTTCCTCCTGAGGCCATGCCAGACGAACTTCACCGCGACGAGCTTCTGGGAGGCCTTCGTGCCCCAGTGGGACAGGCCATGGATGGCGTCAAAAACCGGGCGCTGCCAGCCAGCGGGCATGATGGGGTGAGGCCAGCCGAGGGAGAAGTTGTACAAGAGGCCCGAGACGTCGAACGGCTCCTCGGTGACGTGGAGCCCCGTGACGGCGGTCCGCAAGGCCTGGACGTCGGGGTCGGCGGTCTGGTCCGCCGCCATCCGGGCATAGTCGATCCCGAGGTGGACCGCGTGTGCGACGGACCGGGAAAGGCAATCCGCCACCGGGTTGTCCTTACCCGCGACGTGACGGATGTCCGTCATGTACTCGGACACGGCAGAGAGGTGACGTTGCTGCCGGGACGACCATGGCTCGGCGAACTTGGCCATTGCGAAAACAAGGGGCTTGTGATCGACGGAGGCCGTGAACGGGCAGCCCTCGAGAAGATGGCGGAAGTGTCGGACCGCCAGGTGGAGCCCGAGCAGCTCGCGGTCGAAGGTGCTGTACCGGCGTTCGTGCGGGCGGAGCTGCCGGCTAAAAAACGCCAGTGGCTGCCAAGCACCACTCACCCACTGCTCGTGCACCGCGCCCACCGCGTAGTCTGACGCGTAGGTGGTGAGGGCGATTGGTGGATCAGGCTCCGGATGCGCCAGCATGGTGGCGTTTGGCCAAGGCCAGCTTTGCGCTCCGCAAACTCCGCGGCCATTTGCTCCATCCAGGCGATGTCACCTTTGCTCGGCTTCCCCCGGAGGGCCTCGTGCAGGGGGCGCAGGAGCTGGGCGATGCGGGGCACGAAACGGTGATAAAAATTCACCATGCCCAGGAATTCCTGGAGCCCCTTGATCGTGCGGGGGCGCGGGAAACTCCTGACCGCCTCCACCTTGGCCGGTAAAGGGATGGCCCCGTGGCTGTTGATGCGGTGCCCCAAGAAGTCGATGGCGGTGACGCCGAAACGGCACTTCGCGGGGTTGATTATCAGGCCATGCTGGCCCAGGTGTTCGAAGAGCATGCGGAGGTGGAGCAGGTGCTCCTCCCGGGACGCGCTCGCGACTAGGATGTTGTCCAGGTAGATGAAGATGAAGGACAAGTCGCGCAAGACGCTGTCCATGAGCCGCTGGAACGCCTGGGCCACATTTTTCAACCCAAAGGGCATCCGCAAGAACTCAAAGAGGCCGAAAGGTGTGATGACGGCCGTCTTTGGTACATCGTCCGGTTGTACGGGGACCTGGTGGTAGCCCCGGATGAGGTCCACCTTGGAGAAAATGGTCGTTTTCGCCAACCGGGCGGAAAAGTCCTGAATATGCGGGACCGGGTATCGGTCGGGGGTGGTGGTGTTGTTGAGCCGGCGGTAGTCACCGCACGGCCGCCGTCCGCCGCCGGGCTTGGGCACAATGTGCAGAGGAGAGGCCCATGCGCTGTTGGAGCGCCGTACGATGCCCAGCCGCTCCAGCGTGGCGAACTCGGCTTTTGCCACGGCGAGCTTCGTGGGGTCGAGGCGGCGCGCCCGGGCGTAGACTGGTGGTCCGACGGTGGGGATATGGTGCTCCACCCCATGTTTGACGGCCACCGCTGAAAAGGTGGGCCACGTGAGCGCCGGGAAACTGGTGAGGAGGCGGGTAAACTCGTCTGCTGCCGGAAGCGTACAGACTAACTTCGCCGGGACGGAACCGCTCAGCAAGCCGCTTGGTAAGCCGCTCGGTGAGCCGCTCAGCGAGCTGCTCAACGAGCCGCTCAGCGAACAAGCGAGCGAGCTGAAGGTTTCGGCCTGGACGAGGCGTCGACGCTTAACATCCACAACAGCCCATTCGCACAAAGGAAGTCCGCACCGAGCAGGGCCATTGGCATGCTGGCGGTGACGAAAGACCATTGGAAGCGCTGCCCTCCGAACCGCAGTGAGAGGCAACGCTTCCCGAATGTGCGGATGGGTGTTCCGTTGGCAGCGAGCAAGGTGCGGCCCCGGCCCGCGGCTTGCTTGTCAGACGCTGAGGCAGGGAGGACACTTACCTGCACTCCCGTGTCGCACAGAAAACGACGACCAGACGAGGTGTCTGTGATGAACAGGAGGCTGCCGGAATGGCTGACGCTCATGGCCGCAAGTGTGCGCCGGCCCGGTCGTTTCCCGACCCGTCGAAAGAACACGGCGGGTGGCATGCTCTAGCCTTGCGGCCGAACCTGGCATGATAGTAGCACCAGGTTTGCGGTGGTGGCTGCCACGTCGGCCGTGCCGGCGGCGGTGGCGGTGGCGGCGGTGGTAGTGGGCGGGGCGTAGCAGCGGCCACGAGGGAAGCAGGGGGCGCTGTAGCCTCCGCACAGGGATCCACTACGGCAGCACCGTACACCGACCGCGTGTCACAGGCCGCAAAAAATTTGTCCGCCTCTCCAGCCAGGGCGCGGGGTTCCGTTAAGTTTGAACTGGCCAGCGCGAGCCGCACCTGCACAGGTAGCTGGTGGGGGAAAAGCGCTCGGAACAGGAAATCCGGGCACTGGTCTCCAAGAAGGGACAACATAAAATCCATCCAAACGGACGGTCGTGTGTCGCCGAGGGCGGGAAGGTCCAGGAGGCTGTCGGCGCGTTCGGCCTCCGTGAGCCCGAACATGGCGAGGAGAAGACGTTTGAGCGCCGCGTACTTGTGGTTGCCCGGCGGGAGCCGAGGGATGGTCACGACGTGGGCGGCAGTGCTGGGCCCGAGGGTGGCGACCATGTGGTAGTACATGGTATCGTCCACCGTGATGCCCCGGAGCTGGAATTGAGCTTCGGCCTGCACAAACCAAACGTCGGCTTGCGCTTCCCAGAACTCCGGGAGTTTGACGGCTACAGCGTTGGTAGCCATGGCGCGTTCAGGGGTCAGCTATGGCTGAACCAGTTGGGGTCACCAGTGTGGTGCTGTGCACACACAATTCGTTTGCCAAGAAGGTAGGCCACAACGCTTTGTACAAACTGAAAACACTTTAATAACAGCGTGCACGTAAGCACTGGGCGGGCTCGACTTTCGAGCCCGCATATACGTCCCGAGGCCATGCCTTGCCCCCGGGCGTGGCCGGTCGGCCGAAAGGCGGGGCATGTATCTAAGTTCCACCCTGCGCCTCGTGACGCCTTTGCTCTGGGCGTGGCCCGAGCTGCCTTTGCTCTGGGCGTGGCCCGAGCTGCGCTTCCACGCCCGGACACTCGCGCCACCCACTGGTACGCGGAATTATTGCCCACTGACATTGTGTCCGCCACAATAGAACATTTTTAGCAGGGGACCATGCTTATGTGGAGAAATGTGCTCCTGCGATCGGACTATCAGACCTTAAGGTGGTCCATCTCTTACCTAAGTACAGACCAAGGTGAAACGAATGCCAGTTCCTTGCAAGACTTTAAAACCAGAACGGCGGAGGATAACGAACGTTTGAAGGGCTGTTTCCTATGCACAGACTGGGATGTATTTTTCGACTCTTGTGACGACCCTGATGAACTTACTGAGACGATCACAGATAATGTGAAGTTCTGTGAGGACCTCGTGACCACAGAGAGAACCATTCACATGTTTCCCAATAACAAACCTTGGGTTACCGCTGAAGTGAAGGTGTGTTTGATGAAGAAGAGGCGTCCATTCCTGAAGAAGGATGACTCCGCCCTCAGGGAGGCGTAGAAAGAACTGCGCTCTGTCATCGGCGAGTGTAAACGGTCGTACAAGGATAAGATTGAAGAACATCTACACGATGGTGATGCTCGTAACGCTTGGAGGGGACTCAGGCATATGATGGGAATGAATGAGAGGCTCAAGGATGGTAGATTGGCCACTAATGTTCCAGATGCCAAATTTGTGGATGAATTGATTGACCTTTACGCTTGAGATTTGATGTTTCAGGAAACCAAGTAAAATGTGAAGCTCTCTGTGAGGATCTAGATACTCGAGTGTGTCCCATACCTGTAATTTGTGAACCTGTTGTCGTGAGGTGTTTTAGGGCGTTGAGTAAAGGGAAGGCTTGTGGTCCAGATGGCATTAAGTCTTGTATTCTGAAAGAGTCTGTTTAGAACTTAGTAATGTTTTTACTCGATTGTTTCAGTTACTTTTGGCTACTCCATACTGTTCCTATTTGTTGGAAAAAGTCTATAATTATTCCCGTGCCAAAAAAGGTTCACCCAAGGCCAAGGCAGCTCAATGATTATAGACCTGTTCCCCTTACCTCCATCTTGTTTAAATGTATGGAGAAATTGATGGTGAAGTTTATAACATTTGCATACAAAGCAAGACGAGGTGTTGAAGATTCCTGGCTCAGTTTACTTCATCTAATCACAAGTCACAATGACCAGAATGGAACCTATGTCCGTGTGTTATTTATTGATTTCTCGTCAGCCTTTAACACTATGCAGCCAATTACCCTTCTGAAAGTGTTGAGTGACCTGTGCCTGAACCCCCATATCATACTCTGGGTGGAAAGTTTTTTACGAGACCGTCCTCAGCAGGTGAGGGTGAATGGTAGCTTATCAAAGTTATCAATGTTGAATACTGGTGCTCCACAAGGCTGTGTATTGTCACCTCTACTATTCAGTTTGTACACCAATGGATGTGTGGCTCTTAAAGAAGTTTGTAACTTTATTAAGGACGCAGACGATACCGCCATTGTTGGCTGTCTTTTCTTTTCTTTTTTTTTTTTCTTTTTTTTTTGTATACAAGATCGAGGCTCGTGAAAGAGCGAACATTAATCACACAGAAAGACAAACAGACACACAAAACAAATAACATCGGGAGCGGTAGACAAGATGGGGAGAGAGGGGGAAGGACACAAACACAACATTTGAGAGCAGGGACCGAGAGACATGGAGACATCGAGAAAACTGTGGGAGGGAGAGGGCTTTGGGGGGGAGGCATGGGAAGGGGGGGGGGGTGGGAGAGGTATAAAACATATGGACACTGCCAAGACTTCCAGGAAAGAAGTTGGAATTTCAAACAAGGTGGATCTAGGGTGAATTAGTGGGGGTAGAAAAGATCAAGGTTTTGGATGGGGGAAGATAAGAGATGGTGGTGAACAGCTGTTTTGAAGACCTGGAGGGAGGAGTGTGATTGAAGTGAGTGTGGGAGTTTGTTCCAGAGGCGGGAGAAAAGAGGAATGAAAGAGTGAAGGTGAGCAGAGAGCCGAGATTTCGGCAGTTTAACCATCAGAGGGTGGCTGGCAGATCTTGTGCGACCTGTAGGAATATTTGGGGGACAGAGCACAGAGAGAGCTGGGGGGGCAAGGCCGGAGAGGAGTCGGTAGAAGACAGAAAGACCACCTACCTGCCTGCGGTGAGTGAGTGAAAGGCCCTCAGAGATAGCTTCATCGCGGGAGATTCCAATGATTCTGAAAGCTTTGGATTCAACAGCGTGAAGCCGAGCCAGGTGTGAGGCAGGAGCACCAGCCCATAGGGGAGAACAGTATTCCATTGAGCTGCGGATGAAAGCCTTGTATGTGGTGAGGAGCTCAGGTGTGCCTAGGAAGGACTTCGCACGACGGAGGATGCCCAGTCGGCGACTGGCTTTGGAGGCCAGCTTGGAAATGTGGTTTTCCCAAGAAAGATCATGGCAGATGGTGAGACCCAAAAGCTTGAGCGACAGAACTTCTTGGAGAGGATTGTTGAGAAAATAGATGGGAGGGTTGTCCAGTCGATCTTTTCGGAGAGACATAGTAAGAGTGTGAGATTTGTCAGGATTGAAAGACATGTTCCACATGTTTGACCAGTCTGTGATTTTGTCCAGGTCTTCAGAGAGTGAGGAGGCTGCAGACTGCCGATCTGAGGGAAGAGGAATGGAGCGGCAGAGAGTGGAGTCATCAGCAAAGAGATACAGAGGATTTTCCAGAGAGTCGGAGAGATCATTGATAAAGACCAGAAAAAGCACAGGGCCCAGCACACTGCCTTGGGGAACTCCAGCCTGAACGGGAAGGGGAGATGAGAGAAATCCATTCAGGGCCACACGTTGACTACGACCAGAGAGGAAGTCCGCAAGCCATGCATGGAGATTTCCATGGATACCATAGGAGGAGAGTTTGGTGAGCAGAGCTGGGTGCCAGACCGTATCGAAGGCACGTGATATGTCAAGGGAGACAGCTCTGATTTCCTGTTTGGCATTGAGGACCTCCATCCATTGTTGAGACAGCAGAAGCAGCATGTCCAGAGTAGAGTGATCTGGTCTGAAACCAAATTGATGATCAGAGATCAAGCCATTGGAGAAGAGGAAAGATTTCATATCCGAAGCAATGATGGATTCCATGACTTTGCTGATAATTGGGAGCAGGCTGATTGGTCTGTAGTTGCAAGGATCTGTTTTTGCACCTTTTTTGTGTAAAGCGGTAATGTTTGCTGATTTCCAGGATGCTGGCAGATGCTCGCGGATGAAAGGCTCGAAAAGGACCTTGAGCAAAAGATAGGGTGAAAAGAACAGAGAGAGGGTGAGATAGAGCGGCAGAGCAGGATTTTAGGACCCGTGGGCTGATGCCATCTGGTCCAGTTGCAGAATCAGAGTCGAGGTTTGACAAAAACTCCTCCACCTTGTCAGGAGAGAAGGTCACAGAGTCCAGGAGCAGTTTGGTTCGACTGGGAAAGGTGGGAACAGAGAGAGATGGGTTTGGGACTAAGGATTTTGAGGCAAACACAGAGTTGAGGCATTCGGCTTTGTCACGTGCGATGTCAACTGTGTGACCATTTGAGGTAAGGGAGGGGATGGAGGGGGAACAAACACCAGAAACGGATTTGACCAGACGCCACCAGGATTTTGAGGAAGGAGACAGGTTTGAGAGTTCATTCTTGAGTGAGGAGAGATAGAAAAAGTCCGTTCATTTCTTGAACGGACTTTTTTAAAAACTGACATCAGGGAGACGCTTTCGTGGTAGGAGGATGAATCGGTCTTTCCGATCAATCATCCTTTGTATCAGTACCTCGGCGAGCTTGGCACATTGAATAAGTGGTTTGGGGACTTTTGTCTTTCTCTGAATGTGTGCAAAACAAAAGAGATGATTTTGGACTTTTGGAAAGGTCACAATCATGAGCCTGTAACCTTAAATGGTGATAAGGTGGAAATTGTTAGCAAATTTAAATACCTGGGCACCTTTATTGATAACAAGCTAACTTTAAGGGAAATACTGCCCCATTCCATAGTGAGATCCCATATTCCATGACACATTGATGAAAGGCAATATACACTAAGGGAAATACTGATGCTGTGTACAAGAAATCAATGCAAAGATTGTATCTTCTCAGGAAGTTAAATTCATTTGGTGTTAGCTCTCGTGTGATGCGGATGTTCACAAATTCCTTACTGATCAGTGTTTTGTCATTTAATTTGATTTCCTGGTACACTTATCTTAATGTGCAGAATACATCACGATTGAGAAAGGTCATTACACTGGCATTTAAAGCTGTAGGTGGGCCTTCAACTATTCTGGAGTCTCTACACTTGCGAGCATTGAAAAGGAAGGCGGTGTAGGTGTGTACTGATGAAAGTCATTTCTTGAACGGACTTTTTGAAAAACTGACATCAGGGAGACGCTTTCGTGGTAGGAGGATGAAGAACATTTTCAAAAAGTCATTTGTACCATGTGCAATTCAAATGCTAAATTCAAATTCCTAGCCATTTTGCTGTTTCGTCCATTTTCCATATTTTATATTTATTTTATATTTTATATCTTTTTATATTGTTTTCTTATTCCCTTTGTGTTTTATGTTTTAATGATGGTCAACTTACGGCGTCATCAAATAATAATTTCCCTGAATATGGGACAATAAAGATTTTTAATTATTATTACATTTGTCAATTAACCACTTAATTAATTCTTTTTCAAAAAGTTACAGATTCGGATGAAACGATGGTGGTTTAAGTATGCTATTAGCCAATTGATTAATAAATTAATTATTTTATGATTATCATTTATTTATTTTAATTACACAGTTAATTAATCAATTATTGTACTCCAGTCCCTCCCAATTCCATCTCCATGTGCTTCACTGCGGCATCGCCGGGTGCCGAAGGCGCCCCGGCTATGTCGCGCACTGGATGTTATGTTATTTATTTGGCATGGGGGTGGTGTACTTTAAATGTAGCTCTATTTGTTTGTATTTTTGGGAGGGAGATGGGGAAAAGGATTGAGCTGAAGGATCAGAAGTATCAATACCTGGATAAAAGGAGCAAAAGCGAGGCATGGGATTAAAAAAAAAACGAAGGCAAAAGCACAACTCAACTTCGACCCCCTTTTGCTCTTTTGCACTCAGACCCCCCCCAACTCCCTAGACGCTTTAGTTTAGAACTTTAGACCTTAAATCCCTTTAGAATATTCGACCCTTTACACCACATCTACCCCTTATAACTATTTAGACCCATTAGACCATTTTAAGACCTTTTGAGGTTTAAACACTTTAGATGTCTTTGGGATCCTGAAGTCTCTTTCAAAACTTTAGACTCCTTAGCCTACTTAGACCAATTATACCTTTACACCATAGAGACTCTTTACATCCATTACACCCTTTGGAACATTAGACCCATTTAGACCTCTTAGACCGTTTTTAGACGTTTAATACCCTTAAGATACCCAAGACCCCTTGGAAAATAGATTTCCCCCAAAATAGTTTTTGTGACCTTTTTCGTGCACCATTTGCGTCACAAGTAGCAATGCAATCACAAGTAGCAATGGTGAAAGTTCCAACGATGCTGCCCAGAAGTTATCACTATCAATGATTTATATCACAAGATGTGGAAAAATCAGCGAGTCCAAAGAGACCATTACCATGATACTTTTGAAATTTAAGTAATTACCCAGACAAACCATGAAATGGCCCGAAGGGTGGTGGAAAACTGCTTGGTCAGGTCTACAGTTAATGTGGTGGTGGTGGTTGAATCCTCATTTCCTCAAGGGCAAAGTGTTTGGACAAAAATTGTGATAATGATGAAATTACAGCACCACCGAAGATCCCCCTCACCAAGTATAAAATAACTTGTTCGAAATAACAAAATACTATTAATACCAAGAGAGAAATAAAACGCACTCCTTTTTCAATGGATCAATGTTCCCTCATTTTATTACTCTCCTTAATATTATATAGCATTTGGGAATGTAAATAGAACACAAAAGAGAATATGCTGAAGCTATTATTGCAAACATTTCTGTCGCAACAGCAAATTTTCCTTCAACACTATTGTACGCAGGAATGAAAGTGAGCCACACAAGGAGGAATCCACTTAGGCTGAAGTTGATGAATTTGCATTCATTTGTTTTTGTTGAAAGATTTTGAGCTTTCAAGGAGAGAATAAAACAAAGCACCGATAGAAGGCCCAGGTAAGTCAAAGCACAGATAATCCACTGTGGTGATAAACGAGCACATTCCATGATGATGGTACCAGGACGATCGCTGGTATTTCTGTAAACTCTCGTTTTTTCCAGCACACACCAGCAAATGGAAAAAACACAGTATGATGTCATCCCAATAACAAAAATAATTTTTCGTCCTCTAAACTTCCTGGGTATCAATGTCCATGAATAAAACAAAAAATCTGCAAATTTGACACAATGTAAAGTATGTTAATTTAACGGTTATCACTTTGATGTTTACACAGTGAATAAGGCTGCGCTGTAGGATATTTAATTATTTGGCATGGGGGCGGTGTACTTTGAATGTATCTGTACTTGTTGTACACCGCTCCTTTCCTATGCCATCTCCAGGCATTGCAAATCGTCATTGCCGGGCATCAAAGGGGGCTCGGCAGTGACGCACGCTGAAAGAGAGTACTCAGTTTTCACTCTGGTTTCTTGCTTTCTTTCTTGTTTTCTTTCTTGTTTGTTTGTCCGGGCGATATCTCAGCCATCCTTTGAGCTAGGAAGCTGAAATTTCGGCACAATAGTGAGCAAGTCCTTTGTCAAAAACGTTTTTTTTTTTTTTGATTAATCAATAAATTGAGGAGTTATTTAATTATTAGCGATTAATTAAGTACTTTTTTTTTTTTTTTTTTTAATTAAGTACTTATTTAATTAATCAAATTTCCTTTCTCTTCTGACCATTAACTCAGGCACCTTTGAGTTAGGAAGCTGACATTTGGACCTGCCAATGACCAGGTGATTTGGCTGCAAAGGATATTTTTGATTTATTAATTAATCAATTAATCGATTAGTTATTTAATTATTCGATTAATGACAAAAAAAATTTTTTTTTTAAGTTACAGATTCTGATGAAATAGTGGTAGTTTATGTGTTCTCTGACCAAATTGATTAATAATTTAATTTTTTTATGATTATTTATTTATTTTCATTATTAATCATTTATTTATTTTCTTTCTCGTTTTTTTTTTTTGTTTTTTTTTTTTGTATACAAGAACGAGGCTCGTGAAAGAGCGAAAATTTGGCTAATATTTGGCCTATTTGGCCAATATCTCAGGCCAATAACTCAGGCCAATATTTGGCCAATATCTCAGGCACCTTTTGAGCTGGGAAGCTAATATTTGGACATGAGTGACCAAGTGATGTGGCTATCAAGGATATTTTTGATTTATTGATTAATCATTTCATCTATTAATTATTTACTTATTGATTAATTTATTGATTAATCGATTAATTATTTATTGAGTAATCAATTAATTATTTAATTTTTTATAAATGACTTATTTAATTAAATTTCTAAAAGATACATCTTCGGATGAAGCACTAGTGGTTTAGTTATGCGATTGGCCAATTGATTATGAAAATATTTTGTGATAATCTTTTATTGATTTTAATTATACAATTAATCAATCAATTAGTGTACACCTCTCCCTCCCAATGGAGCCTCAATGAGCTGCACTGCGGTATTGCCGGGCGCCAGAGGCGCCCCGGCAATGCCGCGCTGCAGCATATTTAATTATTTGGCATGGGGCGGTGTACTTTGACTGGATGTGTACTTGTTGTACACCGCTCCTTTCCGATGCCATCTCCAGGCATTGCAAGTCGTCATTGCTGGGCACCGAAGGGGGCTCGGCAGTGACGCACGCTGAAAGAGAGTACTCAGTTTTCACTCTGGTTGTTTGTTGTACACCGCTCCTTTCCTATGCCATCTCCAGGCATTGCAAATCGTCATTGCCGGGCACCAAAGGGGGCTCGGCAGTGACGCACGCTGAAAGAGAGTACTCAGTTTTCACTCTGGTTTCTTGGTTTCTTGTTTTCTTGTTTTCTTGTTTTCTTTCTTGTTTTCTTTCTTGGTTGTCCGGGCGATATCTCAGCCATCCTTTGAGCTAGGAAGCTGAAATTTCGGCACAGTAGTGAGCAAGTACTTTGTCAAAAATGGTATTTTTTTTTTTGATTAATCAATAAATTGAGGAGTTATTGAATTATTAGCGATTAATTAAGTACTTATTTAATTAATCAAATTTCCTTTCTCTTCTGACCATTAACTCAGGCACCTTTTGAGTTGGGAAGCTGATATTTGGACATGAGTGACCAAGTGATGTGGCTATCAAGGATATTTTTGATTTATTGATTAATCATTTAATCGATGAATTATTTATTGATTAATCGATTAATTATTTATTGAGTAATCAATTAATTATTTAATTTTTTATTAATGACTTATTTAATTAAATTTCTGAAAGATACATCTTCGGATGAAGCACTAGTGGTTTCGTTATGCTATTAGCCAATTTATTATGAAAATATTTTGTGATAATCTTTTATTGATTTTAATTATACAATTAATCAATCAATTAGTGTACACCTCTCCCTCCCAATGCAGCCTCAATGAGCTGCACTGCGGTATTGCCGGGCGCCCGAGGCGCCCCGGCAATGCCGCTCTGTAGGATATTTAATTATTTGGCATGGGGGCGGTGTACTTTGAATGTATGTGTACTTGTTTTCTTTCTTGTTTTCTTGTTTCCTTGGTTGTCCGGACGATATCTCAGCCATCCTTTGAGCTAGGAAGCTGAAATTTCGGCACAATAGTGAGCAAGTCCTTTGTCAAAAACGGTATTTTTTTTTTTTGATTAATCAATAAATTGAGGAGTTATTTAATTATTAGCGATTAATTAAGTACTTATTTAATTAATCAAATTTCCTTTCTCTTCTGACCATTAACTCAGGCACCTTTTGAGTTAGGAAGCTGATATTTGGACATGCCAATGACCAGGTGATTTGGCTGCAAAGGATATTTTTGATTTATTAATTAATCAATTAATCGATTAATTATTTAATTATTCGATTAATGACCCAAAAAATTCTTTTTTTGAAAGTTACAGATTCTGATGAAATAGTGGTAGTTTATGTGTTCTCTGACCAAATTGATTAATAATTTAATTTTTTTATGATTATTATTTATTTATTTTCATTATTAATCATTTATTTATTTTCTTTCTCATTTGGCCAATATCTCAGGCACCTTTTGAGCTGGGAAGCTAATATTTGGACATGAGTGACCAAGTGATGTGGCTATCAAGGATATTTTTGATTTATTGATTAATCATTTCATCTATTAATTATTTATTGATTAATCGATTAATTATTTATTGAGTAATCAATTAATTATTTAATTTTTTATAAATCACTTATTTAATTAAATTTCTAAAAGATACATCTTCGGATGAAGCACTAGTGGTTTAGTTATGCGATTAGCCAATTGATTATGAAAATATTTTGTGATAATCTTTTATTGATTTTAATTATACAATTAATCAATCAATTAGTGTACACCTCTCCCTCCCAATGCAGCCTCAATGAGCTGCACTGCGGTATTGCCGGGCGCCGGAGGTGCCCCGGCAATGCCGCGCTGCAGCATATTTAATTATTTGGCATGGGGCGGTGTACTTTGAATGTATGTGTACTTGTTGTACACCGCTCCTTTCCTATGCCATCTCCAGGCATTGCAAATCGTCATTGCCGGGCACCAAAGGGGGCTCGGCAGTGACGCACGCTGAAAGAGAGTACTCAGTTTTCACTCTGGTTGTTTGTTGTACACCGCTCCTTTCCTATGCCATCTCCAGGCATTGCAAATCGTCATTGCCGGGCACCAAAGGGGGCTCGGCAGTGACGCACGCTGAAAGAGAGTACTCAGTTTTCACTCTGGTTTCTTGTTTTCTTGTTTGTTTGTTTTCTTGGTTGTCCGGACGATATCTCAGCCATCCTTTGAGCTAGGAAGCTGAAATTTCGGCACAGTAGTGAGCAAGTCCTTTGTCAAATACGGTATTTTTTGTTTTTTGAATAATCAATTAATTGAGGAGTTATTTAATTATTAGCGTTTAATTAAGTACTTATTTAATTAATTAAATTTCATTTATCTTCTGACCATTATTAACTCAGGCACCTTTTGAGTTAGGAAGCTGATATTTGGACATGCCAATGACCAGGTGATTTGGCTGCAAAGGATATTTTTGATTTATTAATTAATCAATTAATCGATTAATTATTTAATTATTCGATTAATGACAAAAAAATTTTTTTTTTTTAAGTTACAGATTCTGATGAAATAGTGGTAGTTTATGTGTTCTCTGACCAAATTGATTAATAATTTAATTTTTTTATGATTATTATTTATTTATTTTCATTATTAATCATTTATTTATTTTCTTTCTCATTTGGCCAATATCTCAGGCACCTTTTGAGCTGGGAAGCTAATATTTGGACATGAGTGACCAAGTGATGTGGCTATCAAGGATATTTTTGATTTATTGATTAATCATTTCATCTATTAAGTATTTATTGATTAATCGATTAATTATTTATTGAGTAATCAATTAATTATTTAATTTTTTATAAATGACTTATTTAATTAAATTTCTAAAAGATACATCTTCGGATGAAGCACTACTGGTTTAGTTATGCGATTAGCCAATTGATTATGAAAATATTTTGTGATAATCTTTTATTGATTTTAATTATACAATTAATCAATCAATTAGTGTACACCTCTCCCTCCCAATGCAGCCTCAATGAGCTGCACTGCGGTATTGCCGGGCGCCGGAGGCGCCCCGGCAATGCCGCGCTGCAGCATATTTAATTATTTGGCATGGGGCGGTGTACTTTGAATGTATGTGTACTTGTTTGTTTGTTTGTTTGTTTGTTTTCTTGGTTGTCCGGACGATATCTCAGCCATCCTTTGAGCTAGGAAGCTGAAATTTCGGCACAGTAGTGAGCAAGTCCTTTGTCAAATACGGTATTTTTTGTTTTTTGAATAATCAATTAATTGAGGAGTTATTTAATTATTAGCGTTTAATTAAGTACTTATTTAATTAATTAAATTTCATTTCTCTTCTGACCATTATTAACTCAGGCACCTTTTGAGTTAGGAAGCTGATATTTGGACATGCCAATGACCAGGTGATTTGGCTGCAAAGGATATTTTAGATTTATTAATTAATCAATTAATCGATTAATTATTTAATTATTCGATTAATGACAAAAAATTTTTTTTTTTTTAAGTTACAGATTCTGATGACATAGTGGTAGTTTATGTGTTCTCTGACCAAATTGATTAATAATTTAATTTTTTTATGATTATTATTTATTTATTTTCATTATTAATCATTTATTTATTTTCTTTCTCATTTGGCCAATATCTCAGGCACCTTTTGAGCTGGGAAGCTAATATTTGGACATGAGTGACCAAGTGATGTGGCTATCAAGGATATTTTTGATTTATTGATTAATCATTTCATCTGTTAAGTATTTGTTGATTAATCGATTAATTATTTATTGAGTAATCAATTAATTATTTAATTTTTTATAAATATCTTATTTAATTAAATTTCTAAAAGATACATGTTCGGATGAAGCACTACTGGTTTAGTTATGCGATTAGCCAATTGATTATGAAAATATTTTGTGATAATCTTTTATTGATTTTAATTATACAATTAATCAATCAATTAGTGTACACCTCTCCCTCCCAATGCAGCCTCAATGAGCTGCACTGCGGTATTGCCGGGCGCCGGAGGCGCCCCGGCAATGCCGCGCTGCAGCATATTTAATTATTTGGCATGGGGCGGTGTACTTTGAATGTATGTGTACTTGTTTTCTTTCTTGTTTGTTTGTCCGGACGATATCTCAGCCATCCTTTGAGCTAGGAAGCTGAAATTTCGGCACAGTAGTGAGCAAGTCCTTTCTCAAAAACGGGATTTTTTGTTTTTTGAATAATCAATAAATTGAGGAGTTATTTAATTATTAGCGATTAATTAAGTACTTATTTAATTAATCAAATTTCCTTTCTCTTCTGACCATTAACTCAGGCACCTTTTGAGTTAGGAAGCTGTTATTTGGACATGCCAATGACCGGGTGATTTGGCTGCAAAGTCTATTTTTGATTTATTAATTAATCAATTAATCGATTAATTATTTAATTATTCGATGAATGCCAAAAAAAAAAAAATTTTTTAAGTTACAGATTCTGGTGAAATAGTGGTAGTTTATGTGTTCTCTGACCAAATTGATTAATAATTTAATTTTTTAATGATTATTATTATTATTTTTTCATTATTAATCATTTATTTATTTTCTTTCTCATTTGGCCAATATCTCAGGCACCTTTTGAGCTGGGAAGCTAATATTTGGACATGAGTGACCAAGTGATGTGGCTATCAAGGATATTTTTGATTTATTGATTAATCATTTCATCTATTAATTATTTATTGATTAATCGATTAATTATTTATTGAGTAATCAATTAATTATTTAATTTTTTATAAATGACTTATTTAATTAAATTTCTAAAAGATACATCTTCGGATGAAGCACTAGTGGTTTAGTTATGCGATTAGCCAATTGATTATGAAAATATTTTGTGATAATCTTTTATTGATTTTAATTATACAATTAATCAATCAATTAGTGTACACCTCGCCCTCCCAATGCAGCATCTATGAGCTGCACTGCGGTATTGCCGGGTGCCAGAGGCGCCCCGGCAATGCCGCGCTGTAGGATATTTAATTATTTGGCATGGGGGGCAGTGTACTTTGAATGTATCTTTACTTGTTTTTTTTTTTTTTGGTATACAATATCGAGGCTCGTGTAAGAGCTAACATTAATGACAAAAAATAAAACGGACACATACAACATATAATAAAGGGAGAGGGAGACAAGATGGGTAGAGAGGGAGAAGCACATATGTACAGCAGTAGAGAGAAGGAACATCGGGAGATCTGTGGGAGGGAGAGGGCTCTTGGGGACGGGGCGTGGGAAAGGGGGGGGGGGGGGTTGATGGGAGAGGTATAAAACACATGGACACTGCTAGGACTTCCAGGAAAGAAGTCGGTATTTATAAAAAGTGGATCTGGTGTGAATTAACGAAGGTAGTAGCTGTTTTAAAGACCTGGAGGGAGGAATGAGAAAGGTAAAAGAGTGTGGGAGTTTGTTTCAGAGTTTGGAGAAAAGAAGAATGAAAGAGTGAAGGTGAGAAGATAGTCTTGATTTTGGCAGTGTGGAATTGTAAAGATATAGGGAGGCAAGTTATTGCCAACCATTACAATTGTAGCAAAGACAGAATGTGCTTTCATACTGTTCAGTCTGAGCACAGCAGTGGAAAGGGGACCAGGACGATAAGCGACCATCTGTAAATAGCATTTGCCCTTAAATGGAAAGCCCAAGCGCAGAGTGTTGACTCAGCCCGGGGTTTGAATGCATTCATCAATTAGTGTGATTGAACAGGTCAAAGAAGATTGACCTAGTAGCGGTTAGAACAAGGGTTTCTTCTCCTCTGTATGTGATAGTAATCTATGGTATACTTCGTTGTCGTTTCATGATGGAAACCAGATTGACTTTGGTGCCACAAAGTCTGGAGTCCACCAAGCCCTGTGTTGACCTCTGAATTTCAATCGACCACCATCAAAGCAGCAGAGGTCTACTTAAGAGAAATCTCCTAGGAGAGAGAGAGAGAGAGAGAGAGAGAGAGAGAGAGAGTGAGAGAGAGAGAGAGAGAGATAGAGAGATAGAGAGATAGATAGATAGATAGATAGATAGATACAGACAGAGAAAAGTCTTCAACCAAACGACGCGTCATATCTTGGTTATATTTTGTGTAAGAAGTTCTCTCCGAAATTCGGAAAAAATCTTGACTTGAATAGAACGAGTCTCTTGTTGCCTCTGAGTCTGAGCCTCATCTTGAGAAATCTCTTATAAGGGTTCAGTTAAAAGTTCCCTATCAGCAGTTTCACCAGAAGAGGGTCTTGTGCGACCTGAAGGAATATTTGGGGGACAGAGCTGGGGGAGCTAGGCTGGAGAGGAGTGGGTAGAAGACAGGAAGACCACCAACCTGCCTGCGGTGAGCAAGTGAAAGGCCGTCAGAGTCAGCTTCATCATGGGAGATTCTAATGATTCTGCAAGCTTTGGTTTCAACAGCGTGAAGCTGAGCTAGGTGTGAGGCAGGAGTACCAGCCCAGAGGGGAGAGCAGTATTCCATTGAGCTGTGGATGAAAGCCTTGCATGTGGTGGGGAGCTCAGGTGTGCCAAGGAAGGACTTCGCGCGACGAAGGATGCCCAGTTGGCGACTGACTTTGGAGGCCAGCTTGGAAATGTGGTTTTCCCAGGAAAGATAATGGCAGGTAGTGAAACCCAAAAGCTTGAGTGACATAACTCAAGTTACCAAAATCTTTGACTTGACTTTGGTCAACCCTTGGAAGTGTTGTTGTTGCTCACACTCCTTCGCCACATTGTTTGTCAGAACTTTGTTTTTTGTTTGCAGAGTCAACTCTCATAGAACAGCTAGAACATAAAAAAGGAACAGCAGCAAGAGAGGGGGTATCGCTTACAGCAGGGCCGATGGAGAAAATAGACCGTGATGGCCAAACAAGGGATTTGGGTAATGATGAGGGTTACGGGGAGAATGCAGGGGGTGGACAAGATGGATGCGGAAGAACCACCTTTATAGGCCAGTTTTCCCAGCAAAGCGGAAGATGGATACGGAAGCATAAACGTTTTTTGGGGTGGGTTGGGGGGGGGGGGATGAAATGACAAGTATAAAATGGACAGGAGGGAGAAAGAGATGGCCAGTGAATGAAGAATAAATCGGCAAAGAGGTAGGTTGCCTTCGGCACACATCTCCAAATTAGCAATTCTTCCTGATGCCTGGCTATTCCCCACAGGGCTCAGTCCACGCTGAGCCCCTAAGCACTCGCCATAGTGTATAATGCCTTTTATCAATGTGACGTGTAAAATGTGATCTCACTCATGAATGGTGAAACTGCTTCACTTATTGCTTCTCTGGAGGAGATCGAGTCCAATGCTCTCCCTGTTATTGGCATCTCTCAGCATAAATCCCAGTCCAAAGATATGCTGCTCGGGCAGTGCAGACAGCTTATTGGACCCTTCACTCTCCATTTTTTCATCTCCACTCTTCTGTCATATCATCTTCCACCTGTCCTCCTTTCATTGTCCTCTAGCCCACCGAAATCATGCAAATTTTCTGGAATCCTCCACATGGTTATCTCCATAAATGCCCACTGAATGCTTCTATCCACTGCTTGATCCCCCTAATCTCTTATCTGTATTACCAATTGCCTGTGTCAGCTGTCCCACACTCTCCCCCAAGCCTTTGAAACACGTGCTTTTCTCAACTCTACCCCTGCTATGTTCTTCATTCTCTAGCCACCACTCCCTCCCTCCTGTCATTTTTATTCCTATCACTTATCGATTCCTGTGTTATGTCCTTTCTCCCATTCCCACTTCCATCCACTGTTAGTCTGTGAACCTCCTGACATCTGCCATTTTGCTCCTCCTTGAAAATACAATTTTGCAAATCTAGAAAGAAAAAAAAGAGTGGTTAATTTTGAGAAAGCAATTTAAATGCTTACCTTGGCTGTGGCTGACAGATTGAAATATTATATAAAGAATACACTTCATCACCACTGTAAGGCATATACAGGCCAAAGATTCTCGAGCAGTGCAAGTGAGTTTAGTTGGCCTTCCAACAAATGTCACTGAGCTGCAAAAGCACCCCATCAGTGAAAGCAACAGGAGAACATCAACTGCATTGTTTTCCAAATCAATTGTGTGAAGAACATGGTTTGCAAGAATGATCGATGTTACTATCCCTGCAAATATGCATCCTATTGATGCAAAAGCAAGTAAACAGATTGCTAAGTGCTGTGCAAATTTGATGTATTCTTCTGCCATGATAATACAAGAATCTCGCTGATCAGTTGACCAAAGATATTTTGGACACTTGCTGCATTGCTGTGAATCTGTATTGAAATGTAGTAATTATGTTTCTGTTTTGTACATTGCTTAAACATTTTATAAAACTCATGACATTTTAATCCTGTTTCCTTGACTTTTATACTTTAACAATTATTATCTCAGATTGTTAGTGCTGTTCAATTGAGACTACAGTGCCCTCCCTAAGTATTGGAACAGATGAAAGGATGAATATGAGGCAAGAGTACAGAAGGTCAGCGTTTATTTATTGGTATTACTTATGGACATATGTTTTACCTTTTGCAGAACAATAGCACTTTTTATGTTCAGTCCCCCCATTTTAAGTAAGCATACGTACTGGAACAAACGACTGCCAGGTGTTTTTTATTGCTCAGGTGTTTTTGTTGCATCGTTTGTTCACACATCAAAGAACTGTGAATGTCTAGTCTTGGTTTTAGCCTTTGCTTTTGCCTTGGGGTCTGGCTTTGGAGTCAATAGGCATAAACCAACATTTAGACCAGAGAACTGTCTATGAAAGAAAAGCAAGCAATTTGGAAGCTGAAAGAACAAAATAATTCATTTCGAACCAAAGGACAACAATTGGGCATAGCAAATACAACAATTTGGAATATCTGGAAAAAGAACAAGTAAACGTAAAACATGTTTTTGGGCTACAGACTTTTAAAAAAAAGTTTTAAACCTTTTTTTATTTTTAAATTAAATTTTGATAGATGAAAATGTACCAGAAAAGAGGACAGTGGGCCAAATTTCAGCTCTCTAGGACGTATGGAACCTAGAAAACGAATGGCTCAAAGATTTGAAATGGGGCAAACAAACAAAGTTCAGATGAAGTTAAATAAAAGTGTGTAAAAAGAAAAAAACACGAGTGCATAGACAACAACCAGGTCGGCCAAGGAAAACAACTGCAGTTGATGACAGAAAAAATCATCAGAGCTGTGATGAAAAACCATAAAACAACTGTCAGTGGCATCACCAATAACCTCCAGAGTGCAGGGGAGAAAGTATCACAATTTACCGTTCGCAGAAGACTGACAGCAGGATTACCAAGGCTAAACCAGAACAAGAAGACCTCTCAACATCACCAAAATATATAAAGGCCAGATTAGAAGCTGCCAAGAAGTACAGAGGTATGTTCTGGAACACAGCTTTATGGCCAGAGGAGACCAAGATAAACCTTTACCAAAGTGATGGAAAGGTGAAAACGTGGAGAAAGGAAGAAACTGCATATGATCCAGAGCATAATACCTCATCTATAAAGCATAATTAAGGGAAAGCGTCATGACTCGGGCTTGCATGGTTGTCTCTGTAACTGGCTGAATCGTCTTTATTGATGATGTAACTAATGTTGGCAGCATGGAATGAATTTGAATGTGTACAGAAACATTTTGTTTGCCTATGCACAAGAAAATTCATCCAAATTAATTGTGCGGTGCTTCACTATGCAGCAAGCCAAAGACCCAAAACACAATGTCAACACAACCAAGGTGTTCATCAGCGGAAAAAAGTGGCAGGTTTTAGACTGGCCAAGTCAATCTCCTGATTTAAATTCAATGGAGTATGCATTTCACTTTCTGCAGAGGAGACTAAATTCAGAAACCTCCCAAAACAAACAACAACTGGAAATGGCTGTAGTAAAGGCTTCGCAAAGCATCTCAAAGGAAGATACCAAAAGTTTGGTGATGTCGATGGGTCACAGGTTCGATGCAGATATTGCATACATGAGATATGAAACCAAATACGAACTACAGTATTATACCACTTTAATTTACTTTAAGCTAATCTGTTCCAATACGTATTCTTCCCTAAAATGGAGGACTGAACAAAAAAAGTGCTATTGTTCTACAATGGTAAAACATGCAGAATGCATAGAAATACCAAGAAATAAAAGCTGACATTCTGTATTCTTGCCTTATATTCATATTTTTGATCTCAAATCAAAATTTCTTGAATATACAGGGTGTTCCAAAAAGACTCAGACAACTTTGGTTGTTAATACATTTAGAACCACAAATGATACAACGATACCCTTTGGTTTATATGATACAGTAACTCGTTTTGTGCACACCATCAATGCACTTCAATGTAAGCACCGTTTGTCATGCACAGGACATCAAAACGGTTCCCAGACCACAGAAAGAATGTCCTGGAAGGTGTAATTCCCCCAGAATTCTAGTTGTTGTAAATCTGCTTCCTGATAAAAAAAAATTGGTTCATAAACGTGCTTCTCCACGTTTTTGTTTGGAGATTAATTTACTCTTTTTCGTGGCACACACCAAACATATCCCCTTTTGTATAACCCTATTATTTTTACTTTTCAGAAATGAGATATTTTTGGGATCAGTTTCCTTTTTACACTTGAGACAAAAAATTGCTGTCTTTGCTTTATTTATGAGAAAAATTTCAACAGAGTGCAAAAAACTTTTTAGCTTCTAACATATGCAGTAGTGTCTAGAATTTTAAAATATATGGTATTGTGACGTCCGTGGCTGATGAAAACCAGCCTTGGACGGATAGCCAAACAGTTAACTCGGAGGCAGCAGTTCGAAACTTGGCGGTATTATTTTTGCGCGCAAGCAAAGAAAACCAGGGTGCTTAACTCAAACGGAACCACTTGGGGATTATTCCTCAAACCCACAATCACCAATACAAGACAAGGAAAATTCACAATACAAGAAATGAAATGTACCAATAAAGGATTTAATAAAATAATTGTAAGACAGTAAAATGTCAAAACTAATGTTAAGATAAAAACAATAGTTCTACTTGAGGGACCCTCCACGCTGACACAAATGCACACACACCGTGGAAAGATAAAAGAAAAGTCCCCTTTTAATGGCACTCAGCTCTGGTCTCGACGAGTACTTTTGTGAGGTCACTCGACAAGAGGACCATGCTTCAAAGCGCCTGAAGAATGGCGCTGGTCAATCACGAGCGCACCCCGAGCCGCGAAGCGGCAGCAAGACATCCATCCATCCATCCATCCATCCATCTCTCTCTCTCTCTCTCTCTCTCTCTCTCTCTACCTGCTGGCCGTTTGTATGCTGGTTGTACTGTCATGGCGTCTGCTTGTGGAGACCTGTGAGTGCTCTGTGTTGTTGCTCCATTCCCCCCCCCCCCCCCGTTTCCCCCCTCTGTGTCCTTGTGCCTGTTCGTGGAGTCTTCCTGGTGATTCCCATATACGTTGAGACGGGAGAGAGAGCCGGAGAGCACAGGGTGATCGCTGGTAAGGGTTCGCCGTTTTTGGGCGTCACCCGATCGGTGTTTGCTCCTTCATCTTAAACCTCTATTTCCTTTTTTTCCTTTCGTTTATCTTTCCTTCAGTTTGTTTTGTTGCCTCCCTTTTCCGAAGTTAGGGAAATCGGAGAGGTCTGATTACTTCCCATTCCCGGAGTTCGGGTAGGGAAGATTATATTATATATTCACCCTCCCCGAGTTGGGGAGGGGGTGTAAGTGCAGCTATTCCAACATGGCAGCTGCACTATCTCGATTTACGGCCTTTCAGAGCCTGACCCGTAAGCACGGGTTCTTTTGTGTACCTCCGGAACGTGAGGTGAGTGTCGAGGACGTTGTCCTCGCAACCGGTCGTGTTGTCGGGATCGACAAGGTTGTTGCCGCTTAACGGATGAACAAGTGGATCGTTATTTTTTTGTCCGACGTGGATTGTGTCCCACAAATTGTCGAACAGGGTTTGACAATCGATCCAGATTTATTTGTTATGATTTCCCCACTAGATAGCCCAGCGATAAAAGTCGTGATATCCAATTGCCCCCCATTTGTATCCGACGATGTACTAATTAAAGAGTTGTCCCGATATGGTACCATCGTGTCTCGTATCTCCATGATTCCCTTCAGGTCACGAAACAACGATTTAAGGCACGTGGTTTCATTCCGGCGGCAAGTGTTTATGATTTTAAAAAATTCCCAGAAGGATTTAAACCTTATAATAAAATTAAAACATCAACAGAACGAATATACAGTGTACGTGTCCACCAACGTTCTAAAATGTTTTGGCTGCGGACAATTTGGGCATGTTAAGCATGACTGCCCCCGAAAAGAGAATTCTCCACAAGTACAACCTCCCCTCCGAACCGGGAATAAGCAACCCCCCCACCTTCCCACCACCGATCCAAACCCTTCCACCACCGACCCAAGCCTTCCCACCACCGAACCAAACCCTCCCACCACCGAACCAAGCCTTCCCGCCGCCGAACCAAGCCCTCCCACCACCGACCCGAACCTTCCCACCATCGACCCAAGCCTTACCACCACTGATCCCAATCTGTCTACCACCGACCCAAGCCCTCCTACCACCGATCCAAACCCCCCCGCCGTACCCCCCCCCGCCGTACCCCCTTCCCCTCCCCTTGAAACAGGGGCCCCTCCCTCTACTGAAGGATCTAATTGCAGCCATCTCCTGTTAACGATAGACCTCACCCCCCAGGCAACATCGTCCAATCACAGCTTGTTGCCTGCTATAACTGATCCTACCTCTCTCGCCATGGTAGCCGATGGAAATCCCCTCCCGATGATCACGTCCTCCACCTCCCCCCTCCCCCCAAACCCTTGCAATCTCTTCCCACTAACCAGGACGAGTTTCAATTAGTCTGCCCAAAAGGAAAAAGACATCTGCAAACAACAGATGAAAAGGGTCATCTCTTTAAAAAACCTACAACTGAAAACCGACAGCCCCTCCTCTCGGCCCTAGATTTGTCCCTCGTCACAGAAAATCGTTTCTCGGTATTGGAGGACATAGATGTGGATGAATCCTCGCCCTTGTCTACTGACCTAGAAACTGATATGGTTGAACCGCAAAAATTAGTACCCCCCCTCCCCCCCCCCTCCCCTGAAGATGGCTCATTTCTCTCCCTCCCCGTCCCCTCCCTCTATGGACTATGCCCCATCCGATAACGTGGAGGGATGTGATGACGGTGAGGAGATAAATGCTGAAAACCAGTGTGACACACCATCTGAGCCATCTGATATAGATGACTCTGTTAGTGAATGTGGTAGCCTTAAGGAAGAAGAAACCCCTCCAATCCCTCCCTCCGAGATAAAAAGGTTTCTTAAGGACACATTCCGAAAAAGGAATGTTGTTATAGAAACCTTTTTTCCGGAGCTACCTGATTTTATACATTCCACTAGATTGATGGTAAAACGGCCCCACGTTTTTAATTTCAATTCCTCCCAACGTCAGCGTTTAAAGAAGTGGTTGCAAAAAGCTAAGAATGAACTGCTATTAAAAAATTGAGTGGTGGTCACTCCTTCTTGTAGCTGTAATGAGTTTTTCCATTTGTAGCCTGAATATTAACGGAGGATGTAGCTCTGTCCGTAAAGTTCAAGTAAGGGATTTTTTATTACAGAAGAAAGTTGACATTGCCCTCTTACAAGAGACCCATGCCAACGACTGCTGTGTCGCAGAGTGGTGTAGGCTCTTCCCCGGCCTGTCCTTTTTTAGTAACGGTGACTCCCGCAAAGGCGGTGTCACAATAATTCTTAGCCCCTCCTTTTCGCCTTCATCGCTTAAATTCGACGAAATACACAAGGGATCCCTAGCATCCCTAGAATTCCACTACTGTGGAAAATTCTATACTATTTTTAATATCTATGCCCCAAGTACGCCTGTAGCTCGGCGAGTTTTTTTTATTGCCCTTGGGACACACCTAACGTCCCTCGACAGCCAAAACGCCCTAAAAACCCAAGACAATCATGTTTGTATTGGTGGAGATTTTAATTGCACCCTCCAACCCCAACTAGACAGGAACAGTGCAGAGCCCCATCCTGCCTCCACAATCCCCCTCACCAAATTTTTAAAACAAATGAATTTGACATATATGGCGGGTACAGCACCCATCAATCAGGCAATACACATGGTGTCGATGCATTCAGGGTAATATTGTACTTGCTCGCTTGGACAAGTTTTATATTAATCCTCCACTTGAACGCCTCGTTCTGTCATCCAAAATTTGCCCATCAGGATTCTCGGACCACAGCGCAACATTTCTCAAAATTTCTGCCCCCTGCCCGAAACACAAGAGTGCTTTTTGGAAATTTAATAACAACTTACTTGATGATAGTACCTTTAAGGACATTTTTCCGGAAATTTGGAATATTCTAGTTGCCTCCCAAGGGAATTTCTCAAACCTCAGACAATGGTGGGATAATGCCAAAACGCACATCAGACTGTTCTGCCAACAATATCGTGCATATGGTGTTCAAGAGGAAAGAAAAACCACAACCTTACTTGAAGATGAAATCCTGGAATTACAGGAACAGCTTCAGGGAACTGCAAGTGTGAGCTACCAGGGAATGAGGCAACAAATCCATAGAAAAACGGCCTTACTGAATTCCATATCCGAAAGGCGAGCACAAAATGCTTTATTGCGCCTGAAGATGAGGTACATACACGACCTTGATGCTCCAACCAAATTCTTCTTCAGCCTTAAAAGGGGGGTCTCTTCGTCAATGATTACACGCTTGCTCCATGATGGGGAACTCCTTTATGAAGATGGCAGAATCAGAGAATGTGCCCGGAAACATTTTAAACAACGGTTTATGCGGCATGACATTAACCAGGATGCAATATCGGAACTTGTTTCTAACCTTCCAACATTGGCGGAGGATCAGAAGCAGCAGTTGGAGGATCCTCTTAGGTTACCTGAGCTCACCGCTGCCTTGAAGGCCTTGGAACCTGATAAAGCCCCTGGACTGGATGGGCTGACTAGCGAATTTTTCCAGTTTTTTTGGGACGCCATTGGACCTCACCTACTGCGGGTATTGAATGAATGCTTAGAGGATGGACAACTGCCGTGGAGTTGCCGGAGAGCAGTCACCACCTTAATTCCTAAGAAAGCGGACACTCAACTTATAGAGAACTGGCGTCCTATTTCTGTTTTATGTACGGATTATAAAATTTTAGCCAAAGCCTTGTCTAATCGAATGAAACCCTTTATGAATGTACTAATAGGAGAACATCAATCCTTTTGTATTCCTGGACGTACTATTTTTAATAATATCTTTCTTATCCGTGATACCATTCGGTTTTGTAACAATTTTAATATGAATGTTGGTCTGTTTTTCATCGACCAAGGAAAAGCCTTTCACTGTATTGACCACATGTACCTTTTTAGAGTTTAAGAGAATTTTGGGTTTGGACCTATTTTTATCTCGTACGTTAAACTTTTGTATTGTAATATATCCAGTGTTCTTAAAATTAATCAAGTATTGTGCAGCCCCATTGCTGTACAACGGGGAGTACGGCAAGGTTGCCCGCTATCTGGACTTTTATACTCTCTTGCCATCGAACCTCTTCTGCTCCAATTACGTATGCACATTTCTGGCTTCACTGGATCAATTCTTACCACACCGCTAAAAGTCTCTGCCTATGCAGATGATGTCTGTATTTATATAAAAAATAGTGCTGACGTCACTGCGGTGGCTCAGGCACTAAAGACATATTGTCAGGCTTGTTCAGGCCAGGTAAACTGGAAGAAGAGTGAAGCCCTTTGGATAGGAACTGGAGATTGCCCACCAATTGTCCTACCAGGAGGAGTGAACTGGCAGAAAAGTGGCATTAAATACCTCGGTATTTTCCTAGGAGACAACACCTTTGAGCAGCAGAACTGGGTGGGATTACCGGACAAGGTAATGGCAAAACTGGCCCGCTGGAAAGGACATCTCTCTCAACTTTCGTACCGCGGAAGAACTCTCGTCATTAACAATCTTGTCGCCTCTATGCTATGGCATAAGATGATATGCCTACAACCGCCCAGGAGCCTTCTTATTACACTGCAAAAGAGCATTGTCGACTTTTTCTGGAGCGGGAAACACTGGCTCCAACCCCCCGTGGCATACTTACCACTCACTGAAGGTGGCCAAGGTCTTATTGATATCCGCAGCCGGATTATGGTCTTCTGGCTTCATATCGTGCGCCAACTTGTATATGGAGATGAAGCCCTACTCTGGAGGCCTCTGGCTAACTGCATATTGCAGCTTACATGCAAGCTGGGTTATGACCGATAACTTTTCTTGATGAACCCTCATCAAATCGATTCATCCTTGCTGCCCACCTTTTACCAAGGGGGTGATGAACGCCTGGCAAGCCCTGTCCTTTTCCCGTGAAATGGCAACATACAACATGGAAATGTTGTTGAATGAGCCCCTATGCTACAACCCCTTCCTGGAAAACAGCTTGAATAATAGGGGACTCGTTCAACGTTTTGTTGATGCCAAGCTGCTGCGAGTGAAAGACCTCATGACAGAGTCTGGGTGCTGCTGGCTGAGTGCTGCCGCTGTGGCACAAAAAACCGGAATAAAATCTGTCAGGATCATCTCTCGGTTCCTTCAAGGGATATCCACAACGTATCGTAATATCTGCGAGGAACTTGGCCCTCCCCCCGAGGAAACAGCGGGTGACTTCCCCAAACTCCTAGTTTCCAGCCCGCCACTTAATCTGTCCCCTGGCCTGAACAGCCCTGATGATACTGCATTATCCCTTCCCGCCTTTCCAAAGAAAACTTTGTACAACACGTACGTTAAAATTTTATACGCAAAAACATTTTCTGAGCACCCGAGGCTTCGATGGCGGGATGTTTTACCCCCAATACCCCCCAATTGCCTCAATTGGCGAAGTTTTTATCTCTTGCCTACTCCAAAGTATGTTGGAGATATTCAATGGAAACTTGTACACTGGATTTTACCTTATAATGTTTTACTGAACCGGTTTTCTACTGCTAACTCTAATCTATGCCCTTTCTGTGCATCCATTGAAACCCTACCGCATATATACCTTGAGTGTGAACGATTGCAACCTCTTTTTACATTCCTTCAGGAACGCTTTGTGAAGCTTGGTTCCCTCTTCAATCACAATGTTTTTATTTATGGTGTTTTAGGACCGTCTTCCCTTAGAAATGTGGTTTTAATGAATTTTTTAATTGGCCAGGCCAAGTTTGCAATTTATAAATCCAGGAAGAAAAAAATTGGAAACGCTTCTGACTCGTCATGTGATGTTCTGCTCACCCTTAAGGCTCTTGTAAATGCAAGACTAAAGCTAGAGTACCGGTTTTTTAAAATGAACAAGAATTTAACATGTTTTAAAGAAAAGTGGGTTTTTAATGATGTCATATGCACACTTGATGATGATGATTTGAAAATAACTTTTCCTTGAGACCATTTTATTGTGTTTTGTTTCTTTGTGACTGAACATAACTGATTTTTTGTACTCTTGTAATAAAAGGAAGAAACAGTCAGTCACTCACTCTCTCTCTCTCTCTCTCTCTCTCGCTCTCTCTCTCTCTCTCTTCGTCAGGAAGCACAGTGCGGTCACAACCTCCCCGAAAAGCACCACGTCAAACAAGAGCCCCTCCTTCAACGGGGCAAAGCTCCACAAAGCTCCGTTGTTTTTGTCCCGAGCACACCCACGAAGAGCGACAGTCTGCCACGAAGCCAGTACCAGGGAGAGAGACAGAGAAAGAGAAAGAGAAAGAGAGAGACAACGGGAACGGATTCTTCCTCTTTACTCCTCACTCTCCTTTGACAACCTTCCAGCTGTTTGATGTCACACTCTGTCCAATTGCACGAGTGCTGTTTATCACCCCATGGCTTGATCTCTCCATTATGAGTCGTCAGGGGCGGAGTTTGGTCTGTATCTGCAAATGTGCTGGGTTTTTGTTGGCCCTAGCGGCGTTGTGGGCGGATGGAGCCCATTGCATGGCTGGCTGAGTGCATGTAAAAAGAACCTACACAGGAAAAGTCAGAGGGGTAATTATTATTTTTATCTATACAAGATCGAGGCTCGTGTAAGAGCTAACATTAATCACAAAAAAACAAACGGACACATAAAAAACATATAATAAAGGGAGCGGGGAAAAGATGGGGGAGAGAGAGGGAAGCACACAAGTACATCAGTGTATGTTCTGTCAAATTACTAACAATTAAACACTGGGGAATTACTCTTAATCCCTGTCTAGTTAACACAAAAGCCACGCCCCATATGGCGACATGCAAACACTCTTAACCTGACAGAGACCCTTCCTATTAAATCGAGAATCCTCTTCTTCGTGTCGACGGTCCATGCTAAAACCTACACGATCCTAACTCCCTCATGGCATTTCTTCCCTTCCCCCACAAACATAACAGTATAGTTAGAAATGCTATCACTCTCTCCTCCATTTATTTTTGAAAAAAATGTAGAGCTTTAGCTAAAGGCAATCACACTAACATCATCAACGACATAATCTACAACTTTCGAAAACGCCTCTTTGCGGTAGTTGTACCCTCCAATGCAAGTCGGGAGCCAAATCCTCCCCATTCTTCCCTGCTGCCCAGATTCGTCAGGGCAGAGCGGTCCCGGTCAGAGAGTCGATCGGTCCCCATGGACCGGCCCTTTCTCTCTTGTCACTGTCGCTTCTCTTTCTTTCTATCTCCCTCACTCTAACGCTGTCATCGCACTGACTTTGTAAAGGCAGGGTTAAACCATCCTGGATGTGAGGGACATCTGAATCGCAACTGGGAGATCGATCGGCTGTCTCCGTGCCGCAGGCTTGTTCGAGAGAACTGTCCGGGGCTACACAACAATAACAACAACAACAACAACTACTCATAAACTTTTTCTTCTTCACTTTCTCATTTATATCTCTTCATTGAAGATACATAATATTTTCAACGACATAATATTTTCAGTAGACCTGTTAATTCTATATTTTCATCTTCAGTGCATTTAGCGTGATTTATTTTCTGTAAGACCTCAATCTTTTTCAAATCGCACTGGTTTCTATATTTTTACATTTTTTCTCCCTCTCCTTCCTCTCCGCTATCTCTATCTCTCTCCACCCTCTCTATCATCTCTCTCTTTTCTTTTCTCCCTCTCCTTATTCTCACTTTTCTTCTCCATCTCCTCCTTCTCTCTTTTCACCCTCTCCTCTCTTTTCTCCCCCCTCTCCTCTCTTTTCTCCCCCTCTCCTCTCTTTTCTCCCCCTCTCCTCTCTTTTCTCCCCCTCTCCTCTCTTTTCTCCCCCTCTCCTCTCTTTTCTCCCCCTCTCCTCTCTTTTCACCCTCTCCTCTCTTTTCTCCCTCTTCTCACTTTTCTCCATCTCCTCGCTTTTCTCCCTGTCCTCTCTTTTCTCCCCCTCTCCTCTCTTTTCTCCCCCTCTCCTCTCTTTTCTCCCCCTCTCCTCTCTTTTCTCCCCCTCTCCTCTCTTTTCTCCCCCTCTCCTCTCTTTTCACCCTCTCCTCTCTTTTCTCCCTCTTCTCACTTTTCTCCATCTCCTCGCTTTTCTCCCTGTCCTCTCTTTTCTCCCCCTCTCCTCTCTTTTCTCCCCCTCTCCTCTCTTTTCTCCCCCTCTCCTCTCTTTTCTCCCCCTCTCCTCTCTTTTCTCCCCCTCTCCTCTCTTTTCACCCTCTCCTCTCTTTTCTCCCTCTTCTCGCTTTTCTCCATCTCCTCGCTTTTCTCCCTGTCCTCTCTTTTCTCCCCCTCTCCTCTCTTTTCTCCCCCTCTCCTCTCTTTTCTCCCCCTCTCCTCTCTTTTCTCCCTCTTCTCGCTTTTCTCCCTCTCCTCGCTTTTCTCCCTGTCCTCGCTTTTCTCCCTCTCCTCGCTTTTCTCCCTCTCCTCTCTTTTCTACCTCTCTTATCTCTTTTCTCGCTCTTCTCTCTTTTCTCCCTCGTCTCACTTTTCTTCCTCTCTTCTCTTTTCTCCTCCTTTTCTCTATCGAAACATACATGGTACATGAACACAGATATGAAAAACAAGTTTAATGCATATATATATAAAGTCATGTATGAGAAGTTTCCAGAAAGCAACTAGTATCAGCTCAAGCCTTGGTACTTGACAAAAAAAAAAAAAATTGAAAAAAGTATGTTGATCACTCCGGTTTCTGTGTTTTTGTGTGTGTGTTTGTTTGTGTGTGTGTGTGTGTGTGTGTGTGTGTGTGTGTGTGTGTGTGTGTGTGTGTGTGTGTGTGTGTGTGTGTGTTTGTCCACTCACTTATACTTGCCTACAGGTCATAATTTTAATCTGATCTTCACCAAACCTCACCAAATGGTAGAGGTTGGTGGTCTGACAGAATCCTATTTATTTTTGAGGTCAAAATGTCAACATAGGCTACCAAAGTTCATTAACCACTTTTTGGTCAACCACATTTTTCAAATTTATAAAATCCTCAATTTTTATCCGATTGACTTGAAATCTGAATATGATTTTCATATCAGCTTACTGAATTCAACCAACAACTATGTTTGAGATCAACATAGACCAAAAGGTCAACATAGGCCAACGGTCAACAACCTTTTCACATTTCCAAAATCCTCAATTTTCATCCGATTGACTTGAAATTTGAATAAGATTTTCATATCAGCTTAATTAATTCAACCACCAATTAATTATATTTGAGGTCAACATAGGACAAAAGGTCAACGCAGGCCAAATTACTAACATTGTCCCTTTTCTTCCGATTATCATAAAATTTGAAGACGATTTGCATATCAGGTCACTGAATTTAACCACCAATTATTTTTGAGGTCAAAAGGATGCTCTACTGAGTGCTATTCTTTCATTATTATTATTAGGGGACCATGGGTACCCTTTTGAAATCGCTCGGATTATTATTATCATTCTGATTCCATGAAATTTGTTGGCGACCTACAGGTCAAACCGTTCATCGTAGGAATTTGAAACTTTGACCATTTATGGTATACCATATGACTTAATGCATATCCTAAGTATGACACCATAGGTCACGTGACGTGGCGGCCATATTGGTTTTTGTTGAAAAATCTTTAAAATCTATCTCCTTCATTTTTCGACCTATTGAGTTGAAACTTTGGTCTACATGTAGTCCACCCCAAGGCGAAGAACGCTCTGTTCTCCGATTTTTTTTATTTTTTTTGGTTAATTAGTCTACGGCGCGCCAATTAAAAAAAGTGCTGACTCTGCATTTTTAATTTTATTAATATTGAGATGCCATGAACTTTGTATCGACCTACAGGCCAAACCTTTAGTCAGATGAACTTGATACCTTGATCAATTATAGTAGGTCACTTTATTGGATGCATATCCTAATTATGACGTCATAGGTCACGTGCCATGGTGGCCATATTAGATGTAATGCAGACCTTTAAAATGCATCTCTGTCTTCATTTTTCGATCGATTGAGCTGAAACTTTGACTATTTATAGTATGGCACTTGATTGTATGCATATCATAACTATGACGTCATAGGTCATGTAACCTGGTGGCCATATTGGATTTAATTCAAACCTTTAAAATTAATCCCTGCCTTCATTTATCGATCGATTGAGTTGAAACTTTGACCACTTAGAGTATATCACTTGATCGGATGCATATCATAATTATGACATCATAGGTCACGTGACCTGGTGGCCATTTTGAATTTCATGCAAACTTTTAAAATGCATCTCCGTCTTTATTTTTTGATCAATTGAGTTGAAACGTTGACCTCTTATATTATGGCACTTGATTGGATGCATATCAAAACTATGACATCATATGTCATGTGACCTGGTAGCCATATTGGATTTAATGCAAACCTTTAAAATGCATCCCTGCCATCATTTTTCGATCGATTGAGTTGAAACTTTGACCACTTAGAGTGTATCACTTGATCGGATGCATATCCTAATTATGACGTCGTAGGTCACATGACATGGTGGCCATATTAGATTTCTTGAAAACCTTAAAAATGCATCTCCTCCTTCATTTTTCGATCGATTCAGTTCAAACTTTAAACTATCGGATCCGGGCTGCCGTTGTCAATAACTCTGGCGCGCACTCGTCCAATTAGGATGGAGCGGCATGGTCCCCGGATCATCACTGCCCGCAGTTTTAATTCGGGGACCGTGAGGTACCCTTTTGAAATCGCTCAGATTTTATTATTATTATGCTGATTCCATGGAATTTGGTGGCGACCTACAGGTCAAACCGTTCATCGTAGGAATTTGAAACTTTGACCATGTATGGTATACCATATGACTTAATGCATATCCTAAGTATGACGTCATAGGCCACGGGACGTGGCGGCCATATTGGTTTTTGTTGAAAAATCTTTAAAAATCTATCTCCTCCTTCACTTTTCGACCTATTGAGTTGAAACTTGGCATATATATAGACCACCCCAAGGCGAAGAACGCTGTTTTCTCCGATTTTTAATTTTTTGGTTAATTGGTCCACGGCACGCCAATTTAAAAAAGTGCTGACTCTGCATTTTTTAAAATTAATATTGTGATGCCCTGAACTTTGTATCGACCTACAGGCCAAACCATTAGTCAGATGATCTTGATACCTTGACCAATTATAGTATGTCACTTGATTGGATGCATATCCTAATTATGACGTCATGGGTCACATGACATGGTGGCCATATTGGATTTAATGCAAACCTTTAAAATGCATCCTTGCCTTCATTTTTCGATTGATTGAGTTGAAACTTTCACCACTTGTAGTATATCACTTGATCAGATGCATATCAAAACGATGACATGATAGGTCATGTGACCTGACGGCCATATTGGATTTCATGCAAACCTTTAAAATCATTTCCATCATTTAAAATCATTAAAATCATAAAAATAACCTCCCATCACCCTCCCCCCACCCTCCCATCACCATCCCATCACCCTGCCCCATCACCCTGCCCCATCACCCTCCCCCCATCACCCTGCCATCACCCTCCCATCACCCTCCCATCACCCTCCCATCACCCTCCCACCACCCTCCCATCACCCTCCCATCACCCTCCCATCACCCTTTATTGGACCAATTGACTTCTATAGGGTTGGTTTTCGAAGGCTTATATCAAAATATTAACTTATATCAAATGTCTTTTAAGACGAAAGCGCGATGACGTCACCACGTCACGCGGCACGAATGCGCACCTGTGTCGTTGGAGGTATTGACTTATATAGGGTTGGTTTTCTAATGCTTATATCAAAATATTAACTTATATCAAATAAGTCTTTTTAAGGTGAAAGCGCGATGACGTCACCATGTCACGCGGCATGAATGCGCGCCTATGTCGTTGAAGGTATTGACTCATATAGGGGTGGTTTTCTAAGGCTGTAAGCCGCACCTCATTTTGTCGAATAAAGTGGTATTCGGGTGGTTCCGGTATTTGGGACCGCAGGGACGGAAAGTGCAGGTACGGGGTGCTTGGCACTCCCGAGCCGGCCCGCTCTGAAGGTTCGGATCGGGACACCGGGATTCATTCCGGTCGCCCGGTCGGCCCGGAGGTGGGGGGTGCGGGGCCTGTCACGGAACATCAAAACAAACGGCCTGCCGGGGCCGCCCAAAAATCGGGCGTGAGGGGCGCGTCCACTAATGGAACGCCTCTCGCTTCCCAGATCGAGGGCCACGTGGTCAGGAGAACCTCGTCCCTTCTGGTTGCCCTGCCGTCCCACCGGGAGCGCTGGCAGGGTGTACTTCAAACTAAGCTTAAGTGTTAAGTTCCTCCTTGCCCTCGCAAGGGAAAGGCTAGGGTCAAGCTCTTCCAAATTTCCAAACACTAGAAATCGGACGTCTCAAATTAATTAATTATTTGTTAATACATCTCAGTCGCCCGCGACCTCTCTAGCGTGGGCGTCGAACCAGTTCATTTCCGGGTGACCGGGCAAAATATGGGCCCGGCCATGGCCGAATCCGTTGATTCCGCCGTAGCACGCTAACGCGTAGGCTCGCGCGTCCCTGGTCCGCCGGGGCTCCACGGGTGTCCTACCGTGCCCGGCACTGCTGATCTCTCAAACTTCCGGGAGTAGGTGCCGGTGCCCGGGGATGGAGTTCGCTGTCTAAACATGGTAGCGCTAGGCCAGTGGGACCGCCGGGGACCCACGTGCACTCACAAGGCGTTCTGCGCGTGGGCGGCAGTATCAGACCGGGGCGCCCAAACGCTCCCCGGCTAAAGTTATCCTGAAAGCGCCCACATTGTGCGGACAAACCCCACCGAGTCGAGGGCCACGTGGTCAGGAGAACCTCGTCCCTTCTGGTCACTCTGTGCCTATCGGCCGGCCTCGAAGACCGAAATTGTGACGGTGTCACCCGAAAATTGGAATTGGACGAACGAACGTTCACCCTCCAATTGGAATTGGACGGACGAATTGGAATTGGACGGTGATGGGGCAGGTCGAAATTGGACGAACGACGTCGAAATTGGACGAACGAGAAATTGGACGAACGACGAAACGAACGAAAAATAAGACGACGAATTGGAAAGACGAATTGGAAAGACGGAATTGGCGAATTGACGAATTGACGAATTGACGAAAATTGGGAATTGGACGAATTGGAAAGACGAAAGACGAATTGGAAAGACGGAATTGGAATTGGAAAGACCGAAATTGGAAATTGGCGTTTGGGCGCCCCGGTCTGATACTGCCGCCCACGCGCAGAACACCTTGTGAGTGCACGTGGGTCCCGGCGGTCCCACTGGCCTAGCGCTACCATGTTTAAACAGCGAACTCCGTCCCCGGGCACCGGCACCTACTCCCGGAAGTTTGAGAGATCAGCAGTGCCGGGCACGGTAGGACACCCGCAGAGCCCCGGCGGACCAGGGACGCGCGAGCCTACGCGTTAGCGTGCTACGGCGGAATCAACGGCTTCGGCCACAGCCGGGCCCATATTCGGCCCGGTCGCCCGGAAATGAACTGGTTCGACGCCCGCGCTAGAGAGGTCGCGGGCGACTGAGATGTATTAACAAATAATTAATTCATTTGAGACGTCCGATTTCTAGTATTTGGAAATTTGGAAGAGCTTGACCCTAGCCTTTCCCTTGCGCGGGCAAGGAGGAACTTAACACTTGACACTTAAGCTTAGTTTGACGTACACCCTGCCAGCGCTCCCGGTGGGACGGCAGGGCAACCAGAAGGGACGAGGTTCTCCTGACCACGTGGCCCTCGATCTGGGAAGCGAGAGGCGTTCCATTAGTGGACGCGCCCCTCATGCCCGACTTTCGGGCGGCCCGGCAGGCCGTTTGTTTTGACGTTCCGTGACAGGCCCCGCACCCCCACCTCCGGGCCGACCGGGCGACCGGAATGAATCCCGGTGTCCGATCCGAACCTTCAGAGCGGGCCGGCTGGGAGTGCCAAGCACCCCGTACCTGCACTTTCCGTCCCTGCGGTCCAAATACCGGAACCACCCGAATACCACTTTATTCGACAAAATGAGGTGCGGCCTACAGCCTTAGAAAACCAACCCTAAATAAGTCAATACCTCCAACGAGAGGGTGGTGGGAGGGTGATGGCAGGGTGATGGGAGGGTGATGGGAGGGTGATGGCAGGGTGATGGGAGGGTGATGGGAGGGTGATGGCAGGGTGATGGGGGAGGGTGATGGGGCAGGGTGATGGGGCAGGGTGATGAGAGGGTGATGGGAGGGTGATGGGAGGGTGATGGGAGGGTGATGGGAGGGTGATCTCTGTCTTCATTTTTAAATCTAATGAGTTGAAACTTTGACAACTTATAGTACGCCATGTGATTGGATGCATATCCTAAATATGAGGTCATAGGTCACATGACATGGCGGCCATATTGGATTTCTTGAAAACCTGTAAAATCATCTCTGTCTTTGTTTCTTGATCGATTGAGTTGAAACTTTGACCACTTATAGTATAACACTTGATCGGATGCATATCCTAATTATGACGTCATAGGTCACGTGCCATGGTGGCCATATTAGATGTAATGCAGACCTTTAAAATGCATCTCTGTCTTCATTTTTCGATCGATTGAGCTGAAACTTTGACTATTTATAGTATGGCACTTGATTGTATGCATATCATAACTATGATGTCATAGGTCATGTAACCTGGTGGCCATATTGGATTTAATTCAAACCTTTAAAATTAATCCCTGCCTTCATTTATCGATCGATTGAGTTGAAACTTTGACCACTTAGAGTATATCACTTGATCGGATGCATATCATAATTATGACATCATAGGTCACGTGACCTGGTGGCCATTTTGAATTTCATGCAAACTTTTAAAATGCATCTCCGTCTTTATTTTTTGATCAATTGAGTTGAAACGTTGACCTCTTATATTATGGCACTTGATTGGATGCATATCAAAACTATGACATCATATGTCATGTGACCTGGTAGCCATATTGGATTTAATGCAAACCTTTAAAATGCATCCCTGCCATCATTTTTCGATCGATTGAGTTGAAACTTTGACCACTTAGAGTGTATCACTTGATCGGATGCATATCCTAATTATGACGTCGTAGGTCACATGACATGGTGGCCATATTAGATTTCTTGAAAACCTTAAAAATGCATCTCCTCCTTCATTTTTCGATCGATTCAGTTCAAACTTTAAACTATCGGATCCAGGCTGCCGTTGTCAATAACTCTGGCGCGCACTCGTCCAATTAGGATGGAGCGGCATGGTCCCCGGATCATCACTGCCCGCAGTTTTAATTCGGGCACCGTGAGGTACCCTTTTGAAATCGCTCAGATTTTATTATTATTATGCTGATTCCATGGAATTTGGTGGCGACCTACAGGTCAAACCGTTCATCGTAGGAATTTGAAACTTTGACCATGTATGGTATACCATATGACTTAATGCATATCCTAAGTATGACGTCATAGGCCACGGGACGTGGCGGCCATATTGGTTTTTGTTGAAAAATCTTTAAAAATCTATCTCCTCCTTCACTTTTCGACCTATTGAGTTGAAACTTGGCATATATATAGACCACCCCAAGGCGAAGAACGCTGTTTTCTCCGATTTTTTATTTTTTGGTTAATTGGTCTACGGCACGCCAATTTAAAAAAGTGCTGACTCTGCATTTTTTAAAATTAATATTGTGATGCCCTGAACTTTGTATCGACCTACAGGCCAAACCGTTAGTCAGATGATCTTGATACCTTGACCAATTATAGTATGTCACTTGATTGGATGCATATCCTAATTATGACGTCATGGGTCACATGACATGGTGGCCATATTGGATTTAATGCAAACCTTTAAAATGCATCCTTGCCTTCATTTTTCGATTGATTGAGTTGAAACTTTCACCACTTGTAGTATATCACTTGATCAGATGCATATCAAAACGATGACATGATAGGTCATGTGACCTGACGGCCATATTGGATTTCATGCAAACCTTTAAAATCATTTCCATCATTTAAAATCATTAAAATCATAAAAATAACCTCCCATCACCCTCCCCCCACCCTCCCATCACCATCCCATCACCCTGCCCCATCACCCTGCCCCATCACCCTCCCCCATCACCCTGCCATCACCCTCCCATCACCCTCCCATCACCCTCCCATCACCCTCCCATCACCCTCCCATCACCCTGCCATCACCCTCCCATCACCCTCCCACCACCCTCCCATCACCCTCCCATCACCCTCCCATCACCCTTTATTGGACCAATTGACTTCTATAGGGTTGGTTTTCGAAGGCTTATATCAAAATATTAACTTATATCAAATGTCTTTTAAGACGAAAGCGCGATGACGTCACCACGTCACGCGGCACGAATGCGCGCCTGTGTCGTTGGAGGTATTGACTTATATAGGGTTGGTTTTCTAATGCTTATATCAAAATATTAACTTATATCAAATAAGTCTTTTTAAGGTGAAAGCGCGATGACGTCACCATGTCACGCGGCATGAATGCGCGCCTATGTCGTTGAAGGTATTGACTCATATAGGGGTGGTTTTCTAAGGCTGTAGGCCGCACCTCATTTTGTCGAATAAAGTGGTATTCGGGTGGTTCCGGTATTTGGGACCGCAGGGACGGAAAGTGCAGGTACGGGTTGCTTGGCACTCCCGAGCCGGCCCGCTCTGAAGGTTCGGATCGGGACACCGGGATTCATTCTGGTCGCCCGGTCGGCCCGGAGGTGGGGGTGCGGGGCCTGTCACGGAACATCAAAACAAACGGCCTGCCGGGGCCGCCCAAAAATCGGGCGTGAGGGGCGCGTCCACTAATGGAACGCCTCTCGCTTCCCAGATCGAGGGCCACGTGGTCAGGAGAACCTCGTCCCTTCTGGTTGCCCTGCCGTCCCACCGGGAGCGCTGGCAGGGTGTACTTCAAACTAAGCTTAAGTGTTAAGTTCCTCCTTGCCCTCGCAAGGGAAAGGCTAGGGTCAAGCTCTTCCAAATTTCCAAACACTAGAAATCGGACGTCTCAAATTAATTAATTATTTGTTAATACATCTCAGTCGCCCGCGACCTCTCTAGCGTGGGCGTCGAACCAGTTCATTTCCGGGTGACCGGGCAAAATATGGGCCCGGCCGTGGCCGAATCCGTTGATTCCGCCGTAGCACGCTAACGCGTAGGCTCGCGCGTCCCTGGTCCGCCGGGGCTCCACGGGTGTCCTACCGTGCCCGGCACTGCTGATCTCTCAAACTTCCGGGAGTAGGTGCCGGTGCCCGGGGACGGAGTTCGCTGTCTAAACATGGTAGCGCTAGGCCAGTGGGACCGCCGGGACCCACGTGCACTCACAAGGCGTTCTGCGCGTGGGCGGCAGTATCAGACCGGGGCGCCCAAACGCTCCCCGGCTAAAGTTATCCTGAAAGCGCCCACATTGTGCGGACAAACCCCACCGAGTCGAGGGCCACGTGGTCAGGAGAACCTCGTCCCTTCTGGTCACTCTGTGCCTATCGGCCGGCCTCGAAGACCGAAATTGTGACGGTGTCACCCGAAAATTGGAATTGGACGAACGAACGTTCACCCTCCAATTGGAATTGGACGGACGAATTGGAATTGGACGGTGATGGGGCAGGTCGAAATTGGACGAACGACGTCGAAATTGGACGAACGAGAAATTGGACGAACGACGAAACGAACGAAAAATAAGACGACGAATTGGAAAGACGAATTGGAAAGACGGAATTGGCGAATTGACGAATTGACGAATTGACGAAAATTGGGAATTGGACGAATTGGAAAGACGAAAGACGAATTGGAAAGACGGAATTGGAATTGGAAAGACCGAAATTGGAAATTGGCGTTTGGGCGCCCCGGTCTGATACTGCCGCCCACGCGCAGAACACCTTGTGAGTGCACGTGGGTCCCGGCGGTCCCACTGGCCTAGCGCTACCATGTTTAAACAGCGAACTCCGTCCCCGGGCACCGGCACCTACTCCCGGAAGTTTGAGAGATCAGCAGTGCCGGGCACGGTAGGACACCCGCAGAGCCCCGGCGGACCAGGGACGCGCGAGCCTACGCGTTAGCGTGCTACGGCGGAATCAACGGCTTCGGCCACAGCCGGGCCCATATTCGGCCCGGTCGCCCGGAAATGAACTGGTTCGACGCCCGCGCTAGAGAGGTCGCGGGCGACTGAGATGTATTAACAAATAATTAATTCATTTGAGACGTCCGATTTCTAGTATTTGGAAATTTGGAAGAGCTTGACCCTAGCCTTTCCCTTGCGCGGGCAAGGAGGAACTTAACACTTGACACTTAAGCTTAGTTTGACGTACACCCTGCCAGCGCTCCCGGTGGGACGGCAGGGCAACCAGAAGGGACGAGGTTCTCCTGACCAAGTGGCCCTCGATCTGGGAAGCGAGAGGCGTTCCATTAGTGGACGCGCCCCTCATGCCCGACTTTCGGGCGGCCCCGGCAGGCCGTTTGTTTTGACGTTCCGTGACAGGCCCCGCACCCCCACCTCCGGGCCGACCGGGCGACCGGAATGAATCCCGGTGTCCCGATCCGAACCTTCAGAGCGGGCCGGCTGGGGAGTGCCAAGCACCCCGTACCTGCACTTTCCGTCCCTGCGGTCCCAAATACCGGAACCACCCGAATACCACTTTATTCGACAAAATGAGGTGCGGCCTACAGCCTTAGAAAACCAACCCTAAATAAGTCAATACCTCCAACGAGAGGGTGGTGGGAGGGTGATGGCAGGGTGATGGGAGGGTGATGGGAGGGTGATGGCAGGGTGATGGGAGGGTGATGGGAGGGTGATGGCAGGGTGATGGGGGAGGGTGATGGGGCAGGGTGATGGGGCAGGGTGATGAGAGGGTGATGGGAGGGTGATGGGAGGGTGATGGGAGGGTGATGGGAGGGTGATCTCTGTCTTCATTTTTAAATCTAATGAGTTGAAACTTTGACAACTTATAGTACGCCATGTGATTGGATGCATATCCTAAATATGAGGTCATAGGTCACATGACATGGCGGCGATATTGGATTTCTTGAAAACCTGTAAAATCATCTCTGTCTTTGTTTCTTGATCGATTGAGTTGAAACTTTGACCACTTATAGTATAACACTTGATCGGATGCATATCCTAATTATGATGTCATAGGTCGCGTGACATGGCGGCCATATTGGATTTCATGAAAACCTTTAAAATGCATCCCTGCCTTCATTTTTCGATCGATTGAGTTGAAACTTTGACCACTTATAGTATAACACTTGATCGGATGCATATCCTAATTATGATGTCATTGGTCACATGACATGGCGGCCATATTGGATTTCTTGAAAACCTTTAAAATGCATCTCCTCCTTCATTTTTCGACCGATTCAGTTCAAACTTTAAACGATCGAATCCGGGCTGCCATTGTCAACGACTCTGGCGCGCACTTGTCCAACTAGGATGGAGTGGCGTGGTCCCCGGATTATCACTGCCCACAGTTTTAATAATAATAATTATTATTATTTAATTGTTATATTTATTTTTACTTTTATCTGCAGAGATGGTTTATGATTTCCTTGTCCTGGTATCAATGGCATATTACATAGCAATAATTTACAAAGTGCATCAATGATCCTTACCAGTTGCATTCGAATACTCTCCCAATTTACACGTGATGCAATCGTAGCAACAAAATGGTTCACCTTTTCTCAAAATCTTTCTTGTGCCACGTTTACAAGGGTCACTGCAAATAGATTGAGGAATCTGACAAAAAAATAGACAAATAACATTTGAAAAACAATAAATTGTCATGAATTGTTAACATGCAAAAATAGTTCAATTCAAGATGGCCGTGTCTGCAGGAGTAGTATGATAGGAGGGGGAAAATGTTGAGGTAAGACCCTCCAGTGTCCCCCCAATGACTTTAATGTTAATTCAGGGAAAACCATTTGACCCTATCAATAAAAAGGAGTGAATTTAATCTCAAGAACATAATCCTCCTCCTGCATTAGCTTCTCCTCTCCATTGAATTGGTTCTAGGACTGAGCTCTTCCATGAGCCTCGAGTATGCATCCAAAATTGTAACTCCCCCAACCTTCTCGGCACATCCCAAACACCACCCCTATCCAACTTTCCTCCCCCCTCTCCCTCCATTGTCCATTCCTCCCCCTTCCACCCCTTACTACCACTAACCCCACACCGTATATAATAGATACACTCATGAATGGTAAGATGATTTTGCAGTTGGAGATAGTAAATGGGAATACATTAAATTGTGGTGAAGTGATGGTAAGGGTAAATGGAATTGTAATTTGTAGCACTTGTACACCCGCTCAGTACGGGAGCGGCAGGGGGGAGTCATGTTATAATCATTATTATTATTACTAGGGCATTGCCCGTACGTGGGTGCCCGTTCCTTGCCCAAAAAAAAAAAAAACGCTACCCGTACGCTCTACCCCGCCCGTACGCCCGTAAACAAAAAATAACAACGCTCTTCGCTTCCGCCCTTCGCTCTGACTGAATTGGGAGAAATAATGCGCATAAGAAATCGAATTACGTACCGTAATGGCGGTCAGCTCGTAACGCGCACACTGTCCGGAAGTTCGCATATCGCATATCTATCTATCTATCTATTAATGCCCATTTATTCAATTATCGCCAACGTATTTTGGCTTTTTGCAATTTAATCGCAAGGAAAAGTAGAAAGAGAAGAGGGAAAAAAAGAAAAGCCTTGCCTTGCTGCAAACAGCTGCTGCAAACAACAACAACATGGAAGGCTGCACTGTCCGGAAGTTGGCATATCGCAGTTACGATTATTTTAGTGTTAATGGCCAATTATTCAATTAGCGCCAACGTATTTTGGCTGTTTGCAATTTAATCGCAAGGAAAAGTAGAAAGAGAAGAGGGAAAAAAAGAAAAGCCTTGCATTAACGCATTAACGCTTGCATTGCATTAACGGTTCGGCACACGTGATAGCTCGCTGCTCTCTGATTGGTTGAAGCGTTTTTTGGACATAGCTCGGTAGGTACTTGTCCGATTAATTACAAACCTTGAAAAGGCACATCCTCGGGTCCCCAGCAATATACCTGGCAAGTTTCAAGTATATCGGACCCGTGGTTGTCGAGAAACAGCGGTCACAGACACACAGACACACAGACAGACACACAGAGATTGCTGGAATTATAGATAGATTGCAAATTATTATTACTATTACTTATGTTAGATTAGGTCATTGTAAGGATTAAACCATGCATGACAATATAACATGTTAGATCAGGTCAATGAAATGATCAGAACATGCATGATATTATGACATGTTATATCAGATTAATGAAAGGATCAGATCATGCATGATATTATAACATGCTAGATCAGGTCATTGAAAGGATAAGACGGTGCATGACCTTATAACATGTTAGATCATGTAATTTAAAGGAGCAGAACATGCATGACATTATAACATGTTAGATCAGGTCATTGAAAGGATCACAACATGCATGACATTACAACATGTTAGATCAGGTCAGTGAAAGGATCAGAACATGCATGACATTATAACATGTTAGATGAGGTCATTGAAAGGATCAGACCATGCTTGACATTATAACATGTTAGATCAGGTCATTGCAAGGATCAGAACATGCATGACATTCCAATATGTTAGATCAGGTCATTGAAGGCAACAGAACATGCATGATAGTATAACATGTTACAGTCACATGAAAAAGTTAGTACACCCCATGTAAAGTTTTGACTTTTTCAACATATTTCAACATACAGCTATTTGATCTTCATTTCAACAATATTGATAGATAAAGGTGATATAATATAACAAATATCATGAAACATTTACACTTTGTAGTCCATTGTATAATTTAAATAAACATAAATGCAAATTTCACATGTGGAAAAAGTAAGTACACCCCCACATTTATCACTACTTCAAATACCTAAAATTAGAATCAGATGCACCAGCTCAGGTGCAAATGATTAGAACATCGATAGAGAGGATCTTGGAGGAACCTGTCTTATTTAAACCTCAGACATTTAGTTTGGTTTGCTCTTTGTTGTTGAAGTGTGCGACGTCACCATGCCTAGATCAAAAGAGCTCTCTGAGGCCTTCAGAAAGAAGGTTATAGATGCGTACGAGTCTGGGAAGGGATTTAAAAAGATCTCCAAACAATTTGAAATCAATCATTCGACTGTCCGGAAGATCATCTACAAGTGGAGAAGATTCCAAACAAATGCCAACTTGTTCAGGCCCGGCCGCCCCAGGAAGTTCAGCCCGAGAGCAGACCGCAAGATGCTGAAAGAAGTCTCTAAGAACCCCAGAATATCATCATGGGACCTACAGGTAGATCCTGCCACTGTTGATGTCAAAGTGCACGAGTCTACCATTAGAAAGAGGGTGCACAAATTTGATCTACTTGGGAGGTGTGCCAGGAGGAAACCTTTGCTGTCCAGAAAGAACATCAGGCAAGACTGAAGTTTGCCAATGAACACCGAGGCAAAGACCAGCACTTCTGCAACAATGTGCTCTGGACAGATGATTCAAAGGTAGAGCTATTTGGCCACATTACCAGAAGACATGTTTGGCGAAAACCAAAGACAGCATTTGACCACAAGAACCTGATACCAACTGTAAAGCATGGTGGTGGAAATATTATGGTTTGGGGCAGCTTTGCTGCATCAGGGCCTGGGCAGCTCACCATCATAGAATCCACTATGAATTCTTCATTGTACCAGAGGGTGCTTGAGGATAATGTGAGGCCATCTGTCGGAGAGTTGAAGCTCAACCGAAGGTGAACCTTGCAACATGACAATGACCCTAAACATATAGTCTAGTAGGAAGACTAGGTCCCCCTGCACCGCCCGGAGATATACTTCTAATCAGTGTTTCTAGATTGGAAAAAATGTGTAGAAAATGACTAGCTATGGCCCCAAGCTGAAAAAATGTCCCACATACCATTTTTATGCAAATTACTGCTGCAAATTTTATGCAAAATTATGCAAATTTTATGCAAATTTTTGATGAGGAGTAGAGTTGAGGGGTCTTTGAGGGCTTCATCGAGGTGCTCTCGGTTGCAAGACTGGGTCATTCTGAGAAGCACAGCAGGGTCAGAGATCATGATGTTCTCCTCCTCAGTGAATCTCTCCATCAACAGCCTCTCCATTGCCTCACACACTGTTTTGAGGCAAAAGAGGGACTTTGCGTAGGCCTTTCCACTGAGAACACCTTTGAGAGATCCACTTGTTACTAGTTGTGCCTCAAAGAGAATCTCTGCATATCCAGAACCACGCATCTTGTGTCCAGTGAGCATCCCGATGTAGTTCATGGATGTGTGGAAGGGTCCAATCGTTACTACATGACTAGCAAATTCATTTGGCCAGCGCCAGATGATGGGAAGGGCTTTCATGCAGACACCCAGATCAAATGTATTCAGGACCCATCTCTGACCCACCTCAGCAGTTGCTGCCTCGGAACGCTTCAGTAGCTCACGAACAACTGCGTTGTCTGTGATCGGTCTGTGCCTGGTGCCTGCATGGCATGGCAATGGCCTGCAGCCTGTGCCTGGGCTAGGGGGTTTCACCTCTGCAACTGGTTCTCCCCCACCCAGCAAATCAACAGTCGACTACTGCACGCCTATCCACCAACCGATCACAGACAACGCAGTTGTTCGTGAGCTACTGAAGCGTTCCGAGGCAGCAACTGCTGAGGTGGGTCAGAGATGGGTCCTGAATACATTTGATCTGGGTGTCTGCATGAAAGCCCTTCCCATCATCTGGCGCTGGCCAAATGAATTTGCTAGTCATGTAGTAACGATTGGACCCTTCCACACATCCATGAACTACATCGGGATGCTCACTGGACACAAGATGCGTGGTTCTGGATATGCAGAGATTCTCTTTGAGGCACAACTAGTAACAAGTGGATCTCTCAAAGGTGTTCTCAGTGGAAAGGCCTACGCAAAGTCCCTCTTTTGCCTCAAAACAGTGTGTGAGGCAATGGAGAGGCTGTTGATGGAGAGATTCACTGAGGAGGAGAACATCATGATCTCTGACCCTGCTGTGCTTCTCAGAATGACCCAGTCTTGCAACCGAGAGCACCTCGATGAAGCCCTCAAAGACCCCTCAACTCTACTCCTCATCAAAAATTTGCATAAAATTTGCATAATTTTGCATAAAATTTGCAGCAGTAATTTGCATAAAAATGGTATGTGGGACATTTTTTCAGCTTGGGGCCATAGCTAGTCATTTTCTACACATTTTTTCCAATCTAGAAACACTGATTAGAAGTATATCTCCGGGGGGTGCAGAGGGACCTAGTCTTCCTACTAGACTAATACCAGTAAATCCACCAAGGAATGGCTGAAAAAAAGAAATGGAGGGTTCTGCAATGGCTAATTCAAAGCCCGGATTTAAATCCCCTCGAGATGTTGTGGGGGGGGGGGGGGGTTAAAACGAGCTGTGCATGCAAGAAACCCCTCAAACATCGCACAGCTGAAAGAATTCTGCATGGAGGAGTGGGCAAAAATTTCTCCCAGTCGATGTCAGAGACTGGTAGACAGTTATAAGAAACGCCTACTTGAGGTTGTTTCTGCCAAAGGGGGCAATACCACCTATTAGAGCCAAGGGTGTACTTACTTTTTCCACATGCGAAATTTGCATTTATGTTTATTTATATTATACAATGGACTACAAAATGTAAATGTTTCATGATATTTGTTATATTATATCACCTTTTTCTATCAATATTGTTGAAATGAAGATCAAATAGCTTTATGTTGAAATATGTTGAAAAAGTCAAAACTTTACATGGGGTGTACTTACTTTTTCATGTGACTGTATATCAGGTCATTGAAAGGATCAGACCATGCATGACATAATATGTTAGATCAGAACATGCATGACATTATAACATGTTAGATCAGGTCATTGAAAGGATCAGCACATGCATGACATTATTAGATGTTAGATCATTTCATTGAAAGGATCAGACGTGCATTACTTTATAACATGTTCAATCAGGTCAATGAAAGCATCAAGACACGCATGAAATTATAACATATTATATCAGGTCATTGAAAGGATCAGACCGTGCATGACATTATAACATGTTGGAGCAGGTCATTGAAAATATATCATTAATATTACATATGCCATTATCATAAGTGTTGTTATTACCTTTGTATTGATAAGTGGCTTTGGAAAAACACCACAAAAAATAGCCTTGAAAGAAATCCACTTTTAGCGGCAGGAAGGATCGTGTTATTAATCCTTGTGGTGTATATACAGTAGATCTACGAGCAGGTGCGTTCGGCGACGTCATAGGCATCGAGTGATGTCCGGATTCCTCCAACTTTCTTTGTTTATTATTATAAACAGCATTGGCGACTGTTTAAAAAGTTAATCATATGTGTTTGTGGTTTATAATATTTTTACTTCTGGTCAAAGATATTGGCCCGTTGCTCACACGAAAACGCCATGATAAGCTATTTAAAAACGTTGACACGACTTTTGCTCAAGGAAGAAAAACCCCTTTGGGAGGTGGGGCATTTTTGCTATTAGTATTAATATTGTTTTGTAATAACATTAATATTACGCTATTATCATTCGTTTTGTTAATAGGAGCGTCGTTGGAAAAACGCCACGCTAAAGCTAAAAAACACCACGGATATACACTTCAACATGCAATCCCATTGTCTGCAATGGCTGGAGAACCTGCTCTTGGGAGAAAACCCCCTCGGAACTCCAGTGACGTCATGGGAAACGGAAGTGATGGTTGGTTTTGCAGAGTGGGAGGAGATGAGAGGACTCGTGTTTTTTGTGGCTTAATGGCATGTTGTTCCGTGTTGCAAGTTACTGATTAAATTGTTGATGTTACAAGCAAGTACGTTTCGCGTGAGTGCTGGATACAACATTTGGCGATGAAGATGGCTGATATTTCGTTACCTCCACCTGCACCGTTCCTGCCGGTCCCAGGCGAGCCCACAATACAATGGCGGCGATGGTATTGTGGCGGACACAAAAGCCCACTGGCGTGGTGACATCATTCCACGCACCAAGTGGGCGGTGGCCACGCCCGAGGGGTAGGCGTGGCCTCATGATATACACCGGGCGACCAGCCCGGAGGAGTTCAGTGTTACAGTGTAGTCTTACAATAAAGACGTTTATATGTTACCGCTTGTCCGCTTCCTCCTTGCTCACAAGCAGCGCGCGTAACGCCGCGCTTTACTGGTGACCCTCGACGTTGGATCTGCCGGAGCGATCCTTCCACACGCGACGCCATCGCCATGGCCGCCTTCGTCAAACTTCCGGAATTTTGGGAGGCTCAGGCCGAAGTCTGGTTCGTCCAGGCCGAAGCCCAATTTCAGCTTCGGCACCTCACCGGCGATGACACGCGCTACTGCCACGTCATCGCCTCCCTCGGGCCCGGCACGGCCGCTCGAGTTGTGTCCTTCCTTCGCCACCCACCGGACGGCCACAAGTACGAGGCACTCAAGCGGCTACTCCTAGCCACGTTCAGCCTCACGGACGACGCACGGGCCGACCGCCTCCTGGATCTACCCGAGCTCGGTGAGACGCGCCCGTCGGTCCGAATGGACCATATGCTGTCACTGTTGGGCGACGAAGCCCCCGGTTCGCTATTCCGGGCGCTTTTCCGTCGCCAACTTCCAGCGCAGGTTCGCCTCGCGTTGGCCGGGACCGGGCTAACGGAACCCCGAGCATTGGCGGCCGAGGCGGACAAGTACTTCGCCGCTTCGGACACGCGGGCGAGCGTTGGCGTGGCCGTCACGGCCTTCGACGCTGATGTTCCACAGCATCATCTTCTACAGCACGCTGAAGTTCAGCAGCATGCTGATACGCACCTCGTGAACGCTGCCACGCCCCGCCCACCGCCGCGGCGAAAACCGCCACCGCGGGGAAACCCGTCGACTCCACCGGCCTGGCGGAGCCAGCCGCGCTCCTCCAGCTCCACCACCTGGTGCTGGTTCCACGCCAAGTTCGGCCATGAAGCTCGGCGGTGTCATCTGCCGTGCTCCTTCGCCGGGTCGGGAAATGCCCGGGCCGGCGCTCAATTGTGGCGATGAGCGCCGGCCGTTCGAGCAGCCTGCTGTTCATAACGGACACCTTCTCCGGGCGCCGTTACCTGTGCGACACGGGAGCGCAGGTGAGTGTCATTCCCGCCGGCACGTCAGACAAGCACGCCGCGGGTGGGGGCCCCGCGCTGCTTGCCGCGAACGGGACGCCCATCCGTACGTACGGAAAACGCTGCCTCTCTCTGCGGTTTGGAGGGCAGGTTTTCCGATGGACGTTCGTCACCGCCGACGTGCCCATGGCACTGCTTGGCGCGGACTTCCTGTGCGCTAATGGGCTCCTGGTCGACGTCAAGCGCAGACGGCTTGTCCAGGCCGAGACGTTCAGCTTGCTCGCGTGTGCGTTGCCCAGCTCAACGAGCGGCTTGCCAAGCGGCTTGCCGAACGATTCGGTTCCGGCCACGTTGGTCTGTACGCTTCCGGCAGCGGACGCATTCACCCGCCTCCTCGCCGGCTTCCCGGCCCTCACGCGGCCCACCTTCTCGGCGGGGGCCGTCAAGCACGGGGTGGCCCATCACATCCCCACCGTCGGGCCACCGGTCTACGCCCGGGCACGCCGCCTCGAGCCGACGAAGCTGGCGGTGGCAAAAGCGGAGTTCGCTACCCTGGAGCGACTCGGCATCGTTCGGCGCTCAGAGAGCGCTTGGGCCTCGCCGCTGCACATCGTGCCGAAGCCCGGCGGGGGATGGCGACCGTGCGGGGACTATCGCCGTCTCAATGACGCCATGACTCCCGACCGCTACCCCGTCCCCCACATTCAGGACTTTTCCGCCCGTTTGGCGGGCAGGTCCTTCTTCTCGAAGGTGGACCTCATACGCGGCTACCATCAGGTCCCCGTCAGGCCGGAGGACGTCCCGAAGACGGCGGTCATCACGCCATTCGGACTCTTCGAGTTCCTGCGCATGCCCTTCGGTCTGAAGAATGCGGCTCAGGCGTTCCAGCGACTGATGGACAGCGTCCTGCGCGACTTGGATTTTGTCTACGTCTACCTGGACGATATCCTCGTCGCCAGCGCGTCCCGCGAAGAGCACCTACGCCACCTCCGCACGCTCTTCGAACGCCTGGGCCAGCATGGCCTGATTGTGAACCCCGCAAAGTGCCGGTTCGGCGCCGCCACAATCGATTTTCTGGGGCACCGTGTCACCAGGCACGGCGCCGTCCCCCTGCCGGCCAAGGTGGAGGCGGTGAAGGGGTTTCCGCGCCCCCGCACGATCAGAGGGCTGCAGGAGTTCCTGGGCATGGTGAACTTTTACCATCGGTTCCTGCCCCGTATCGCCCAGCTCCTGCGCCCCCTGCACGAAGCTCTCCGAGGTAAGCCGGGCAAAGGCGACGTTACCTGGACCGAGCAGATGGACACGGCGTTCACGGGCGCGAAGCTCGCCTTGGCTAACGCCACCATGCTCGCGCACCCGGCGCCCGATGCACCGATCGCCCTCACCACCGATGCCTCGGACTACGCGGTGGGCGCGGTGCACGAGCAATGGGTGCGTGGAGCTTGGCAACCGCTGGCGTTCTTTAGCCGGCAGCTTCGCCCGCCCGAACGCCGTTACAGTACCTTCGACCGCGAGTTGCTCGGACTTCACTTGGCGGTCAGGCACTTCCGCCATCTGCTCGAGGGCCGGGCGTTCACTGCCTTCGTCGACCACAAGCCGCTGATCTTCGCGATGGGCAAGGTCACCGAGCCGTGGTCGGCCCGGCAGCAGCGTCACCTCTCGGCCGTGTCCGAGTACACGACGGACATCCAGCACGTCGCGGGGAAGGACAACCCGGTGGCGGATTGCCTTTCCCGGGCCGTCGCCCACGCAGTCCACCTCGGCATCGACTATGCCCGGATGGCAGCGGACCAGGCCGCTGACCCCGACGTCCAGGCCTTGCGGACCGCCGTCACGGGCCTCCGCGTCACCGAGGTGCCGTTCAACGGCGCGGCCCTCTTGTGCGACGTCTCCCTCGGGCGTCCTCGCCCCATTGTGCCCGCGGGCTGGCAGCGCCAGGTGTTTGACGCCATCCACGGCCTGTCCCACCCGGGCGCGAGGGCCTCCCAAAGGCTGATCGCCGACAAGTTCGTCTGGCACGGCCTCCGGAAGGCCGTCCGCGGCTGGGCCAGGACGTGCCTCGCGTGCCAGCGCGCCAAGGTGCACCGGCACACCCAGGCCCCGTTGGCCCCATTCACGGTGCCGGAACGCCGTTTTGACCACATCCACGTGGACCTGGTGGGACCTCTGCCCCCCTCGCGGGGTTTCACCTACGTCCTCACCATGGTGGACCGCACCACCCGGTGGCCGGAGGCCGTGCCCTTGGCGTCGACAACGGCGGCCGATGTCGCGCAGGCTTTCATCGCCACCTGGGTCGCCCGGTTCGGCGCCCCCTCAGACATCTCATCCGACCGCGGCCCCCAGTTCACCTCGGAGCTCTGGGGGGCGGTTGCGCAGGGGCTCGGGGTCCGGCTGCACCGAACCACGGCCTACCACCCCCAGGCTAACGGCCTGTGTGAGCGATTTCACCGCTCATTGAAGGCCACGCTCCGGGCCACCCTCCGCGACAGCGGCTGGGTCGACAGGCTCCCCTGGGTCCTGCTGGGCCTCCGGACGGCGCCCAAGGAGGACCTGCGCGCATCCGCGGCGGAGTTGGTCTTCGGACAACCGCTGCGGGTGCCGGGCGAGTTCCTCCCCGACTCCACGGCACCATGGTCCGCGGCACAGCAGCGCTCCGCTCTGCAAGAGACCGCCCAGAGGTTCGCCCCGGTGCCAACGGCATGCCACGGGCACCCACCGACGCACGTCGCCCCGGAGCTTCGCACGGCGGAGTACGTCTTCGTCCGCCACGATGCCCATCGGACACCACTGCGGCCCCCGTACGACGGGCCTTTCCGCGTGCTGGAGACCGGGGCGAAGCACTTCACCCTGGACATCGGCGGTACTCCTGACCGCGTTTCGGTAGACCGCCTCAAGCCGGCCCACCTCGATGTGGACCATCCACTGCCAGTGGCCCGACCCCCACGTCGGGGCCGCCCTCCTGCGGGCGGACCCCCGGCACCGCCCAGCCCCGCCGCCACGGCGCCCCCCGGTCCTGCACCCATCCCAGGGGCAGCCAGGGGCATCCCACCTGGTATCCCTGCACCCCGGACGCCGCCGATCGCCAGGGGGCGCTTCGGCCGGGTCATTCGTCTGCCCCGCAAACTGGCCCTCCAGGTGCGCGGGAATTCTGGGGGGGCGCGTGTGGCGGACACAAAAGCCCACTGGCGTGGTGACATCATTCCACGCACCAAGTGGGCGGTGGCCACGCCCGAGGGGTAGCCGTGGCCTCATGATATACACCGGGCGACCAGCCCGGAGGAGTTCAGTGTTACAGTGTAGTCTTACAATAAAGACGTTTATATGTTACCGCTTGTCCGCTTCCTCCTTGCTCACAAGCAGCGCGCGTAACGCCGCGCTTTAGTATCAGTTGTCCAAGACTTACTTAATTGCGCTGGATTTACAAGACACGGCGGCCCCACGTAAGCGAGCCATTCTTATACACTGCTTGGGTACGGAAGGCCATAGGATTTTCTCTGCTTTGGAACCGGAAAACGACACGTTCCAAGCAGCTGTTGATGCACATTCTGCACATTTCGGGTCTCGGCAGAGTCTTCTCCTCAATTGCTTTCAGTTTCGTCAGTGATCTCAGTGGCCGGGTGATTCAATGATCCAATTTGTGTCTGCACTAAGAGAGCTAGTACAGCACTGCAAATTCGGAGCACTGCAGGACGAGTTAATAAGGGATCAGTTCATTGAAAAAACGTCTTGTGTGCAACTGAGGGAGCACCTGTTTTTAGAATCTGATGATTTATCATTGGGGAAAGCAGTGGATATCGCAAAGCAAATTTAAGCAGCTTTAGCAGCAGTGTGTACAATGGCAGACACCACAGTGACATCTTTGGATATGACAGCACAAGTGCCTGTACAAAAAGTACAAAATACCGCCCAGCGTTTCTCTAACTGTGGATCATTCAAACATGCAGCCCGGTCCTCGGAGTGCCCTGCAAATGGCCAACGCTGTAGGAATTTCCAAAAACTGCACCATTTTGCCCAGTGGTGCAGCTCTTCACCCGTCCTATTGGTTACTACATCAGACACAGCAACTCCATCACGAGTCGCAATCAACTCGGTGACCCAGCCAGTTATTTCATTCAAAAGCTGTGGATGTTATGTGAATGACATTTTCAAGCCGCTTCTGGTTGATACAGGCGCCAAAGTTTCGATTCTGAATAAGGCAACTTATGACCAAATTTTTTTCACTCATTCCCCTGAAACAGACTTCAGTGGCTTTGTCGAGTTATGGCAATACCAACATTACTGTGCTGGGAATGGTGCTGTACCAGTGCTGTACAAAACCACACTGCTGCTTCTTCAGTTTTCTACATTCTTCAGTATAAGTTTGACCAGCCCAAAAGGGCCAAACCACCGACATTACAGGGGCTGGACTGGGTGCATGTTTGGCTGTCTTGTCGCAACAAGCTACAGCCTCAATGGACGGACCCATTGCAAATCATTAAGAGATTGCGAGCAGCCACCTATCGCCTTTACAACGTTACTGATAAAATGTTGATGTTACAAGCAAGTGCGTTTCGCGTGAGTGCTGGATACAACATTTGGCGACGAAGATGGCTGATATTTCATCAAGTTGGGTTGAGATTGGATAAGTAACGATTGTTATGGATTCGTCACTTCCGTTGTTGTGGTTTTAATCCACTGTAAACATTTTTGATTCCATGTACTATTATTGTTGTCGTTTAAGGGAAATAGAGGTTACTATTTTCAAAAGGTAAAAAAGTCAATGTTTTAAATGAAACCGGAACCGGACGACGACGAAGAGGAGGAGGAGGAAGAAAAGGCGGAGCGAGTGAGTCGGAGAAGAAGCCTAGCTGCTTCGAGGTCTGGAGCGAACGATTGGCGAACAAGGGTCACGAGTAAACTTTGGGTTTCCCGGGAAAGGGATTCCTGCGATAGAGTTGTTATCGCTGTGACAGATCAACCAGCATGTCAGGTTTTGCAGTTGATTCCGAGGAGAATCATCGTAGTCCCGTTACGCCTCAAGAACGGGCCATCGGCCATTTTGACTCGCGCCGGGTTTTCGCATCGCTCCAGGTTTTTCATCTCGCTTCACCCATTTTCACCGCATCCAGACGTTTATCGGGTGTGTGTGTGTGTAACGTGGATTTTGAGAAGGATAATTTGTGGCTCGCCGACTGTGAGCCATGGAACGTCCATACCCAAAGGTGTGATTTTTCCAGCCGCCTTTTGAGGACACTTTTGCCTATCTTTGGCAGTGTAACTGCCAATGCAACGGGATTCTGGTCTCGATACGACATCGTACGGACTATCACTGGAGGGGATCGACTTTGGCTTGAAGCCGGAATCAACTTTGGCTTGAAGCCGGGAATGGAGACATTGGGAATGTTCTTCTTTTCGCTCACTTGGAGCACAGTGAGTTATATTGTACGAACCTGATGGTACCATCATCGGAAATATATATTGGTTGTACAATTAATTGATTACTATTGTTGTTGTACTGTTATTCTTGTTTGATGTTAATACAATACTTGTTTGTTGGTAACAATTGGTGTGGTTTCACCATTGATCTTTGACATACAGAATAACACATCTTTCTGCCGTGACTCCTCTCGGGGCCCGGAGGTACACCATGACTGGGGTTTGGTGAGGAGCACGTAACACGATCGAATGTATCGCGTTCAAAAAATCATCAGACAGACACCAAATTGCGTATTTTAGTTTCATTGGGGCGTCTCACAGCTTCTATTGACACAAGAAGTACTTGTATGGTAGTACCTAAATGGTAGTACTTAATAATACTTAGTAAGACGTCATGACGAGATGCCTTGGAATCAACATATTCCTACTACTTGCATGTGTTACCTTATTCCCGCCATGATGCCAAACAACCAAGTTTGTGTTGATGTGAAGTTGTTTGTCCTTTTCTGCTGTGGAATCGAACCCTCCTATGAGCTGGAACCGTATTCCACCTGTGCTGTCGGGTTGCCAGTTGAGAACTTCATAAATAGCAGGAGGGTCTCCATTCTCATCAAAACTCACCAAATTACCAAGATTGTTCATAAAACGAACTTTCCGGAGATAAAACAGCAACTGCCGGTGAGGAACACAGAGTGAAGCATTGTAATATAAACAAAAAAAGAACATTAAAAAAAGTAAAATATCAGAGGAATTAAATCTCATATCATGTTTTAGGTTGGGATTTCTTTGCCCACCATCTTTCTCAAAACAAAGTGAGGCAGAAGTAATCTGTTCCGAATGCAATACAGCACTTGGGTTTAAATGTTTATTTGTCGCCACTGACAAAAAAAAAAACTGCTGGAAGCATTTTGTTTTCAGGTTGTCCATCTGGCTGCCCATTCGTCCATCCATTCATGCATCTGTGGTTGTATTACGTTAACGCGATAACTGAAGAATGGCTGAAGGGAACAAAGTCAAACTTTGTACAAGTATGTATAATGATGCAATAGAAAGAAAGAACCACCTTTGGAGGCCATTTTTCCCCACAGAGAAAGGGTTGGTATAATGATGCAATGATGAACTGATTAGATTATGAGGTCAAGAGATCAAAGTCACAGGTCAAAGGGCCCATCAGGTGAAAATTCTCTTACTTGTGAACCATTGATGGAGTTTTGCCCAAACTTGATATAAGTATACAGTGGTGAGAAAAGTTTGTGAACCCATTCAAATTTTCTGTATTTGTGCATAAATTTGACCGAAAATGTGAGCAGATCTTTATCAAAATCCACATAATATATCAAGAGAACCCGATTAAACAAATAGCACGCAAAAAGAAAAATCTACTTTTTCATTTATTTATTGAGCAAAATGATCCAACATTCAATTTATTTGTCGGAAAAAGGATGTGAACCTTTACATTCATAACTTGTGGCACCCCTCTGTGCAGCAATAGCTTCAACCAAATGTTTCCTGTAACTCTTCATCAGTCCTGAACATCGGCTTGGAGGAATTTTGGCCCAATCGTCATTAAAGAACTGCTTCAACTCGGATATCTGTGGCGTCTCTTGCATTAACTGCTTGCTTCAGGTTCTGCCAAAACATTTCAATTGGGTTCAGGTTTGGACTTTGACTTGGCTATTCCAAAATTCAAAATCTCTTCTGCTTCAGTCATTCTGTTGTGTGTTTAGGATTGTTGACTTGCTGCATGATCCATGACTGCACTTTCTGTTAAGCTTCAGCTCAAGAACAGATGCCCTGACATTGTCTTGTTTAATTTGCTGATACAAACCAGAATGCATAGATCTGTCAATGATGGCAAGCCGTCTGGGTCCTGAGGCAGCAAAGCAGCCCCAAACCATGATACTCCCACCACCATGCTTCACTGTTAGGGTGAAGTTCTTTTGTTGGATTGCAGTGTTTGGTTTTCGCCAAACATAATGTTTGTCATTAAACCCAAAAAGGTCCACTTTTGACTCATCTGCCCACATAACATTCTTCCAATAGCCTTCTGGATCATCCAGGTGGTCTTTGGCAAACTTGAGACTGCAGCGATGTTCTTCTTGGAGAGCAGTGGTTTCCTCCTTGCTACACCATTGTTGTTCAGTGTTTTCCTGATGGTGGACTAATGAACACTGACATTAGCCAATGCAAGAGAAGTCTGCAGATCCTTATAGTTAGGCAGCTTAGCAATTTTTGAGGGAACGACTTTACAAAAGTACCATTTTTATTTTAGTGGTTCATTGGACCATATGCAATAGAATTAGGACCGGAGGCAAGACATATACAGTGTTTGACTTTTGCGCAAATACGACTCGCACAGCATAATATCGAGCAATACATTTATGCAAATAAATCATCAGCTATTGGAGTTAGACTAAAATCGTAAATACATAAATTGCTGGACAAATTACCTTGAACAACATGTTGTCTGTTCTAAAGCTATATTGTCATTACATCCTTGTAGTTGCGTACATGTTAGATATATGAGAGGTGCGCGAGTCACAAGTATAACACATTTGTATAAACACTCTGTATTATATTACTAATTATTATTACATGGAAGCGTAAGATTTATTATGCAGGCATGCATAAGTTTTACAAATAACACTGCATGTAATGAAATAAAAGTTAGCCTCCTTGTTGAAAATATATACATAATTGTTTTTTGTCCTTGGTTTTTGTCCAATAAAAAGGTGAAGAACACTGTATATTTCTTGCCTCCGGTCCTAAATCTATTGTATATGGTCTGATGGACCACCAAAATAAAAATGGCGCTTTTGTCAAGCCGTTCCCTATTTTCGATAAATATGCTGCTAAGCTGCCTGACTAAGATGCCTAAGCCATCTAAGATGGGATTACTTGCGACCTTCTGGAATATTGTACGCCTTGCTATTGGAGTGATTTTCATTGGATGACCATTCCTGGAAAGAGTAACAACGGTGTTGAATTTTCTCCAGCTCTTGGAATGATTTTCATTGGATGGCCACTCCTGGAAAGAGTAACAAGGGTGTTGAATTTTCTCCATTTGACAATATCCGCCTGACAGTGGATTGGTGGAGCCCAATATCTTTATGCTGGAAAAACACACCAAATTTATAAAATTGAACAGCATTTGCAGATTGTCACTAAATTGGTAAACCAACTATTTTTGAGGTCAAAAGGTCAAAGGTCAACACAAGGTCAAACTTCCAAAATCATGAATTTTCATCTGAAAAAATGTCAATTTTCTATTGACTTGAGAATTAAACAGCAATTACATAGTGTATCGCTGATTTGGGAAACCAACTACTTAAAGTCAAATAGTTAAAGGTCAACTCAAGGTCAAACTACTAAAATCATCAATTTTCACTTGAAAATCATCAATTTTATTCCGATTGACTTGAAAGTTAAACAGCAATTGTATAGTGCCTCATTGAATTGGCACACCAAATATTTTAAGGTCAACTCAAGGTCAAGCTTATAAAATCATCAATTTTCATCTTAACAATCATAAATTTTCATCCAATTAACCTGAAATTGTAACAGCATTTACATAGTGCTTCACTGAGTTGGTAAATAAAAGATTTTTGAGGTCAAAACGTTAAAGATCAAGTCTAGGTCAAAATTCCAAAATCATCAATTTTCATCTGAAAAATCGTCACTTTTTCATCCTATTGTCCTGAGCATTGATCAAGATCGTCAATTATAATCTTGATGAAATGGACAATTTGCTGGATTAATGGCAACCTTTTTTGGGGGGCGTGGGAGGGGAGGGGGGGGGGAGAGTGGATTTTGCAAGTATCGTCTTCTTGTTATTCTGTCTGTCTGTGTTTGTTACTTGTGAAAATCTAAGATTTTTCAAGTATATTGTTTGGTCTTGTGCATTATTACTTGGGCAAAAAATGTTTTTTTGATTACCAGCAAAACAATTTTTCCAGCGTAGCCCATCGGGCAGAGCCGTCTCGAACAGTTTGTCCGTCTGTATGTATGTATGTATGTATGTATGTCCCCTCAAACGTATAACAATCAGAGCTGATAATCTGGTCACATGACAGGGTGATCTGATTACGTCTGATGTCATTACGGCAGTGCTGCGGCAAACTCTTCACGCACCACCATTTTGATTTATATGCCGTTCATGCCAAACATATTGTTGAACCTGTCATATATCACAATTGCCATGCTCTACCTTTACGTTTTTCATTCAGTGTGAAACACAAACAAACCGATTGTTAAAATGACCATCAAATATCGAAAGCATCGTCTTCCAACAATACGGTATGTATAGGCCTTAGGTGTTATGACTCACCATCAGCTTCAGACAAATTAAACCCAGGTTTCTTTATACAGTGATGTTGTTTCATTAGTATCGTTTTCAGAATAAATAATTTTGTAATAATATTACAGTAAATATAACCATAACACTTTAATCCCAATGTCGTGAATGGAAAGCTGATGCATTGAAGCGGTGTAAAAGCGGAGGTAAGAAATTCACCTCAGTTTTTTAAAAACAATATAATTTTCGTAATAATAACGTAACGTTGTTATTATAGTATATCTAATCGCAACACTAATCCCTTTGTAGTGACTGCAACGTTACTGGAGGTTAAATCGATATCCCATATATATTAAAGTAGCGGAAGTTTTGTGTCCGGCCGTCATGCTACGTCATTACGTATATGATGTCATTACGGCGTAAACACCCGCTCACTACAAGATAGAGTCCCTGTATATAGAGAGTTGTGTCAACTCAAATTTGGACGCCATTTTGTGTCTAAGTGTGTCGGATTAGATATACATGTACATTCGCGATATGGGGTGATATATTCTAAACCTGCTAAAAAAAAATTTACTACACATATTTAGTCTTATTATTACATACAGGTGATATTTGTTTTGTCAAAAACTCAGCTATTGCCGTGAAAAAGAGCTGTGTGGTGATATTAAAAGTGGTATGGCAATGCATATTACAAGCCAACACTGCATATAAGAGCTAACATTATAAATAAGACAAACCAATGCTGTCGTTCTCTGAATTTTAATAACTTTTAGAAAGGAGTGTGGGCATATCCAATATTTTTTAAAGGGTGCCGAGAGCAATTCCGGTGTAGGACTTCCAGCCGACATATAGTCTAACACACTTAAAACAAATTCTGTACGTGGTATTGCCATATTTCTATAGTGTACAACTTTAGTTTTATCGACATTTATATTAAATTTCCATTGTAATGATTTAACAAGCTGCAAGTCAGCTTCCGTCTCTGACATAAGGAAAACGTCATCGGCATCTAGTAAGATTGAAACGTTCATTTATTACTACACCCTTGCCCAGAACTCTGATGGATATTGCCTGATCGATTAATATGTTTCATAGCTGGCGACTTAATTAACACTTAATTTTCGACTGCGCCAAGCCGTAATTAAACAGAGAAAAAACTTTTTAAAATACCTGCAGTGTGCACGGTTCGTCTAGTCGAACAGATATGGAAAAGCACAGATAAGACGTCGTATTCACCATAACTTGTTTAATTTCACCAGGAACACGATGAGGCACGAGGCACGATGAGATGAGGCACGATGAGGCGATGAGCAGATAGAATTGCTTTTGAACATCGATCATCAAGCGGCGTGGGCCTACCTGGCAGAGTCTCGAGGAGTCGATCGCTTTCCAGCTCTTTCGTCTGACTTTCGCTTCCCAAATTTGTCTTCTGACTTTATCACTTGGAAATCTATACATCTTATATTTCCCAGATTGGTTTGAACAACCAAAAGCAGAACAACCAGTCATTTTGTTTGGCAATAAACAACATTCCCGTACCAAGCTGACGTTCACGCACGGTGAAGTTAGACACAAAATGGCGCCACGAAATCACGTGACCAGAAATCTCGGGTCAGCGCATGGCGCAACTCTCTTTATACAGGGACTCTACTTCAAGAGCAGCAGGAAGGGCCATTCCTCTTTGGGGTATATAGGTTACAGTCTCTCTATGATCGGGTCTCAAGAACATTGGGTGTGTGTTAATTTACCAAGTTTTTTGTAGAGAGAGATCGCCAAGTGACTTAAGCATCCGAGCAAACACTCCATTCAAAACCATTTAGGAACGGGTGGCTTGGCAAGCGCTAGCTAGCTGCTTGAGCACACCTCCAACCCGTGTCAGGAATATATATCATGGTAGATCATCGCGCAGCTTTGTAAATAAGACTTATCTCACGGATATCTGGATTCCTTCAACATTTCTCTGTTTAAAACAGCAATAGCGTTTGTTTGAAAAAAGCTAATTATATGCGTGTGTGGGTTGTAATATTTCATAAGCGCGGGATAAACGGTTGATCTGTTCGCGTGTTACACTTAGAGGGATGATTGTTTGAAACGAAGGGTCTACCACTGATGCAGTGGGGAGCTAAGTACTGGGGAGCTATTAAACTGGGACATGCATGGAAACTTTGTGCGTGTAGAATTATTGTGGGTTGTGTTGTGGAAAATCCTCAAAGGTGGAAGGCCATTCAAAATGTTCTCGGAATAACATGATTGGTAATCTTTATCTTGCTCACCCTGTGCTTTGCGAGACTGCTTGATAGCTGGGGAAGAATGGATTCCAGCCGGTTTCTGCTGGGGAAGGCAATGGCAAACCACCTAATGTACCGCATGATGGAGCACCCATGGGCGAGGTGCTTGGAGGGGAGAGATAGACGGATGTTTCTGTGTCAGACACGAGATAACTCTCAAATTAACTATGCTGTAAGAAGGCCCGCTACAATTTGCAAACATTGAGGCACTGGATCTGGTGTTTGTTTTGGCAGCACAGATGATGACGTAAGAAAGAAGATAGACTTGAACAAGGTTGGCATTTCAATGGTGTTCGTTTGGTGGGTCGATACAATCTTGTGTGAACTGTGAAACAAGGCAATTTAAAATGTTTGGGATTGTCTTGAAGTGAAGGGAAGGCTGGGGTGCTGGTGAAGAATTTCCGACGGCTGAATACTCTCCAACCTCGGTGAACGGGACTTCATCAAGATCCTCTAGGGTTATTCACAGCCGTCAAGGGCAAAGGTAAGATTTAGTGAATTTACGGTACATATTGTCAGAAGGCATTTTTGCAGAACGATGGGAAAGGTGAGCAAGATGCAAGAGTGGATGATGGTCCTGATAATATTAATAAGTAGGAGTGAGGGAAGAGATGGTGCAGGGTGGACCATGGCTTGATGTGCTCTAACGATTGTACACTTCACAAATTGAGTGGACAGATAGACTGATTTATGGACCGGTGAGTCCCGACAATACAATATCTACAAAGAGGAAGAAACGTGGCATAGTGCTACCCGAAAGAATAATTGGACATCCTCTGAACACTTTCTTGGCTATGTCTTTGCAGCATGCCCCGCACATGAATAAATGGAAAGGTTGGGTGTGCACACAGCTTCACCATTCATCCAAGCTAGGATTGCCTCTCTCAGTAATTCCATTCACAGGGCAAGATATATTTGGATATTTGATACGTAGACAAAATGAACCAATTTTAACCAACATACAAGACACAGGTCCATCTAGAAAAAGAGCAATAGCTGAAATTGTTGAGGTAGCAAACAGAGAGGAAGGATTGGTTTGTTTAGTTCAGCGAAATTGGAGTGGCATCTACCTTAGGGGACTCACAGTGTCTGTATGATGCTTAGCAAAGGAAATGAGAGGTAATTTCAATGTAATTGTTAATTGTTTGCAAAATATTTTTTAGTTGTTGACATTTTCATGTACGAGTATTCATTTATGACAAGGCTCAAGTGTGCATGCTGAGCATGAGAAAATGTGTTGCAGGATTCGTGGAATCTTCAAGGTTGGACATGGTCATTGATGGAAAACTTACATTGATTTCCATAAAAGGAAGAGAATAAAATAAAATGCAGATCTTGGGAAAATTCTTGGAAAATAAAGGGAAAGGACCCGGGAGTGGACTTAATTATTGGATGCAGTTTAGGAAATCCTATACTGGCAAATGATGTTATTGTGTGTTTAGGGGGCATCTTGGAAAATTGAACTAAAAAAAATTTGGAACAATTGATTTTCCAATTGTTGGAGAGCTAATAAATGGGAGTCACATGATGATCATGTGGCGGCTTTTTGGACAATTGTCATGTCATTCTTCATCTGGCATAGGAAAGTGTGTGTTTATTAATTTTGGGAATATAATGATATGGGAAGAATTGATAATGAATAAAGGGGAGCTGCACATATTAACAAGGATAGACCAGATGCATGGAGGCTGGATAATCTATTGTGGGATAAAAGGGTGATCTGAATGTGGACATCGTCTGTGTTTCTAAAAAAAATGTGGACGAAAATTGATGAACAAACTTTATGGAAATGACACCCACCTTGATATGTCAATAATAATAGTACAGATTCAAAACGGGTGCATAATGTATGGTTTGTGTATCTCCCAAAAGTATTGAAGGATACGGTAGTATACCTGTCTAGAAATAAATAACATGACATGGTCGGGATATATTAATGGAATAAAAGAGATATTTTTATTATCAAGGTTATCTCATTTAGGAAAAGCAGATGGAGATGCTAAATGGCTCCTTCTTTTGATTTGCTGTGTTACAAGCAGCCATTAATTAATGGTTAGAGGGGGATTGTGAATAACCTTGGGATGCCATTTTGATAATAACCATATGATTACAGAATGCTGTTTGTGTGTAAAGGGATTGTGTTCATCACTTCTGGAGAATAGGAATTTTGAGAAAATTACCCAAAATTGTAAGGATAGATGACATTTAGTAAGATGGATATGGGTGTGACTATGGGGGAGAGCTCACTAAGACGAGCCGGACGATGGGAGGAAGGAGACTTCTTCTTCAAATACTCCCTGAAAATGGTAATATTTATACTAGGATGGAGGTTGATAGTACCAGGTAATTTGGTCTGTGTAAAATTTTGCTGAATTGATAACACAATGAAATGTATCAACAGTCTTGTTTTGAAGGGGAAGGAAGTGGCATTTACCTGCAGCCTAATTGTTCTGAGGTTGTGCATCCGTATGATTAGAAATCCCAGGTTTTAAAATCTGGTGGAGGTCTTATGCGGAGGCACAATCACTTGGTAGATAAAGGGTACTGGATGTAAACAGCAACTTCTATGGCCATAAAGGTCAAACTAATTGGAAAAAAAACTGTAATTGCATACGTAATTTGCAAATGCGTATTTGGTAAATAAAGAAGGGAATTTATTGATCCCTTTATTTGAAAATATTTCAAAGGTCCATTAAAATGTTACACTGTGGCAGGTGTCAGGTAGGGAAAACCCATTGGATGAATATAAAGATCTATATATATATAAAACAATTATTTTTTTTGGCAAAGCCTAAGAAATTGTAAAAGTCTGAAAATAAAAAGAAGTACGATTGTAAACAAAATGTCTAAGAGTTCAGGGATAAGGGAGCAACATCCCATGATTGTGCAAATGTTTGCATGGTTGGGAAATATATTTGGAGGAGTAGCAGCTAAGACACTCCGATACCTATTTGTTGGATTGGTGATTATATTGGCAATAGTTTTGGTGGTGGCCTGCATAAAAACCTTGGTGGCAGTGTGTCTGAACAAAATAACTAACCATGAAATGGTGCTTAGAGGGAGAACCAAATGTGGACTCAGATGAGGAAGTCCCTTATGGTGACTTGGACAAAGAGATAAAATGGCTGAATCAAATAATGATACAGATGGATGGTGTAGATTCAGAATAATAAGATAACAGGATGTTATGTATTGTGCCGGTCTTATAAGGCCAGTGAAACAATATCACCAAAGTTTGAAACCAGGAAAACTGATGTGACTTCAAGTACCATTTTCAAAATCAAATACTATTTGTAGAAACTGTTGACTAGCTCCTTAAGTTAAAAAAAAAAAAAAATGTAGCGAATCTATGATAATGAATAGATCATGCTTTTTTGATTTGGGCCAAGGATATTTCAACCATAATAAACGCACCACATTTCAAATACATGAGTTAAGCATTTATGAGATGTATGAAGCACTCATTTTATACTTGGTTGGTAATAATAATAGGAAAATTTCTGATATAAAGTTAATATAGCAATCAATTTCCTCTTTAATTTGTATTGTTTGTTTTACAAACAAACAAACTTTGTTTTACAAACAAAAATTACAAACTTTACACAAAAAACTTTTACACAAAAAATTTATGTCTCTTCGAAAAGATCGACTGGACAACCCTCCCATCTACTTTCTCAACAATCCTGTCCAAGAAGTTCTGTCGCTCAAGCTTTTGGGTCTCACTATCTGCCATGATCTTTCTTGGGAAAACCACATTTCCAAGCTGGCCTCCAAAGCCAGTCGCCGACTGGGCATCCTCCGTCGTGAGAAGTCCTTCCTAGGCACACCTGAGCTCCTCACCACATACAAGGCTTTCATCCGCAGCTCAATGGAATACTGTTCTCCCCTATGGGCCGGTGCTCCTGCCTCACACCTAGCTCGTCTTCACGCTGTTCAAACCAAAGCTTTCAGAATCATTGGAATCTCCCGCGATGAAGCTATCTCTGAGGGCCTTTCACTCACTCACCGCAGGCAGGTAGGTGGTCTTTCTGTCTTCTACCGACTCCACTCCGGCCTTGCTCCCCCAGCTCTCTCTGTGCTCTGTCCCCCAAATATTCCTACAGGTCGCACAAGATCTGCCAGCAACCCTCTGATGGTTAAACTGCCAAAATCTCGGTTCTCTGCTCACCTTCACTCTTTCATTCCTCTTTTCTCCCACCTCTGGAACAAACTCCCACACTCCCTTCAATCCCCACTCCTCCCTCCAGGTCTTTAAAACAGCTGTTCACCACCATCTCTTATCTTCCCCCATCCAAAACCTTGATCTTTTCTACCCCCACTAATTCACCCCAGATCCACCTTGTTTGAAATTCCAACTTCTTTCCTGGAAGTCCTTGGTGTCCTTGCATTTTATACTTCTCCCACCAACCCCCCCCCCCCTTTCCCATGCCTCCTCCCCCCAAGCCCTCTCCCTCCCACACATCTCCCTGCTCTCAAATGTTGTGTTTGTGTGCTTCCCCTTCTCTCCCCATCTTGTCTTCCGCTCCCTCTTTTGATATATTTTGTTTGTCTGTTTGATTTGTTTGTGAAAGAAATGTTAGCTCTTTCATGAGCCTCGATTCTGTACACAAAAATAAAAATAAAAATAAAATAAAAAAATTCACAATTCATCACACCACAGTCTATCATTGTGTGCATGTCATCCTGACCCTGAGCCTCTCCAGTCCCCTATCCCTACTCCCTACTTTCTTCTTTGAGTGACGCCGAACCCATGATTCCCCCCTCCCCATTTATTTGTCTCTCTTTCCTTTATAAAGCAGTGTTCGAAGGCTGAAAATTTAGAGATGCTTGATGGTGTACTGTGTTCACCCTGGTGTATTTGCTTAGTATTTTGTTGCTGTAATCAAGTTGAACGAATCTCTCCGAGTATTAAACCTTCATTGATTAACTATGAGAGTACATTGAATTTTTTCCTCGACACACCTCAGTTTCATGATCTTATCCAATTTTTCCTGTTCATTCAAGCATTCAAAGCCAAAATTTATATAAAAACAAAAGTGATCAACAGCAAAACAAGAAGACGTCATGCGGAGCATGATACTTGCAAAATCCGCCCCCCCACCCTGAAGAAAAAAAATCCATTGATACAGCAAATTGCCCATTTCATCAAGATTAAAATTGGCAATCTTGATCAAAGCTCGGGTCAATAGGAAGAAAAGTGACGATTCTTCAGATGAAAAATGATGATTTTGGAAGGTTACTTTGAGTTGACCTTTGACCGTTTGACCTCAAAAATAGTTAGTTTCCCTATTTAGTGACTCAATGTGCAAATGCTGTTCAATTTTCAAGTCAATCGGATGAAAAGTAAGGATTTTAAAAACTTGGCCTATGTTGATCTCAAAAATAGTTGGTGGTTGAATTCAGTGACCATATATGTAAATCCTCTTAGAATTTCAAGTCAATCAAATGAAAATTGGTGATTTTAGAAATTCGGCCTATGTTGACCTTTTGGCCTATGTTTACCTAAAATATAATTTGTGGTTGAATTCAGTGACCAGATATGCAAACCCTCTTCAAATTTCAAGTCAATTGGATGAAAATTGAGGATTTTATAAATGTGGCCTATGTTGACCTCAAATATACTTGGTGGTTGAATTCAGCGACCACATGCAAGTCCTCTTCAAATTTCACGTCAATCGGATGAAAATTGTGGATTTTAGAAATTTGGCCTATGTTGACCTCTTGGCCTATGTTGACATATTGGCCGATGTTGACCTTTTGGCCTATGTTGACCTAAAAATACCTGGTGGTTGAATTCAGTGACCAGATATGCAAGTCCTCTTCAAATTTCAAGTCAATCGGTTGAAAATTGAGGATTTTAGAAATTCAGCAAAGTTGGTGACCTTTGGCCTATGTTGACCTTTTGACCTTTTGGCCCCAAAAATAATAGGCTTCTTGCTTTTGACAAACTCTACCATTTGGTGAAGTTTCGTGAAGATCGGTTGAAAATTGTGACCTGTAGGCCGGTGACAAACAAACAGACAGACAGACAGACAGAACCAAAAACGCAACCGACCAATATACTTGAAAAATCTTCGATTTTGCAAGTAATAAATCTGAGAAAGGACACGAATATTGACTTGCTGATTGACATCGGTCTACTTATTACCATAGTTTACTTAGTATTTGCGGGAATTATCTTTCACAGTTTTACTTTCAAACTGTTTTTGTGGGAATTATCATTCGAGGAAAATGTGTATCTGCATGTGCAGTTAACCCTCGCCATTTGTGGTGTTTGTTACATCTCTTTGATTCCCACAAATGGTGAAACTGTGAATGGTGATATAAAAGACTTATGGAAAAAGAGGGGTATCTACCCAATGCTCAAATATAACCATATTTCGACAAGAATAAATGAAGTAAAAGTGTAATAAACGTGTGACTAATACATTTATGTATTATCTATAGTTCTATGCTATAAGAGAGCCATTTGTCTTTCTGTGTGTCACAATTTTCCTCAGAGAAGAAGTTCATCAGTGAAGGCTAGGTTCATCAGTGAAAAAAAAATAAAAAATTTTGAAAAAAAAGGTTGGATTGTTTTGGGGATTTATTTTTTGAAATGCTCTATAGTAGCTTAGCCTTTGCAGCTTAATTTTCATTTTCATTTGTTAAATTTTGTATTTTGTACTGTTAAATTTTTGTTAAATACTGTTAATTTTTTATAAGACCATGTGCATGTAAATAAATTGGAAAGATCCAGGTAGATTGCCCGCATGTAAAATGGACATGTTATGTTTGTGGGGTAGGCAGTGATATGTTGTCAGGTAGATTTGTAGGTAGGTGCTCCGTATGCCGGGTAAGAACCATCACCATGTAATAAGGTTTGCTTAGCCGAATGTCGGATAAGTGTTTATCTGTCCCCGTCACCAGGGGGCGGGGCATGTTAACTAGCTTCGGGCATAAGGATAAATTATCCCTTGTATGTCTTACCCGATGTGATTTATCCTTTGTCTCTTTTGGCACCGCACCATCGACACTAGTGAGGAAATGCACATTAATTAAACCATAATAAATAATAAAACCAAGCGGAAGCCAGTTCTGAACACTGCCGATGGACACCACCATCTACATCGCCTGGCAGGCACACATGGTTCAGGCAGGCCGAGAGCCACGCCCAGAGGGACAGTGATTGGGTGGGAGTTGACCAACGGGAAGGCCGGGGTACGAAGGGACTCGTGATTAGCCAGGGCGGAGCAAGAAGCTACCCGCTGATTGGGGAAGGGAAGGCCGAGGAGGAAGCAGAGCGCCGATTGGCAAGGACCACCGATGACATCAGAGGCGAGCAAGAAGTGGCACGCTGATTGGTGGAGAAGTGCTGATGATGTCACCGCCCGACGTTAAAATAACTCTTGGACGAACATTTTCTCTCTTGCCCTCTGCTCTGACCCTCCACTCTTGCCCTCTCTTGCCTTCTCTCTCGCTTGCCCCTCACGCCTTCCTCCGCCATCAACTCTCTCTCTCTCTCTCTTGGTTCCGGACTCTGGGAGAAGACGGTTGTGCATGGATGGAGGGCTTCAGGAAGCGATCGGACCGACCGTATTCGGAGACGCCACTGGGAACTGCGGTTCTCTGTGCAGAGGACAGGTGTACGAAGTCAAGCACGGCTGGAGGAGTGCCCTGCACGTGGCCCATTCGCCTCGCGTGGGAGGCCTTCATCGAGGCCTAGTGAGGCCTGTTTCACGCCAACGTGCGCGCTTCATGCGCAACATCACCAGTGCCCCGGACGATTTTGATGACCCTAACGAGACCTCACCAGTGATCGGAGCTAAGATACACACCACACAATTATTTTCAGTTATCCTTTTCCTTTGTCTCTGTTCAAGTCTGGTGTGGGGGACGTCCCATTTAGGAACATTGTTTATTATCACATGTTTTATTTTGTATTACCAGCATTCCATTTAATAAACCCCTTCGTTGTTTTTTGTACATTTTAAATCCTGTGTTGGTTTGAGTTTATTTTCGGCAGGTTTGAGGACTGCGGCGGGACCACAGGTAAGCTTTTCAGCTTCCTCGTCTTCTTTCTTCCTCCCGCGCATATATAGTAAAATCCGCATTTGATCATCGCCTTCGGAGTTAAAAGCTCGCTATTGGCCATCCGTGACTCTCCTGGTGTTAACTGGGAGGGAATCACACGATACTATTTTGTACTGTTAATTTTCTGTTAAATACTGTTAATTTTTTATAAGACCATGTGCATGTAAATAAATTGGAAAGATCCAGGTAGATTGCCTGCATGTAAAATGGACAAACTTTCCTTGAATCACTCCATTGTATAAGAAACCTGCTGTATTGAATGTTCACAGGATAATGCAGCACCCATTGTACCCACTTTATGTTTGTTGTACACCGCTCCTTTCCTATGCCATCTCCAGGCATTGCAAATCGTCATTGCCGGGCACCAAAGGGGGCTCGGCAGTGACGCACGCTGAAAGAGAGTACTCAGTTTTCACTCTGGTTTCTTGTTTTCTTGCTTTCTTGTTTGTTTGTTGTACACCGCTCCTTTCCTATACCATCTCCAGGCATTGCAAATCGTCATTGCCGGGCACCAAAGGGGGCTCGGCAGTGACGCACGCTGAAAGAGAGTACTCAGTTTTCACTCTGGTTTCTTTCTTACTTTCTTGGTTGTCCGGGCGATATCTCAGCCATCCTTTGAGCTAGGAAGCTGAAATTTCGGCACAGTAGTGAGCAAGTCCTTTGTCAAATACGGTATTTTTTGTTTTTTGAATAATCAATTAATTGAGGAGTTATTTAATTATTAGCGTTTAATTAAGTACTTATTTAATTAATTAAATTTCATTTCTCTTCTGACCATTATTAACTCAAGCACCTTTTGAGTTAGGAAGCTGATATTTGGACATGCCAATGACCGGGTGATTTGGCTGCAAAGGATATTTTTGATTTATTAATTAATCAATTAATCGATTAATTATTTAATTATTCGATTAATGACAAAAAAAAAATTTTTTTTTAAGTTACAGATTCTGATGAAATAGTGGTAGTTTATGTGTTCTCTGACCAAATTGATTAATAATTTAATTTTTTTATGATTATTATTTATTTATTTTCATTATTAATCATTTATTTATTTTCTTTCTCATTTGGCCAATATCTCAGGCACCTTTTGAGCTGGGAAGCTAATATTTGGACATGAGTGACCAAGTGATGTGGCTATCAAGGATATTTTTGATTTATTGATTAATCATTTCATCTATTAAGTATTTATTGATTAATCGATTAATTATTTATTGAGTAATCAATTATTTAATTTTTTATAAATGACTTATTTAATTAAATTTCTAAAAGATACATCTTCGGATGAAGCACTACTGGTTTAGTTATGCGATTAGCCAATTGATTATGAAAATATTTTGTGATAATCTTTTATTGATTTTAATTATACAATTAATCAATCAATTAGTGTACACCTCTCCCTCCCAATGCAGCCTCAATGAGCTGCACTGCGGTATTGCCGGGTGCCGGAGGCGCCCCGGCAATGCCGCGCTGCAGCATATTTAATTATTTGGCATGGGGCGGTGTACTTTGAATGTATGTGTACTTGTTTTCTTTCTTGTTTGTTTGTCCGGACGATATCTCAGCCATCCTTTAAGCTAGGAAGCTGAAATTTCGGCACAATAGTGAGCAAGTCCTTTGTCAAAAACGGTATTTTTTTTTTTGATTAATCAATAAATTGAGGAGTTATTTAATTATTAGCGATTAATTAAGTACTTATTTAATTAATCAAATTTCCTTTCTCTTCTGACCATTAACTCAGGCACCTTTTGAGTTAGGAAGCTGATATTTGGACATGCCAATGACCAGGTAATTTGGCTGCAAAGGATATTTTTGATTTATTAATTAATCAATTAATCGATTAATTATTTAATTATTCCATTAATGACAAAAAATTTTTTTTTTTTAAAGTTACACATTCTGATGAAATAGTGGTAGTTTATGTGTTCTCTGACCAAATTGATTAATAATTTAATTTTTTTATGATTATTATTTATTTATTTTCATTATTAATCATTTATTTATTTTCTTTCTCATTTGGCCAATATCTTAGGCACCTTTTGAGCTGGGAAGCTAATATTTGGACATGAAGGACCAAGTGATGTGGCTATCAAGGATATTTTTGATTTATTGATTAATCATTTCATCTATTAATTATTTATTGATTAATCGATTAATTCTTTATTGAGTAATCAATTAATTATTTAATTTTTTATAAATGACTTATTTAATTAAATTTCTAAAAGATACATCTTCGGATGAAGCACTAGTGGTTTAGTTATGCGATTAGCCAATTGATTATGAAAATATTTTGTGATAATCTTTTATTGATTTTAATTATACAATTAATCAATCAATTAGTGTACACCTCTCCCTCCCAATGCAGCCTCAATGAGCTGCACTGCGGTATTGCCGGGCGCCGGAGGCGCCCCGGCAATGCCGCGCTGCAGCATATTTAATTATTTGGCATTGGGCGGTGTACTTTGAATGTATCTGTACTTGTTTTTGTTTCAATCATTCAGGAGTTCACCTTTGTGCTCCTCCTACCTTGTGCTGTCGTTTTAGACTGTAATTTGTGCCTATTTCAACTCGTATGTTGCAGGCTAATGCAAAACGGGTGTGATGCACCCTTTTTGAACTGAATTGTCAATGGATGAAAAATTTATGTTTCATGTGGACAATAAAAACAATTAAATTGATGAAATGAAATAAACCATATTAGTTGTGTTAGGTGTTTACCTGTCTGTGTGAAAATTCAGATATATTGGCACAAGAACCATTCTCAAAAGGTCCAACACCTGCAGCGCAACTCCTCAGGTCGTGCAATGCGTGGGCTATGGCATGTACTGCCATTTGAATGTGGTAGGTGTTTCGGATTTCATGTACATCTGTGAATATTGTATCCACATCACTCAATCTTTCTTGACCTGTGCACATCTGAATAAGTTGATTCTCACCGTTCCAGGTACAGTTAAACGTCACTTCCCAAAGATTCAATAAAAACACATCCAGGGAGCCATCTTTGTCAGGACTTTTCAAGATGACTTCTGCATCATTGCCTCTGGTCAATTTATTAATGCTCTTTTGTCGTTCCCTTTTATTTTGAAATGAAAATTTATCTATCAATGTAATGTTCCCTCCAAATCCATGAGGATGAGTGAAGTTACTTGTTGACCTTATTGATAATCCACATTGAGATGTTCTTTGATAAATTACTTGTGTTTGCATATTGCCATTTGAGATCATCATTCCTGGTTTCAAGTTTATTAAGAATTCTCGCAAACCAGGAATATTTCCTTGTTGTAAAGCAAATCCAATTGCACCTTGAAAGATGTGTCTGGATTGTGACTCTTTTAAATACAACGAGCCAACCCATGCTTCTGTTGCAATCCATGTCATGCCTGTTATATTTCTATCTAAAAGCTCTTCTGCAAATGGGAATAAATCTGTCTCCGTAGTGAAGAGCACAACGACACTTGCTTTTGCTTCAATAATTTCTTCAACTTCCTCATTTAAAAAAAGGTAAAAGTCAATACCTGTTAAATAATCCTTTCGTATTTGCATGAAAGCAGGCTCTCGCATTCCAAATATGACGTAGAAAGGAGAAAAAGGACACTCACCAAGCTTCCTGTAGGCAGTTTTATCCCGCACTTTTGGGAGACTATGATGGAAAGCAACGCAAACACCATCTGCTTCTGTTTCAGCTAAAATCTGTGTTATTCCATTCTTTCCATACTCATCATCAACTGATAACATCCCAACATAGTGCCAAGCAAAGTACCGAACCAGGTTTGCAATCGCAGTGGCTTGGAAAGCATCACTCGGTACTGTACGGACAAATGAAGGAAATCGTTTCTTGTCACTCAAGCACTTACACGTTGATGTGATTCCGACCTGAAAGTAGGACACTTATGTATTATAATGTCCTAAACTACTTAAATTCTCTGTAAGCTAAATTAATGAAGCATTTCTTCTTCAATCTCGATACCTTAGCTAACTGGGTTCAATGGGTATGGTTTGGTTCAATGCTTGCGGCCTATCTAATATATCCTCTTGTACCTATTATTTCTTCTGTTTGATCTGCTGCCATTTTGTCCTCCAGCTTAAATAATAGAATCTTAAATTTTCTCCTCTGTGATGGGATTCCATTTTTCCATCTTTCCTAAATGTATAGGTAGGTGTATGGTTTTCTAAATGAAAAAAACCTAAATGTATAGGTTTTCCATCTTTCCATGTTTCCTGTTTCCTTTCCAACTCTGCTTCTTTTCTTGCAACCTCTCTGTGATGCCAACCAGGATATTTTTCCCCTCATAACGCTCCATATTAATTTGCAGGTCGCTGCTTCCTCCATATTCTCTCTTCTCAAGCTATCCCATTGTGTTATACATGGTCGGTGAGGAAGGCTGATGGCAGTCAAACAAAATCCTTTGCTCTACCAGAACGGGCTTCAAGTGTTCTGCCTCTCGCAGTCAAAGGGTTATAGTATAATGGTGATGAATTGGTAAATGGATGCACAAAGTGGTTGTCATTGACTTATTGGAGAATGTTGACAAATTATGGCAATGTATGGATGGACAAGTGTTTTCCAAACGCAAAGACTGGGCCTTGTACATTGAACTTGTGCAGCGATTTTTCGAGGGGAGTGTTCTCCTATATCTGCCATGTCAGATCTGAATGTGATTTGGGAACTCTTCAACCAAAGTATGCACTTTCTTGTGCACAGATTCCTCCCATTTCATCTGCAGTTATACCCATCGTCCTTCCAATGTCTAGCAGCCTCTTTCCTTTCCATGCTCCATCCTCACACCCAGGTTTCCATTGGGCACAAATCGTCGACCAGTAACCCCGTCCTTGTGACACTACCAAAATCCAGACTCACTGCTCACCTCCACTCATTAAATCCTCTTTTCCCCCACCTGTGGAGCAAACTTCTTCAGTCTCTTCCATCTCATTCTTCACTCTCAAGCTTAAATACAGCTGTTCCCATCTCTGGTCATTCCATACCCACAACCATGATGCTTTCTAGCTATGTTAACCTCCCCAAGCCCACATCTTTCCTGCTTTCCAGTTTTTCCTTCTATTTCCATTATTGAGAGTTTGTGGCTGTATCTGAGGTTTGGGACGTGGAATGTAGGGACAATGACAGGGAGATCAGGAGAAGTGGTGGAAGTATTGGTCAGAAGAAGAGTGGACATATGTTGTGTGCAGGAGACAAGATGGAAAGGAAGTGGTGTGAGAATGGTGAAGGGTAGGCAGGGACAGAAATACAAGTTTGTGTGGCAAGGGTGCCCAGAAGGCGTGAATGGTGTTGGTGTCCTGTTTTCTGAGGAGTTTCTAGACAGTGTGGTGAGTGTGATGAGAGTGAGTGAAAGGTTGATGATGGTGAAAATGATGATTGGAAAGCTCTTGGTGAACGTCATCTCGGGATATGCTCCGCAGGTTGGTCGGAGTGATGAAGAGAAGGACAAGTTCTGGTGTGCAATAGAGAAGCTGATGGAAAACGTGAAAGATAAGGAAGTTGTTGTGGTAGGAAGAGACCTAAATGGACATGTGGGAAGGAGTATGGACGGTTTTGAGGGAGTTCATGGGGGTTACGGATATGGTGTGAGAAATGGAGAAGGTGAAAGGATTTTGGAGTTTGCTGATGGAGCTGATTTGTTGATTTGTAATACTCAGTTCCAGAAAGGGGATAATAAGCTTGTTACATACATGTCAGGTGGGTCGACGACAACCGTTGACTACCTGATGGTGCGTAGGCGAGATAGGGGGCACCTCCGGTACACAAAGGTGATCCCGGGGGAGGAGGCTGTTTCACAGCACCACTTGGTTGTCTGCGACATAAGGTTGAAAGGTGCCAGGAGAGCTCGGCGGGTGAAGTACCAACCGAGAATGAAGGTGTGGAGGTTGAAAGAGGTGACAGTGAGGGAGGCATTAAAAGAGAGGCTAAGTATGGCAGAGGATGATGTGGTTGAGCTTGAAAGTGATTGGATGTCAATGAAAGAAAGTCTGTTGGGAGCCGTTGGTGAGGTATGTGGATGGACAAAAGGACCACCGAGGAAAGACGATTGACGAGAAGAGGAAGAAGTTCAAGGAGTGGCAGAAGGCGAAGGGTACGGTGGCAGAAAAGGAAGAGCATGAAAGTTATAAGGCAGCCAAGAAGGCTGCAAAGAAAGAGGTAGCAAAGGCGCAGGAGGCATGTCGGAAAATGTTCGGAGAACGCTTAGATTTGGAAGAGGCTTTCAGAGAGTGGTATTCAGAATGGCAAAGCAGATAGCGAAAGAGAGGTGTGATGTGATGGGGGTGAGTTGCTTGAAGGATGAAGTGGGACAAATCGTTGTGGACCCAGATGGAATTAAAGGAAGATGGAAGAGATATATGGAAATACTGTTGAATGCAGAGAATGAATGGGATAGCAACATAGAGAGTAACCCAGTTTTAGGACAGGCAGAGAAGATAACCGAGAAGGAAGTTGAGGAAGCGATTAAAGCAATGAAGAGTAGAAAAGTGGGAGGGCCGACGGGAGTTGTGGGAGATATGTTGAAAGCAGCGGGAAATTGGGGTGTGAAGAGAATGACAGAGATCTGTAATCTGGTGGTGAAAGAAGGCCGCATTCCAGTGGATTGGGAACTGAGTACCCTCGTCCCTCTATACAAGGGGAAAGGTGACCCTCTGGAGTGTGGCTCGTACTGAGCGATAAAGTTATTGGAGCATGGAATGAAGCTATTGGAAAGGGTGTTGGAGAGGAGGATAAGGAAGAAAGTGAAGATTGACGAAATGCAGTTTGGATTTATGCCAGGAAGAGGTACGACAGACGTGCTTTTTATTGTGAGGCAGTTGCAGGAGAAGTACATGGAGAAGAGGAAGAAGTTGTTTCTTGGGTTTGTTGATCTGGAGAAAGCATTCGATAGGGTTCCACGTGAAGTAGTGACATGGGCATTGAGGAAGTTAGGAGTGGAGGAATGGTTGATCAGAGTAGAGATGGCAATGTACAAAAGAGCGCACGCAGCTGTAAGGACGAAGGACGGGAACATTGGTGAGTTTGAGGTGAAGGTGGGAGTGTATCAGGGGTCGGTACTAAGTCCACTACTATTTGTAGCTGTGATGGAGGTGCTGGCTCGGAACGTAAAGGAGGGTTTACCGTGGGAGTTGTTGTATGCAGATGATCTGGTGTTGGTTGCAGAAAGTATGGATGGACTGAAGGAGAAGATGAACAAGTGGAAGGAATGTATGGAGACGAAAGGTCTGAAGGTGAATATCGGAAAAACAAAGGTGATGGCAAGTGGTAAAGCATGTGGTGAGGTGGAAAGACCTGGGAAGTGGCCATGTGCTATGTGCAGGAAGGGTGTTGGAGTGGACTCAATTCAATGTACAATGTGCGCTGAGTGGGCTCCTCAAAAATGTAGTGGTTTGAGAGGGTCATTAACCAGTGTGGCATCTACATTCAAGTGTAAGGTGTGCACAGAGGGAGCTGCAGATGGAGGAAATGTTGAGTTGGATCTTGGAGATGGCGTGAAGCTGGAAGGTGTGAAAACATTTTGTTACCTGGGAGACATGCTGAATGGAGAAGTTGGATCAGACTTGGCAACGGTTGCTCGAGTGAGATGTGCATGGAAGAAGTTTCGGGAACTGAGTGGCATGCTGACGAGGAGGGGAGTGTCGTTGAAGCTGAAGGGAAAGGTGTATGCTGCATGTGTGAGAAGTGTTATGATTTATGGGAGCGAGACATGGGTAATGAACGTAGAGCAGCAACGAAGGCTGGAAAGGGTGGAAATGCGAATGGTTCAGTGGATGTGTGGAGTATCGTTGAGAGGGAGGAAGCCAAATGATGAATTGTGAAAGATGATGGGAATAGAGCCTGTGATGGATGCTGTGAAGAGAAACAGTTTGAGATGGTTTGGTCATGTGTTGAGGAAGGATGAAAGTGACTGCTTGAGAAGAGTGATGGAAATGAATGTGGAAGGAAGTAGAGGACGGGGAAGACCGAGAAAGACTTGGCTAAAGATGGTCGAAGAAGAAATGCGGGCCAGGGGGTTAACAAGGGGAGATGCAGAAAATAGGGCAAAATGGAGAACATTGTCATGGGGACTGCAAGGCTAACTCCCGCTCTTGCAGGGAAAATGGCCTTTTAAAATGCCTGTTGTTGTTTTGTTGTTGTGGCTGTATCCATCTTGATCATCCACTGCGTTATTCCCTTGTTCTCGTTCTTCCCCGTGTCTGGTCTCCCATCTCTACTGCCTCTGACATCAACTTATCCTGGGAATTCTTCCAAATAAAATTGCTCTCTCTCATGCACAGATTTATCCCATCTCGTCTTCAGTAGTCATACCCTTCCTCCCGTCCATGGTACACAGAATCATGTGGTGAGGCAGTTGCCATGAAACAACTTGCCTTTGCCTCTTGGAAGGTGAATCCAACTGAATGCAATCTCAGTTCCTTTCACAAAGCCAGGAACAAGTGTGTGTCTACCCTCAGGAGTGCCAGGAAACAACATCTCACTACTCTCAAGACTGAACACTCAAACCTGCCTCCCTCTTCCAAATCCTGGTGGCGTCTGGTCAAATCTGTTTCTGGTGTTTGTTCCCCTTCCATACCTTCCCTTACCTCAAATGGCTGCACACCTGACACTGCACTTGAAAAAGCTGAATGGATGAACTCTGTGTTTGCCTCAAAATATTGTGTCCCAAACACATCTCTCTCTGTACCCACCTTACCCAGTGAAACCCAGCTGCTCCTGGATTCTGTCTCCTTCTCTCCTGACAAGGTGGAGAAGTTTCTGTCAAACCTCAATTCTGATTCTGCACCTGGACGAAACGGCATCAGCCCACGGGTCCTAAAATCCTGCTCTGTAGCTCTTTCACACCCTCTCTCTGTTCTCTTCACCCTCTCTTTTGCTCAAGGTCAACTGCCATCTGCTTGGAAATCATCCAACATCACCACTTTACACAAAAAGGTGCAAAAACAGATCCTTGCAACTACAGACCAATCAGCCTGCTCCCAATCATCAGCATGGTCATGGATTCCATCATCGCTTCTGATATTAATTCCTTCCTCTTCTCTAATGGCTTGATCTCAGATCATCAAATTGGATTCAGACCAGGTCACTCTACTCTGGACATCCTGCTTCTGCTGTCTCAACAATGGATGGAGGCCCTCAATGCCAAACAGTAAATCAGAGCCATCTCCCTTGACATATCTCTTGCCTTCGATACGGTCTGGCACCCTGCTCTGCTCACCAAACTCTCATCCTATGGTATCCATGGAAATCTCCACGAATGGCTTGTGGACTTCCTTTCCGGTTGCAGTCAACGTGTTTCCCTGAATGGATTTCTCTCATCTCCCCTTCCTGTTCAGGCTGGAGTTCCCGAAGGCAGTGTTCTGGGCCCTATGCTTTTTGGTATTAATCAATGATCTTTCCTACTCTCTGGAAAATCCTCTCTATCTCTTTGCTGATGACTCCACTCTCTGCCGCTCCATATCTCAACCCTCAGATCGGCAGGCAGCAGCCTCTTCACTCTCTGCGGACCTGGACAAAATCACAAACTGGTCAAACAAGTGGAACATGTCTTTCAATTCTAACAAATCTCACACTCTCACTATGTCTCTCCGAAATAACCATCTGGAAAACCGTCCAATCGACTTTCTCAACAATCCTTTCCAAGAAGTTCTGTCACTCAAGCTTTTGGGTCTCACTATCTGCCATTATCTTTCCTGGGAAAACCACATTTCCAAGCTGGCCTCCAAAGGCAGTCGCCGACTGGGCATCCTCCGTCGTGAGAAGTCCTTCCTCAGCACACCTGTGCTCTTCACCACATACAAGGCTTTCATATGTAGCTCAATAATTCGATCAGCTTATATCAGCGATCGATCAGCTTATAACAGAGGTTTGTACAACAACAAACTCAGTGACCGACATATATATATATATATATATATATATATATATATATATATATATATATATATATATATATATATATATACATATATATACTAGCAAAGGTACCCGGCGTTGCCCGGGTTCCAAATATGTAGAAAGTAAATGATTTGACTTATAGCAAGTTGTTATGTAGTTCATGTTGTATGTAATTATATGTACATAGCATAGGAACTTGCGATAAGTTAAGTCATTTAAGTTTAAAAGGAGTGAGTGAGTTGGTGATTTAGGTCCAAGTTCAATGCATTTAGGGACTATATCTCAGAATGGGCCACATTTGGGGGCTTCACAAATTTTTGCCACTGCTGCGATGGAACGCGGATCGTCTGCGTGGCAAGCAAGCACATGATCCACTGGGACACCAGTGCTGCCTAGGTAAAATATTAACAGACGTGTTTTAGTCAGCAAGAGCTCTGGGGTAGACCACATTTCTTGTTCTGCCGTTTGGTGCTCTGATGAAAAGATGTGTGCTTGCCCCAACACGTGAGCATGCAACGTAGAGTTGACCATGAGAGAAACATGGACTTGTCAGTTCAACTCCAGCAACCTTGAGAGACTGTCCCTGAGACTTGGTGATGGTCATAGCAAATGATTGTCTCACTGGAAACTGAAGGCGCTTGAACTGAAATGGCATATCTTTTGGGATGATGGGAATCCGTGGAATAAAAACATCCTCTCCCTTGGCACAACCAGTCATAATGGTGGCTTCGATCACATGGGGCATAAGAGTTTTGACAGCGAGTCTTGTACCGTTACAGAGTTTTGGTGCCTCCAAATTTCGTAGCAACATTATGGGGGCTCCCACTTTCAGTTGCAGATTGTGAGGTGGAACGCCAGTGAGCTGAAGAGAGTTTAGAAACTCTGTTGGATAGTTGACAGCATCGTCAATATGAACTACAGTGTCAACTGACTTGTACCATGTGGATTGGTCTGGTAGCTGTTGAATGGTGGTGGCATTAATATCCTGCACAATGTCATTTTTGGGAGCAAGGATGGCACGTTCACAAAGCCACTCATGGTTTTTATAATTCTGTGAGAGGCTAGGATAAACCTTTAATAGCATTTCTTCAGATGTGTTGATGATTGTTCCACAATTTGGGGGTATTGTGACATCTCCAGTCTCAGTGTCTACTGGTAGCCGACCATTGCCCAGTTGAAGCAAAACCTTTGGAAACTGGCCTGCTGAGACATCTCTATTAAGTGCAACTCTCATGTTGGTAGAAAGATGGAGTTTTTCCACTCGTCTCCAAATATAGGATTCCTTGAGGCATGCTCTCAACTCATCAGCAGGTGTACCTTCTGGAATGACTGGTAGAGTTTGCCTGAAATCTCCAGAGAGCAAGAGTGTGATTTTAGTGTTATGATTTTTAGTGTTATAGTTATGTTATGTTATGTGTTATGTTATGTTATGATTTAGTGTTATGATTTATATTCATTACCCATGATTTTAGTGTTACCTCTGAGTAATGTTGTACCTCAGATAATGATTAGGCCTTCATTGCTGCAGATCCCAAATGACGACTGGCCTCAACAGATTAGATCACTAGACCAATATGAATAACTGTCGATGCTTCTTGTGTCTGAAAAGTTTTCGGAGCAAGAATGATTCATTTTTTGCTTGTTAGCAAATTAATAATTAATTGATCAAATGCTGAAATTGGATACTTTTTGGAACATAGAATTAAAAGATCCAGGATTAGAGTTAATTCTGGAAGTCTCATATTTGCCAAATATAAATGTGGGTTGAGGGAGCATTTTGGGCAAAACAATTTTTGAATTTACAAAGTTTGGAACAATTGCTTTGCAAATTTTTTTGGAAACCAAGTGACAAGAGTCACATGATCATCAGGTGGGAATGTCGGACTATTGTTTTGCATGATTGATAGGTCAGTGGTCGACTGACATGTGAATGTCTGGGAACCAAAAAATTTGGATAAATTATTGTGGGAACCGAAAGGGTAATTTCAATGTGAAATTATAGGGGTTTTCTAAGAATAATTTTTTTTTGGTCTGTTTGTGTATTAGCGTTTCTAAAATTAAAGGACAAATTTTATGAAATTGAAATAAAATTGACACCCATCTTGATCTGTAAATAATGGTTCCAATGCAAACAAATATACACAATGCATGTGTGTGTGTGTTGTTTGTGTGTCAATGTTTGTGTTTTTTTTTGTTTTTTTTGTGTAAATCTTAAAAGATTGTTTACACCGACAGTGTGCCTGTCTGGAAATAGATCGTTTCATGCGGATGGGATCGAATATCCAGAGAATCCATAAAATGAAATAGAAACATAATTTGATTATGAAAATTATCTCTTTTGTCAAGGCAGATGGAATATACAGATATGATGTGCTGAGTTATAAGCAGCCATTAATTAATAGTAAAAAATAATTGTGAGTAATCTTGGGATTCCATTTTTGATAGAATTTACATGAGAATAGAAGCTATTTATGGATATGAGCTTCATAAAAAATGTGGGAGTACAAAATTAGCCAAATTTGGAAGAGGTCTTCCACTGATTTACCAGAGTACTCTGTTCATGGATTTTTGATATATATATAAACTTGAATTTTATCAGCATATAAATTGTGCTGTATGTATGGATGTGTATTAGGCATAGATGATATAGAAAAAATAGTAAAGAAAATCTGGCTGAATTGATTTTTCTATTGTGAGTTTCTAAAAACGGAATGCATTGTGAATCTTAAACCAAGGGGCAGACATGAACGCGCTGTTACGTCGTTTAAACTCAGAACGCAATGTAACGTATACCTGCAACATATTTGTTAATCTGGCACACCTATATTGGCATACTGGTGTCAGTAGTACTCACTAGTTGCATAGAAAAAGATGAGAAATAGTTAAGGAGGCGTAAAAAAACATACTTGGATATTTTCTACAACATAAAAAAGTAGGGGTTTCAATAAGTGGTGGCTGTACACATGGGATTCATCAAATTAAGTTTCGGAGTTTAAACAAAGTCACTGCTTAACAGACGGGGAATGGATAGTAAACAATTCTTAGATGCTGGGTAAATTAAGTGGAATATTACTCAGACTTATAAGAGCTATGGTTCTTCCTTACAGCAGTTGGAAAAAAATTAGATCCAACATAATGAATATATAAATCAATGTGATAGGGATAATATCCTCAATTTGTATTAATTATTTGATTGTGGGTAAAGGAATTAATTTATCGTAGTGGATTGTTAACAGCAGCCTGAAATGCCCTGAGGGTGTGCATCCATATTATTAGAAATCCCAGATTTTAAAAAATTTGGTAGAGGTCTTATGTGGATGGATACTTGCTTGGTAGATAAAAACGGTAATGCATGTTGGCAGCCACTTCTGCGGCCATTTAGGCCAAACAAATTGAGAGAAAATTGTAATTCAATATCTAATTTACAGATGGCTATTTGTAAAGTGAAAAGGGAATTTATTGATTTGGGAAACATTTTTCGAAGGTTTATCAAAGTGTTATAATATGACATTTGGCAAGGAAAATTATTGGATGAGAATTAGATCTGTTTATAAAATGAATTTGTTGACCCTTTGAAGTTAATTCTTCGAATTGTTGTTTCACTAGCATTTTTAGTTCAAATTGGAAATAGTTTGATAGAGCTTTGGTTAAAACCTTTGATTACAGTATTTTGGAACAAATTGATAAACCATAGGAGGTTGATAAGAATAGAAACAAATATGGACCCAAAATAGAAAGATTTTTATGATGATATGAATAATACCGAGATTAAAAGATTGAATCAAGTAATGTTGTCAATGAGTACAGTAGAGTTAAGATAATGGCATAACGAAAATGTTATCAATTGTGTCAGTTTTACAAGATCAGTGAACTCATATCACCACAATGTACACACAGTTAGATTAAAAAAAAAAAAAGTGGGGAGGACTATGATATAATGATACATTATGCATAGTTCGTTTGTTAAGTATAATTTGTTGGGAATTAGACATTCCTGTTTGTGATTTTAATCATATACATTCATTTATTAATGCATTTATTTTCTTTGAGTAGTGTTAAAATAACTGCATGAGTTTAATTTTTCAAACTATATTGATTTGAAAGCAATTTTAAATGCAATTCTTAGTTTTAAATATATATATATATACCTGATTTGAATATTATTTGTGTGAAGCATATAAATGAATATAACTTTTTTGAATGTTTTAAGGAAAACAACAAATTGTTGAATGTGAAATTGTTATAAGAAATACATGATTAGTTACAATATGGTGATTTCATATTAAGATGTACCCTATCTGATTCAGTGTGTGTGGAAAGCAGATTTAGATGTGGCTGAGTAAAAAGATAAGACCAGATCACATCTCAAATGGAGTGATAACGGAATTGGGAAGAAGTTCGAGAAAGGAAAAATGTGTGGCTAAAAATGAAGTTAATCTTGGCATACACCATCCTTCTTAAAGAATGATGAAGACATTCGCCTTTGTAAAATTGGAGACGGATGCTTACTTTCACCAAGAAAAATGTATGTGACCATTTGCCTGGATCACACTGCAAAATATTTAAGAAAGGCGATCACTTACTTTTGTTTGAATGCCTCGAACAATCATCAAGTCAGCAATTGCGGGACGGCGACATCTTGCCTGCGATTTCTACTGGATGCGGTGACGTGTGTCATTACTCCACCAACATCCGGAGGGCCAGCGTGGAGCTGTAAGTGGACGGCTGTGCTTTTCCTCCACAACAGCTGTGCACGATTCTGCTGGAGGCTCCTGGTATGGACCATGGACAACTTGAACACCATGGTCCTAACATCGTTGTGGATGCATCTGGCATCTCTGTTCCACATCTTGCTGGTCAACCAACATCACATCAACACTTGCTCCATGCTCATGATGAGTGAGGAGGCAAGTCAACTACAACTGGACGAAGGCCTTGTTCAAATATACTATGGCTCACAGCAAGAGTGGCAAGGATGCTACATGCAGAGCAGGGTCAGTTTATGACTCTGCCCAGCTATCACAACAGCGGAACCCTACACGAAATAGTGTAGGTGCTATGAAGACACCAGAAGAAAATGTTTCATACTTGAATGTCAAACAAGTGATCAGCCTCTTCTTTTCTTTTCAAAACACAAAGTCAATATTTGTTTTGAAGCAAAATGTACTGCCAAATGTTGCAAATGCTTTATTATTTTAAAATGGTGAATTGAAATTGTTGTGTTTTGGTAAAGGTGAAGTGTTGTATGCTTTATGCAAATGAAATGAACTGCATTATCAATATGGAAAGAGTCAATGAACAAAGAAATGTTTTGTGATCAGATTCTTCCAGGATGACGGTGTATGCCTGAAAAAATTGGATTACCAAAATTGTGGTTTGAATATTTAATAGGTAGTTGTTTAAATTAATTGTTAATTTAACAAAAAGACAAACTGAGGAATTGTGGGAGATTTCTATGATTATTAGGGTCGGTGATATATGCAAATGGTTAAATTGTACGTCAATGTAAACTTTGTTCTTAAAGCATGTAAGAATATGGAGAAACGAGTTTTGACCCATTGTTAAAGATAGAATGTGTTTTACTGTGCAGTTTGGCAAAGCCTTGGAACCGAAGTGAGAAGGGAACATCTGTGAATAGTTTTCTTACTCATAAATGGAGAACACCAGGCTCGAGTGTTTACTTAAGCCAAGGGTGGATACATTAATCAGGGAGTGGGATTGTGGAGGTCAGAGAAGGTTGACATTAGCGGGGATAAGGGCATGGTCTCTTCTCCTTTGCCTCCGATAAGTGACCTATGGTATGCCTTTAGTGGCTGATATACAAGAACCAGATGGGCTTTTGGTGCCAGGAAGATGGGGCCGCTGATTTCTGTGTTGATCTTTAAATCCAATCGCACCACATCAAAGTTTCGAAGGTCTACTTAAGCACCATGCTCCGAGAGCAGAGAAACTGATCATCAGAAGAAGCAGGATGAGAGGGGAGAAGATTTCTTCAACCAAGCGACGCGTCATATCTTGGTTATATTTTGTGTAACAAGTTTCCCTCTAACTTTGGAATAAACGTTGGCTCGGATAGACGAGTCAGAGCAGTTTTGAATCTGAGTCTCGTCTTGACCATTCCTTCAGGGTTCAGTAAAAGTTCCCTGACACTCCCTTTCGTCTCTACTTTCCTCTGCTTTTCTTTCCTCGAGTTCTCGTTCCTGTTCTGCTCTTTCCTTTTCTGCTTTCCTTTCCTCTGCTCTTTCCTCTGCTCTTCTTTCCTCGAGTTCTCGTTCCTGTTCTGCTCTTTCCTTTTCTGCTTTCCTTTCCTCTGCTCTTTCCTCTGCTCTTCTTTCCTCGAGTTCTCGTTCCTGTTCTGCTCTTTCCTTTTCTGCTTTCCTTTCCTCTGCTCTTTCCTCTGCTCTTCTTTCCTCGGCTTTCCATTCCAACTCTTTTAACCTTTCCTGGCTCTGCAGTTGCATCTCCATTTTCCGGAGCTCCACATTTCCTTTTTCCTCGGGTAACCAATCCAAGGCTACCTCTTCCCATGTTAATTGTCCCACCAGAGATTCTACCACCAAAGTCTGCATCTCTGCTTTCTTCATATTAACTCGGACCTCCAAGTTAAAATATTTGGCCAATATCATGAGTTCCGATCTTTTTAACGCCTGGAGCTGTGTCTCATTAGGGGACGCCGCAAAGTTTTCTGCGTTAAACACCATGGTGACTATTAGCTAGCACCTGTTAACCTTCACACAAAAAAAAAATTCCAATTTTTGAAAAAATTTGGGAATGTTAGGAAATTCCAAATTTGGGAAATTTGGGAATGTTATGGAATTCAATCCCGGACGAGGCCCCCAATTTCTGTTACGTGTTCCTCCCCAAAACCCGGTCATTGTGTACCTCCGAGCCACATGAGGTGTCACGGCAGAAAGATGTGTTATTCTGTCTGTCAAAGATCAATGGTGAAACCACACCAATTGTTACCAACAAACAAGAATTGTATTAAGATCACACAAGAATAACAGCACAATAACAATAT